>NW_027327495.1:0-300000 GCF_047675955.1 Chlorocebus sabaeus | reverse complement strand
TCCTTTTTCACCATAGCCCTCTATGGGCTTCCAAATATCCCTTTGCCAATTCCACAAGAACAGCCTTAGCGAAAGGCTTTTTGAAGGGAAAGATGTAACTCTGTGAGATGACTTAACAGAACACAGAGCAGTTTTTCAGAAAGATTCTTTCCAGTTTTGAACGGAAGATATTTCCTTTTTCACCATAGCCCTCTATGGGCTTCCAAATATCCCTTTGCCAATTTTACAAGAACAGCTTTAGCGAAAAGCTTCTTGAAGGGAAAGATGTAACTCTGTGAGATGAATTAACAGAACATAGAGCAGTTTCTCAGAAAGCTTCTTTCCAGTTTTGAACGGAACATATTTCCTTTTTCACCATAGCTCTCTCTGGGCTTCCAAATATCCCTTTGCCAATTCCACAAGAACAGCCTTAGCGAAAGGCTAATTGAAGGGAAAGATGTTACACTGTGAGATGAATTAACAGAACACAGAGCAGTTTCTCAGAAAGCTTCTTTCCAGTTTTGAACGGAAGATATTTCCTTTTTCACCATAGCCCTCTATGTGCTTCCAAATATCCCTTTGCCAATTCCACCAGAACAGCCTTAGCGAAAGGCTTCTTGAAGGGAAAGATGTAACTCTGTGAGATGAATTAACGGAACACAGCGCAGTTTCTCAGAAAGCTTCTTTCCAGTTTTGAACGGAAGATATTTCCTTTTTCACCAAAGCCCTCTATGGGCTTCCAAATATCCCTTTGCCAATTCCACAAGAACAGCCTTAGCGAAAGGCTTCTTGACGGGAAAGATGTAACTCTGTGAGATGAATTAACAGAACACAGAGCAGTTTCTCAGAAAGCTTCTTTCCAGTTTTGAAAGGAAGATATTTACTTTTTCACCATAGCCCTCTATGGGCTTCCAAATATCGCTTTGCCAATTCCACAAGAACAGCCTTAGCGAAAGGCTAATTGAAGGGAACGATGTTACACTGTGAGATGAATTAGCAGAACACAGAGCATTTTCTCAGAAAGCTTCTTTCCAGTTTTGAACGGAAGATATTTACTTTTTCACCATAGTCCTCTATGGGCTTACAAATATCCCTTTGCCAATTCCACAAGAACAGCCTTAGCGAAAGGCTTTTTGAAGGGAATTATGTAACTTTGTGAGATGAATTAACAGAACGCAGAGCAGTTTTTCAGAAAGCTTCTTTCCAGTTTTGAACGGAACATATTTCCTTTTTCAACATAGCTCTCTCTGGGCTTCCAAATATCCCTTTGCCAATTCCACAAGAACAGCCTAAGCGAAAGGCTAATTGAAGGGAAAGATGTTACACTGTGAGATGAATTAACAGAACACAGAGCAGTTTCTCAGAAAGCTTCTTTCCAGTTTTGAACGGAAGATATTTCCTTTTTCACCATAGCCCTCTATGTGCTTCCGAATATCCCTTTGCCAATTCCACCAGAACAGCCTTAGCGAAAGGCTTCTTGAAGGGAATGATGCAACTCTGTGAGATGAATTAAGGGAACACTGAGCAGTTTCTCAGAAAACTTCTTTCCAGTTTTGAACGGAAGATATTTCCTTTTTCACCAAAGCCCTCTATGGGCTTCCAAATATCCCTTTGCCAATTCCACAAGAACAGCCTTAGCGAAAGGCTTCTTGAAGGGAAAGATGTAACTCTGTGAGATGAATTAACAGAACACAGAGCAGTTTCTCAGAAAACTTCTTTCCAGTTTTGAACGGAAGATATTTCATTTTTCACCATAGCCCTCTATGGGCTTCCAAATATCCCTTTGCCAATTCCACAAGAACAGCCTTAGCGAAAGGCTTCTTGAAGGGAAAGATGTAACTCTGTGAGATGAATTAACAGAACACAGAGCAGTTTCTCAGAAAGCTTCTTTCCAGTTTTGAAGGGAAGATATTTCCTTTTTCACCATAGCCCTCTATGGGCTTCCAAATATCCCTTTGCCAATTCCACAAGAACAGACGTAGCGAAAGGCTTCTTGAAGGGAAAGATGTAACTCTGTGAGATGAATTAACAGAACATAGAACAGTTTCTCAGAAAGCTTCTTTCCAGTTTTGAACGGAACATATTTCCTTTTTCACCATAACTCTCTCTGGGCTTCCAAATATCCCTTTGCCAATTCCACAAGAACAGCCTTAGCGAAAGGCTAATTGAAGGGAAACATGTTACACTGTGAGATGAATTAACAGAACACAGAGCAGTTTCTCAGAAAGCTTCTTTCCAGTTTTGAACGGAAGATATTTCCTTTTTCACTGTGGCCCTCTATGTGCTTCCAAATATCCCTTTGCCAATTCCACCAGAACAGCCTTAGCGAAAGGCTTCTTGAAGGGAAAGATGTAACTCTGTGAGATGAATTAACGGAACACAGAGCAGATTCTCATAAAGCTTCTTTCCAGTTTTGAACGGAAGATATTTCCTTTTTCACCAAAGCCCTCTATGGGCTTCCAAATATCCCTTTGCCAATTCCACAAGAACAGCCTTAGCGAAAGGCTTCTTGACGGGAAAGATGTAACTCTGTGAGATGAATTAACAGAACACAGAGCAGTTTCTCAGAAAGCTTCTTTCCAGTTTTGAACGGAACATATTTCCTTTTTCACCATAGCCCTCTATGGGCTTCCAAATATCCCTTTGCCAATTCCACAAGAACAGCCTTAGCGAAAGGCTTCGTGAAGCGAGAGATGTAACTCTGTGAGATGAATTAACAGAACACAGAGCAGTTTCTCAGAAAGCTTCTTTCCAGTTTTGAAAGGAAGATATATCCTTTTTCACCATAGCCCTCTATGGGCTTCAAATCTCCCTTTGCCAATTCCACAAGAACAGCCTTAGCGAAAGGCTTTTTGAAGGGAAAGATGTAACTCTGTGAGATGAATTAACAGAACACAGAACAGTTTCTCAGAAAGCTTCTTTCCAGTTTTGAACGGAAGATATTTCCTTTTTCACCATAGCCCTCTATGGGCTTCGAAATATCCCTTTGCCAATTCCACCAGAACAGCCTTAGCGAAAGGCTTCTTGAAGGGAAAGATGTAACTCTGTGAGATGAATTAACGGAACACAGAGAAGTTTCTCAGAAAGCTTCTTTCCAGTTTTGAACGGAAGATATTTCCTTTTTCACCGTAGCCCTCTATGGGCTTCCAAATATCCCTTTGCGAATTCCACAAGAACAGCCTTAGCGAAAGGCTTCTTGAAGGGAAAGATGTAACTCTGTGAGATGAATTAACAGAACACAGAGCAGTTTCTCATAAAGCTTCTTTCCAGTATTGAAGGGAAGATATTTCCTTTTTCACCATAGCCCTCTATGGTCTTCCAAATATCCCTTTGCCAATTCCACAAGAACAGCCTTAGCGAAAGGATTCTTGAAGGGAAAGATGTAGCTCTGTGAGATGAATTAAGGGAACACGGAGCAGATTCTCAGAAAGCTTCTTTCCAGTTTTGAACGGAAGATATTTCCTTTTTCACCAAAGCCCTCTATGGGCTTCCAAATATCCCTTTGCCAATTCCACAAGAACAGCCTTAGCGAAAGGCTTCGTGACGGTAAAGATGTAACTCTGTGAGATGAATTAACACAACACAGAGCAGTTTCTCAGAAAGCTTCTTTCCAGTATTGAACGGAAGATATTTCCTTTTTCACCATAGCCCTCTCTGGGCTTCCATATATCCCTTTGCCAATTCCACAAGAACATCCTTAGCGAAAGGCTTCTTGAAGGGAAAGATGTAACTCTGTGAGATGAATTAATAGAACACAGAGCAGTTTCTCAGAAAGCTTCTTTCCAGTTTTGAACGGAAGATATTTCCTTTTTCACCATAGCCCTCTATGGGCTTCCAAATATCCCTTTACCAATTCCACAAGAACAGCTTTAGCGAAAGGCTTTTTGAAGGGAAAGATGTAACTCTGTGAGATGAATTAACAGAACACACAGCAGTTTTTCAGAAAGATTCTTTCCAGTTTTGAACGGAAGATATTTCCTTTTTCACCATAGCCCTCTATGGGCTTCCAAATATCCCTTTGCCAATTCCACAAGAACAGCCTTAGCGAAAGGCTTCTTGAAGGGAAAGATGTAACTCTGTGAGATGAATTAACAGAACACAGAGCAGTTTCTCAGAAAGCTTCTTTCCAGTTTTGAAGGGAAGATATTTCCTTTTTCACCATAGCCCTCTATGGGCTTCCAAATATCCCTTTGCCAATTCCACAAGAACAGCCTTAGCGAAAGGCTTCTTGAAGGGAAAGATGTAACTCCCTGAGATGAATTAAGAGAACACACAGCAGTTTCTCAGAAAGCTTCTTTCCAGTTTTGAACGGAAGATATTTCCTTTTTCACCGTAGCCCTCTAAGGGCTTCCAAATATCCCTTTGCCAATTCCAAAAGAATAGCCTTAGCGAAAGGCTTCTTGAAGGGAAAGATGCAACTCTGTGAGATGAATTAAGGGAACACTGAGCAGTTTCTCAGAAAACTTCTTTCCAGTTTTGAACGGAAGATATTTCCTTTTTCACCAAAGCCCTCTATGGGCGTCCAAATATCCCTTTGCCAATTCCACAAGAACAGCCTTAGCGAAAGGCTTCTTGAAGGGAAAGATGTAACTCTGTGAGATGAATTAACAGAACACAGAGCAGTTTCTCAGAAAGCTTCTTTCCAGTTTTGAACGGAAGATATTTCCTTTTTCACCATAGCCCTCTATGGGCTTCCAAATATCCCTTTGCCAATTCCACAAGAACAGCCTTAGCGAAAGGCTTCTTGAAGGGAAAGATGTAACTCTGTGAGATGAATTAACAGAACACAGAGCAGTTTCTCAGAAAGCTTCTTTCCAGTTTTGAAGGGAAGATATTTCCTTTTTCACCATAGCCCTCTATGGGCTTCCAAATATCCCTTTGCCAATTCCACAAGAACAGCCTTAGCGAAAGGCTTCTTGAAGGGAAAGATGTAACTCTGTGAGATGAATTAACAGAACATAGAGTAGTTTCTCAGAAAGCTTCTTTCCAGTTTTGAACGGAAGGTATTTCCTTTTTCACCAAAGCTCTGTCTGGGCTTCCAAATATCCCTTTGCCAATTCCACAAGAACAGCCTTAGCGAAAGGCTAATTGAAGGGAAAGATGTTACACTGTGAGATGAAATTACAGAACACAGAGCAGTTTTTCAGAAAGCTTCTTTCCAGTTTTGAACGGAAGATATTTCCTTTTTCACCATAGCCCTCTATGGGCTTCCAAATATCCCTTTGCCAATTCCACAAGAACAGCCTTAGCGAAAGGCTTCTTGAAGGGAAAGATGTAACTCTGTGAGATGAATTAACAGAACATAGAGCAGTTTCTCAGAAAGCTTCTTTCCAGTTTTGAACGGAACATATTTCCTTTTTCACCATAGCTCTCTCTGGACTTCCAAATATCCCTTTGCCAATTCCACAAGAACAGCCTTAGCGAAAGGCTAATTGAAGGGAAACATGTTACACTGTGAGATGAATTAACAGAACACAGAGCAGTTTCTCAGAAAGCTTCTTTCCAGTTTTGAACGGAAGATATTTCCTTTTTCACCGTGGCCCTCTATGTGCTTCCAAATATCCCTTTGCCAATTCCACCAGAACAGCCTTAGCGAAAGGCTTCTTGAAGGGAAAGATGTAACTCTGTGAGATGAATTAACGGAACACAGAGCAGTTTCTCAGAAAGCTTCTTTCCAGTTTTGAACGGAAGATATTTCATTTTTCACCAAAGCCCTCTATGGGCTTCCAAATATCCCTTTGCCAATTCCACAAGAACAGCCTTAGCGAAAGGCTTCTTGACGGGAAAGATGTAACTCTGTGAGATGAATTAACAGAACACAGAGCAGTTTCTCAGAAAGCTTCTTTCCAGTTTTGAACGGAACATATTTCCTTTTTCACCATAGCCCTCTATGGTCTTCCAAATATCCCTTTGCCAATTCCACAAGAACAGCCTTAGCGAAAGGCTTCTTGAAGGGAAAGATGTAGCTCTGTGAGATGAATTAAGGGAACACGGAGCAGTTTCTCAGAAAGCTTCTTTCCAGTTTTGAACGGAAGATATTTCCTTTTTCACCAAAGCCCTCTATGGGCTTCCAAATATCCCTTTGCCAATTCCACAAGAACAGCCTTAGCGAAAGGCTTCGTGACGGTAAAGATGTAACTCTGTGAGATGAATTAACACAACACAGAGCAGTTTCTCAGAAAGCTTCTTTCCAGTATTGAACGGAAGATATTTCCTTTTTCACCATAGCCCTCTATGGGCTTCCATATATCCCTTTGCCAATTCCACAAGAACATCCTTAGCGAAAGGCTTCTTGAAGGGAAAGATGTAACTCTGTGAGATGAATTAACAGAACACAGAGCAGTTTCTCAGAAAGCTTCTTTCCAGTTTTGAACGGAAGATATTTCCTTTTTCACCATAGCCCTCTATGGGCTTCCAAATATCCCTTTGCCAATTCCACAAGAACACCTTAGCGAAAGGCTTCTTGAAGGGAAAGATGTAACTCTGTGAGATGAATTAACAGAACACAGAGCAGTTTCTCAGAAAGCTTCTTTCCAGTTTTGAACGGAAGATATTTCCTTTTTCACCATAGCCCTCTATGGGCTTCCAAATATCCCTTTGCCAATTCCACAAGAACAGCCTTAGCGAAAGGCTTATTGAAGGGAGAGATGTAACTCTTTGAGATGAAATAACAAAACACAGAGCAGTTTCTCAGAAGGCGTCTTTCCAGTTTTCAACGGAAGATTTTCCCTTTTTCACCGTAGACCTCTATGGGCTTCCAAATATCCCTTTGCCAATTCCACAAGAACAGCCTTAGCGAAAGGCTAATTGAAGGGAAAGATGTAACTCTGTGAGATGAATTAACAGAACACAGAGCAGTTTCTCAGAAAGCTTCTTTCCACTTTTGAACGGAAGATATTTCCTTTTTCACCATAGCCCTCTATGGGCTTCCAAATATCCATTTGCCAATTCCACAAGAACAGCCTTAGCGAAAGGCTTCTTGAAGGGAAAGACGTAACTCTGTGAGATGAATTAACAGAACACAGAGAAGTTTCTCAGAAAGCTTCTTTCCAGTTTTGAACGGAAGATATTTCCTTTTTCACCATAGCCCTCTATGGGCTTCCAAATATCCCTTTTTCAATTCCAAAACAACACCCTTAGCGAGAGGCTTCTTGAAGGGAAAGATGTAACTCTGTGAGATGAATTAACAGAACACAGAGCAGTTTCTCAGAAAGCTTATTTCCAGATTTGAACGGAAGATATTTCCTTTTTCACCATAGCCCTCTATGGGCTTCCAAATATCACATTGCCAATTCCACAAGAACAGGCCTAGTGAAAGGCTTCTTGAAGGGAAAGATGTAACTCTGTGAGATAAATTAAAAGAACACAGAGCAGTTTCTCAAAAAGCTTCTTTCCAGTTTTGAACAGAAGATATTTCCTTTTTCACCGTAGCCCTCTATGGGCTTCCACATATCCCTTTGCCAATTCCACAAGAACAGCCTTAGCGAAAGGCTTCTTGAAGGGAAAGATGTAACTCTGTGAGATGAATTAACAGAACACAGAGCAGTTTCTCAGAAAGCTTCTTTCCAGTTTTGAACGGAAGATATTTCCCTTTTCCCATAGACCTCTAAGGGATTCCAAATATCCCTTTGCCAATTCCACAAGAACAGCCTTAGCGAAAGGCTTCTTGAAGGGAAAGATGTATCTCTGTGAGATGAATTAATAAAACACAGAGCAGTTCCTCAGAAAGCTTCATTCCAGTTTTGAAAGGAAGATATTTCCTTTTTCGCCATAGCCCTCTATGGGCCTCCAAATATCACTTTGCCAATTCCACCAGAACAGCCTTATCCAAAGGGTAATTGAAGGGAAAGATGTAACTCTGTGAGATGAATTAACAGAACACACAGCAGTTCCTCAGAAAGCTTCTTTCCAGTTTTGAACGGAAGATATTTCCTTTTTCACCATAGCCCTCTAAGGGCTTCCAAATATACCTTTGCCAATTCCACAAGAACAGCCTTAGCGAAAGGCTTTTTGAAGGGAAAGATGTAACTCTGTGAGATGAATTAACAGAACCCAGAGCAGTTTTTCAGAAAGATTCTTTCCAGTTTGGAACGGAAGATATTTCCTTTTTCACCATAGCCCTCTATGGGCTTCCAAATATCCCTTTCCCAATTCCGCAAGAACAGCTTTAGCGAAAGGGTTCTTGAAGGGAAAGATGTAACTCTGTGAGATGAATTAGCAGAACATAGAGCAGTTTCTCAGAAAGCATCTTTCCAGTTTTGAACGGAAGATATTTCCTTTTTCACCATAGCTCTCTCTGTGCTTCCAAATATCCCTTTGCCAATTCCACAAGAACAGCCTTAGCGTAAGGATAATTGAAGGGAAAGATGTAACTCTGTGAGATGAATTAACAGAACACAGAGCAGTTTCTCAGAAGGCTTCTTTCCAGTTTTGAACGGAAGATATTTCCTATTTCACCATAGCCATCTAAGGGCTTCCAAATATCCCTTTGACAATTCACAAGAACAGCCTTAGCGAAAGCCTTCTGGAATGGAAAGATGTAACTCTTTGAGATGAATTAACAGAACACAGAGCAGTTTCTCAGAAAGCTTCTTTCCAGTTTTGTACGCAAGATATTTCCTTTTTCACCAAAGCCCTCTATGGGCTTCCAAATATCCCTTTGCCAATTCCAAAAGAACAGCATTAGCTAAAGCCTTCTTGACGGGAAAGATGTAACTCTGTGAGATGAATTAACAGAACACAGAGCAGTTTCTCAGAAAGCTTCTTTCCAGTTTTGAACGGAAGATATTTCCTTTTTCACCATAGCCCTCTATGGGCTTCCAAATATCCCTTTACCAATTCCACAAGAACAGCTTTAGCGAAAGGCTTTTTGAAGGGAAAGATGTAACTCTGTGAGATGAATTAACAGAACACACAGCAGTTTTTCAGAAAGATTCTTTCCAGTTTTGAACGGAAGATATTTCCTTTTTCACCATAGCCCTCTATGGGCTTCCAAATATCCCTTTGCCAATTCCACAAGAACAGCCTTAGCGAAAGGCTTCTTGAAGGGAAAGATGTTACTCTGTGAGATGAATTAACAGAACACAGAGCAGTTTCTCAGAAAGCTTCTTTCCAGTTTTGAAGGGAAGATATTTCCTTTTTCACCATAGCCCTCTATGGGCTTCCAAATATCCCTTTGCCAATTCCACAAGAACAGCCTTAGCGAAAGGCTTCTTGAAGGGAAAGATGTAACTCCCTGAGATGAATTAAGAGAACACAGAGCAGTTTCTCAGAAAGCTTCTTTCCAGTTTTGAACGGAAGATATTTCCTTTTTCACCGTAGCCCTCTAAGGGCTTCCAAATATCAATTTGCCAATTCCAAAAGAATAGCCTTAGCGAAAGGCTTCTTGAAGGGAAAGATGCAACTCTGTGAGATGAATTAAGGGAACACTGAGCAGTTTCTCAGAAAACTTCTTTCCAGTTTTGAACGGAAGATATTTCCTTTTTCACCAAAGCCCTCTATGGGCGTCCAAATATCCCTTTGCCAATTCCACAAGAACAGCCTTAGCGAAAGGCTTCTTGAAGGGAAAGATGTAACTCTGTGAGATGAATTAACAGAACACAGAGCAGTTTCTCAGAAAGCTTCTTTCCAGTTTTGAACGGAAGATATTTCCTTTTTCCCCATAGCCCTCTATGGGCTTCCAAATATCCTTTGCCAATTCCACAAGAACAGCCTTAGAGAAAGGCTTCTTGAAGGGAAAGATGTAACTCTGTGAGATGAATTAACAGAACACAGAGCAGTTTCTCAGAAAGCTTCTTTCCAGTTTTGAAGGGAAGATATTTCCTTTTTCACCATAGCCCTCTATGGGCTTCCAAATATCCCTTTGCCAATTCCACAAGAACAGCCTTAGCGAAAGGCTTCTTGAAGGGAAAGATGTAACTCTGTGAGATGAATTAACAGAACATAGAGTAGTTTCTCAGAAAGCTTCTTTCCAGTTTTGAACGGAAGGTATTTCCTTTTTCACCATAGCTCTGTCTGGGCTTCCAAATATCCCTTTGCCAATTCCACAAGAACAGCCTTAGCGAAAGGCTAATTGAAGGGAAAGATGTTACACTGTGAGATGAAATTACAGAACACAGAGCAGTTTTTCAGAAAGCTTCTTTCCAGTTTTGAACGGAAGATATTTCCTTTTTCACCATAGCCCTCTATGGGCTTCCAAATATCCCTTTGCCAATTCCACAAGAACAGCCTTAGCGAAAGGCTTCTTGAAGGGAAAGATGTAACTCTGTGAGATGAATTAACAGAACATAGTGCAGTTTCTCAGAAAGCTTCTTTCCAGTTTTGAACGGAACATATTTCCTTTTTCACCATAGCTCTCTCTGGACTTCCAAATATCCCTTTGCCAATTCCACAAGAACAGCCTTAGCGAAAGGCTAATTGAAGGGAAACATGTTACACTGTGAGATGAATTAACAGAACACAGAGCAGTTTCTCAGAAAGCTTCTTTCCAGTTTTGAACGGAAGATATTTCCTTTTTCACCGTGGCCCTCTATGTGCTTCCAAATATCCCTATGCCAATTCCACCAGAACAGCCTTAGCGAAAGGCTTCTTGAAGGGAAAGATGTAACTCTGTGAGATGAATTAACGGAACACAGAGCAGTTTCTCAGAAAGCTTCTTTCCAGTTTTGAACGGAAGATATTTCATTTTTCACCAAAGCCCTCTATGGGCTTCCAAATATCCCTTTGCCAATTCCACAAGAACAGCCTTAGCGAAAGGCTTCTTGACGGGAAAGATGTAACTCTGTGAGATGAATTAACAGAACACAGAGCAGTTTCTCAGAAAGCTTCTTTCCAGTTTTGAACGGAACATATTTCCTTTTTCACCATAGCCCTCTATGGTCTTCCAAATATCCCTTTGCCAATTCCACAAGAACAGCCTTAGCGAAAGGCTTCTTGAAGGGAAAGATGTAGCTCTGTGAGATGAATTAAGGGAACACGGAGCAGTTTCTCAGAAAGCTTCTTTCCAGTTTTGAACGGAAGATATTTCCTTTTTCACCAAAGCCCTCTATGGGCTTCCAAATATCCCTTTGCCAATTCCACAAGAACAGCCTTAGCGAAAGGCTTCGTGACGGTAAAGATGTAACTCTGTGAGATGAATTAACACAACACAGAGCAGTTTCTCAGAAAGCTTCTTTCCAGTATTGAACGGAAGATATTTCCTTTTTCACCATAGCCCTCTATGGGCTTCCATATATCCCTTTGCCAATTCCACAAGAACATCCTTAGCGAAAGGCTTCTTGAAGGGAAAGATGTAACTCTGTGAGATGAATTAACAGAACACAGAGCAGTTTCTCAGAAAGCTTCTTTCCAGTTTTGAACGGAAGATATTTCCTTTTTCACCGTAGCCCTCTATGGGCTTCCAAATATCCCTTTACCAATTCCACAAGAACAGCTTTAGCGAAAGGCTTTTTGAAGGGAAAGATGTAACTCTGTGAGATGAATTAACAGAACACACAGCAGTTTTTCAGAAAGATTCTTTCCAGTTTTGAACGGAAGATATTTCCTTTTTCACCATAGCCCTCTATGGGCTTCCAAATATCCCTTTGCCAATTCCACAAGAACAGCCTTAGCGAAAGGCTTCTTGAAGGGAAAGATGTAACTCTGTGAGATGAATTTACAGAACATAGAGCAGTTTCTCAGAAAGCTTCTTTCCAGTTTTCAACGGAAGATATTTCCTTTTTCACCGTAGCCCACTATGGGCTTCCAAATATCCCTTTGCCAATTCCACAAGAACAGCCTTAGCGAAAGGCTTCCTGAAGGGAAAGATGTAACTCTGTGAGATGAATTAACAGAACACAGAGCAGTTTCTCAGAATGCTTCTTTCCAGTTTTGAACGGAAGATATTTCCTTTTTCACCAAAGCCCTCTATGGGCTTCCAAATATCCCTTTGCCAATTCCACAAGAGCAGCCATAGTGAAAGGCTCCTTGAAGGAAAAGATGTAACTCTGTGAGATGAATTAACAGAACACAGAGCAGTTTCTCAGAAAGCGTCTTTCCAGTTTTGAACGGAAGATATTTCCTTTTTCACCATAGCCCTCTATGGGCTTCCAAATATCCCTTTGCCAATTCCACAAGAACAGCCTTAGCGAAAGGCGTCTTGAAGGGAAAGATGTAACTCTGTGAGATGAATTAACAGAAAACAGAGCAGTTTCTCAGAAAGCTTCTTTCCAGTTTTGAAAGGAAGATATTTCCTTTTTCACCATAGCCCTCCATGGGCTTCCAAATATCCCTTTGCCAATTCCACAAGAACAGCCTTAGCGAAAGGCTTCTTGAAGGGAAAGATGTAACTCTGTGAGATGAATTAACAGAACACAGAGCAGTTTCTCAGAAAGCTTCTTTCCAGTTTTGAACGGAAGATATTTCCTTTTTCACCATAGCCCTCTATGGGCTTCCAAATATCCCTTTGCCAATTCCACAAGAACAGCCTTAGCGAAAGGCTTATTGAAGGGAGAGATGTAACTCTGTGAGATGAAATAACAAAACACAGAGCAGTTTCTCAGAAGGCGTCTTTCCAGTTTTCAACGGAAGATTTTCCCTTTTTCACCGTAGACCTCTATGGGCTTCCAAATATCCCTTTGCCAATTCCACAAGAACAGCCTTAGCGAAAGGCTAATTGAAGGGAAAGATGTAACTCTGTGAGATGAATTAACAGAACACAGAGCAGTTTCTCAGAAAGCTTCTTTCCAGTTTTGAACGGAAGATATTTCCTTTTTCACCATAGCCCTCTATGGGCTTCCAAATATCCATTTGCCAATTCCACAAGAACAGCCTTAGCGAAAGGCTTCTTGAAGGGAAAGACGTAACTCTGTGAGTTGAATTAACAGAACACAGAGAAGTTTCTCAGAAAGCTTCTTTCCAGTTTTGAACGGAAGATATTTCCTTTTTCACCATAGCCCTCTATGGGCTTCCAAATATCCCTTTTTCAATTCCAAAACAACACCCTTAGCGAGAGGCTTCTTGAAGGGAAAGATGTAACTCTGTGAGATGAATTAACAGAACACAGAGCAGTTTCTCAGAAAGCTTATTTCCAGATTTGAACGGAAGATATTTCCTTTTTCACCATAGCCCTCTATGGGCTTCCAAATATCACATTGCCAATTCCACAAGAACAGGCCTAGTGAAAGGCTTCTTGAAGGGAAAGATGTAACTCTGTGAGATAAATTAAAAGAACACAGAGCAGTTTCTCAAAAAGCTTCTTTCCAGTTTTGAACGGAAGATATTTCCTTTTTCACCGTAGCCCTCTATGGGCTTCCACATATCCCTTTGCCAATTCCACAAGAACAGCCTTAGCGAAAGGCTTCTTGAAGGGAAAGATGTAACTCTGTGAGATGAATTAACAGAACACAGAGCAGTTTCTCAGAAAGCTTCTTTCCAGTTTTGAACGGAAGATATTTCCTTTTTCACCATAGCCCTCTATGGGCTTCCAAATATCCCTTTGCCAATTCCACAAGAACAGCCTTAGCGAAAGGCTTATTGAAGGGAGAGATGTAACTCTGTGAGATGAAATAACAAAACACAGAGCAGTTTCTCAGAAGGCGTCTTTCCAGTTTTCAACGGAAGATTTTCCCTTTTTCACCGTAGACCTCTATGGGCTTCCAAATATCCCTTTGCCAATTCCACAAGAACAGCCTTAGCGAAAGGCTAATTGAAGGGAAAGATGTAACTCTGTGAGATGAATTAACAGAACACAGAGCAGTTTCTCAGAAAGCTTCTTTCCAGTTTTGAACGGAAGATATTTCCTTTTTCACCATAGCCCTCTATGGGCTTCCAAATATCCATTTGCCAATTCCACAAGAACAGCCTTAGCGAAAGGCTTCTTGAAGGGAAAGACGTAACTCTGTGAGTTGAATTAACAGAACACAGAGAAGTTTCTCAGAAAGCTTCTTTCCAGTTTTGAACGGAAGATATTTCCTTTTTCACCATAGCCCTCTATGGGCTTCCAAATATCCCTTTTTCAATTCCAAAACAACACCCTTAGCGAGAGGCTTCTTGAAGGGAAAGATGTAACTCTGTGAGATGAATTAACAGAACACAGAGCAGTTTCTCAGAAAGCTTATTTCCAGATTTGAACGGAAGATATTTCCTTTTTCACCATAGCCCTCTATGGGCTTCCAAATATCACATTGCCAATTCCACAAGAACAGGCCTAGTGAAAGGCTTCTTGAAGGGAAAGATGTAACTCTGTGAGATAAATTAAAAGAACACAGAGCAGTTTCTCAAAAAGCTTCTTTCCAGTTTTGAACGGAAGATATTTCCTTTTTCACCGTAGCCCTCTATGGGCTTCCACATATCCCTTTGCCAATTCCACAAGAACAGCCTTAGCGAAAGGCTTCTTGAAGGGAAAGATGTAACTCTGTGAGATGAATTAACAGAACACAGAGCAGTTTCTCAGAAAGCTTCTTTCCAGTTTTGAACGGAAGATATTTCCCTTTTCCCATAGACCTCTATGGGATTCCAAATATCCCTTTGCCAATTCCACAAGAACAGCCTTAGCGAAAGGCTTCTTGAAGGGAAAGATGTATCTCTGTGAGATGAATTAATAAAACACAGAGCAGTTCCTCAGAAAGCTTCATTCCAGTTTTGAAAGGAAGATATTTCCTTTTTCGCCATAGCCCTCTATGGGCCTCCAAATATCACTTTGCCAATTCCACCAGAACAGCCTTATCCAAAGGGTAATTGAAGGGAAAGATGTAACTCTGTGAGATGAATTAACAGAACACACAGCAGTTCCTCAGAAAGCTTCTTTCCAGTTTTGAACGGAAGATATTTCCTTTTTCACCATAGCCCTCTAAGGGCTTCCAAATATACCTTTGCCAATTCCACAAGAACAGCCTTAGCGAAAGGCTTTTTGAAGGGAAAGATGTAACTCTGTGAGATGAATTAACAGAACCCAGAGCAGTTTTTCAGAAAGATTCTTTCCAGTTTGGAACGGAAGATATTTCCTTTTTCACCATAGCCCTCTATGGGCTTCCAAATATCCCTTTCCCAATTCCACAAGAACAGCTTTAGCGAAAGGGTTCTTGAAGGGAAAGATGTAACTCTGTGAGATGAATTAGCAGAACATAGAGCAGTTTCTCAGAAAGCATCTTTCCAGTTTTGAACGGAAGATATTTCCTTTTTCACCATAGCTCTCTCTGTGCTTCCAAATATCCCTTTGCCAATTCCACAAGAACAGCCTTAGCGTAAGGATAATTGAAGGGAAAGATGTAACTCTGTGAGATGAATTAACAGAACACAGAGCAGTTTCTCAGAAAGCTTCTTTCCAGTTTTGAACGGAAGATATTTCCTATTTCACCATAGCCCTCTAAGGGCTTCCAAATATCCCTTTGACAATTCCACAAGAACAGCCTTAGCGAAAGCCTTCTGGAATGGAAAGATGTAACTCTTTGAGATGAATTAACAGAACACAGAGCAGTTTCTCAGAAAGCTTCTTTCCAGTTTTGTACGCAAGATATTTCCTTTTTCACCAAAGCCCTCTATGGGCTTCCAAATATCCCTTTGCCAATTCCAAAAGAACAGCATTAGCTAAAGCCTTCTTGACGGGAAAGATGTAACTCTGTGAGATGAATGAACAGAACACAGAGCAGTTTCTCAGAAAGCTTCTTTCCAGTTTTGAACGGAAGATATTTCCTTTTTCACCATAGCCCTCTATGGGCTTCCAAATATCCCTTTGCCAATTCCACAAGAACAGCCTTAGCGAAAGGCTTCTTGAAGGGAAAGATGTAACTCTGTGAGATGAATTAACAGAACACAGAGCAGTTTCTCACAAAGCGTCTTTCCAGTTTTGAACGGAAGATATTTCCTTTTTCACCGTAGCCCACTATGGGCTTCCAAATATCCCTTTGCCAATTCCACAAGAACAGCCTTAGCGAAAGGCTCCTTGAAGGGAAAGATGTAACTCTGTGAGATGAATTAACAGAACACAGGGCAGTTTCTCAGAAAGCTTCTTTCCCCTTTTGAACGGAAGATATTTCCTTTTTCAACGTAGCCCTCTATGGGCTTCCAAATATCCCTTTGCCAATTCCACAAGAGCAGCCTTAGTGAAAGGCTTCTTGAAGGGCAAGATGTAACTCTGTGAGATGAATTAACAGAACACAGAGCAGTTTCTCAGAAAGCGTCTTTCCAGTTTTGAACGGAAGATATTTCCTTTTTCACCATAGCCCTCTATGGGCTTCCAAATATCCCTTTGCCAATTCCACAAGAACAGCCTTAGCAAAAGGCTTCTTGGAGGGAAAGATGTAACTCTGTGAGATGATTTAACAGAACACAGAGCAGTTTCTCAGAAAGCTTCTTTCCAGTTTTGAACGGAAGATATTTCCTTTTTCACCATAGCCCACTATGGGCTCGGAAATATCCCTTTGAAAATCCACAAGAACAGCCTTAGCGAAAGGCTTCTCCAAGGGAAAGATGTAACACTGTGAGAAGAATTAACAGAACACAGAGCAGTTTCTCAGAAAGCTTCTTTCCAGTTTTGAACGGAAGGTATTTCCTTTTTCACCATAGCCCACTATGGGCTTCCAAATATCCCTTTGCCAATTCCACAAGAACAGCCTTAGCGAAAGGCTTCTTAAAGGGAAATATGTAACTCTGTGAGATGAATTAACAGAACACAGAGCAGTTTCTCAGAAAGTGTCTTTCCAGTTTTGAACGGAAGATATTTCCTTTTTCACCATAGCCCTCTATGGGCTTACAAATATCCCTTTGCCAATTCCACAAGAACAGCCTTATCGAAAGGCTTCTTGAAGGGAAAGATGTAACTCTGTCAGATGAATTAACAGAACACAGAGCAGTTTCTCAGAAAGCTTCTTTCCAGTTTTGAACGGAAGATATTTCCTTTTTCACCATAGCCCTCTATGGGCTTCCAAATATCCCTTTGCCAATTCCACAAGAACAGCCTTAGCGAAAGGCTTCTTGAAGGGAAAGATGTAACTCTGTGAGAGGAATTAACAGAACACAGAGCAGTTTCTCAGAAAGCTTCTTTCCAGTGTTGAACGGAAGATATTTCCTTTTTCACGATAGCCCTCTATGGGCTTCCAAATATCCCTTTTTCAATTCCAAAACAACAGCCTTAGCGAGAGGCTTCTTGAACGGAAAGATGTAACTCTGTGAGATGAATTAACAGAACACAGAGCAGTTTCTCAGAAAGCTTATTTCCAGATTTCAACGGAAGATATTTCCTTTTTCACCATAGCCCTCTATGGACCTCCAAATATCACATTGCCAATTCCACAAGAACAGGCCTAGTGAAAGGCTTCTTGAAGGGAAAGATGTAACTCTGTGAGATGAATTAACAGAACACAGAGCAGTTTCTCAGAAAGCTTCTTTCCAGTTTTGAACGGAAGATATTTCCATTTTCCCATAGACCTCTATGGGCTTCCAAATATCCCTTTGCCAATTCCACAAGAACAGCCTTAGCGAAAGGCTTCTTGAAGGGAAAGATGTAAATCTGTGAGATGAATTAACAGAACACAGAGCAGTTTCTCAGAAAGCTTCTTTCCAGTTTTGAACGGAAGATATTTCCTTTTTCACCATAGCCCTCTAAGGGCTTCCAAATATACCTTTGCCAATTCCACAAGAACAGCCTTAGCGAAAGGCTTTTTGAAGGGAAAGATGTAACTCTGTGAGATGAATTAACAGAACACAGAGCAGTTTTTCAGAAAGTTTCTTTCCAGTTTGGAACGGAAGATATTTCCTTTTTCACCATAGCCCTCTATGGGCTTCCAAATATCCCTATCCCAATTCCACAAGAACAGCCTTAGCGAAAGGCTTCTTGAAGGGAAAGATGTAACTCTGTGAGATGAATTAACAGAACACAGAGCAGTTTTTCACAAAGATTCTTTCCAGTTTTGAACGGAAGATATTTCCTTTTTTACCATAGCCCTCTATGGGCTTCCAAATATCCCTTTGCCAATTCCACAAGAACAGCTTTAGCGAAAGGCTTCTTGAAGGGAAAGATGTAACTCTGTGAGGTGAATTAACAGAACATAGAGCAGTTTCTCAGAAAGCTTCTCCAGTTTTGAACGAAAGATACTTCCGTTTTCACCGTACCCTCTATGGGCTTCCAAATATGGCTTTCCCAATTCCACAAGAACAGCCTTAGCGAAAGGCTAATTGAAGGGAAAGATGTAACCCTTTGAGATGAATTAACAGAACACAGAGCAGTTTCTCAGAAAGCTTCTTTCCAGTTTTGAACGCAAGATATTTCCTTTTTCACCAAAGCCCTTTATGGGCTTCCAAATATCCCTTTGCCAATTCCAAAAGAACAGCCTTAGCTAAAGGCTTCTTGACGGGAAAGATGTAACTCTGTGAGATGAATTAACAGAACACAGAGCAGTTGATCAGAAAGCTTCTTTCTACTTTTGAACTGAAGATATTTCCTTTTTCACCATAGCTCTCTCTGGGCTTCCAAATATCCCTTTGCCAATTCCACAAGAACAGCCTTAGCGAAAGGCTAATTGAAGGGAACGATGTTAGCCTGTGAGATGAATTAACAGAACACAGTTCAGTTTCTCAGAAACTTCTTTCCAGTTTTGAACGGAAGATATTTCCTTTTTCACCAAAGCCCTATATGGGCTTCCAAATATCCCTTTGCCAATTCCACAAGAACAGCCTTAGCGAAAGGCTTCTTGA
The DNA here is from genome assembly GCF_047675955.1 of Chlorocebus sabaeus. Classification (NCBI taxonomy): domain Eukaryota; kingdom Metazoa; phylum Chordata; class Mammalia; order Primates; family Cercopithecidae; genus Chlorocebus; species Chlorocebus sabaeus. Next base: position 281,352 of record NW_027327495.1, on the reverse strand, counting down.
CGGGAAAGATGTAACTCTGTGAGATGAATTAACAGAACATAGAGCAGTTTCTCAGATAGATTTTTCCAGTTTTGAACGGAAGATATTTCCTTTTTCTCCATAGCCCTCTATGGGCTTCCAAATATCCCTTTGCCAATTCCACAAGAACAGCCTTAGCGAAAGGCTTCTTAAAGGGAAAGATGTAACTCTGTGAGATGAATTAACGGAACACAGAGCAGTTCCTCAGAAAGCTTCTTTCCAGTTTTGAACGGCAGATATTTCCTTTTTCACCATAGCCCTCTAGGGGTTCCAAATATCCCTTTGCCAATTCCACAAGAACAGCCTTAGCGAAAGGCTTCTTGAAGGGAAAAATGTAACTCTGTGAGATGAATTAACAGAACACAGAGCAGTTTCTCAGAAAGCTTCTTTCCAGTTTTGAACGGAAGATATTTCCTTTTTCACCATAACCCTCTATGGGCTTCCAAATATCCCTTTGCCAATTCCACAAGAACAGCCTTAGCGAAAGGCTTCTTGAAGGGAAAGACGTAAATCTGTGAGATGAATTAAAAGAACACAGAGCAGTTTCTCAGAAAGCTTCTTTCCAGTTTTGAACGGAAGATATTTCCTTTTTCACCATAGCTCTCTCTGGGCTTCTAAATATCCCTTTGCCAATTCCACAAGAACAGAATTAGCGAAAGGCTTCTTGAAGGGAAAGATGTAACTCTGTGAGATGAATTAACAGAACACAGAGCAGTTTTTCAGAAAGCTTCTTTCCAGTTTTGAACGGAAGATATTTCCTTTTTCACCATAGCCCTCTAGGGGTTCGAAATATCCCTTTGCCAATTCAACAGGAACAGCCTTAGCGAAAGGCTTCTTGAAGGGAAAGATGTAACTCTGTGAGACGAATTAAAAGAACACAGAGCAGTTTCTCAGAAAGCTTCTTTCCAGTGTTGAACGGAAGATATTTCCTTTTTCAGCATAGCCCTCTATGGGCTTCCAAATATCCCTTTTTCAATTCCAAAACAACAGCCTTAGCGAGAGGCTTCTTGAAGGGAAAGATGTAACTCTGTGAGATGAATTAAGAGAACACAGAGCAGTTTCTCAGAAAGCTTCTTTCCAGATTTGAACGGAAGATATTTCCCTTTTCCCATAGACCTCTAGGGGTTCCAAATATCCCTTTGCCTATTCCACAAGAACAGACCTAGCGAAAGGTTTCTTGAAGGGAAAGATGTAACTCTGTGAGATGAATTAACAAAACACAGAGCAGTTCCTCAGAAAGCTTCATTCCAGTTTTGAAAGGAAGATATTTCCTTTTTCACCATAGCCCTCTATGGGCTTCCAAATATCCCTTTGCCAATTCCACAAGAACAGCCTTAGCGAAAGGTTTCTTGACGGGATAGATGTAACTCTGTGAGATGAATTAATAGAACACAGAGCAGTTTCTCAGAAAGCTTCTTTCCAGTTTTGAACGGAAGATATTTCCTTTTTCTCCATAGCCCTCTATGGGCTTCCAAATATACCTTTGCCTATTCCACAAGAACAGCCTTAGCGAAAGGCTTCTTGAAGGGAAAGATGTAACTCTGTGAGATGAATTAACAGAACACAGAGCAGTTTTTCAGAAAGATTCTTTCCAGTTTTGAACGGAAGATATTTCCTTTTTTACCATAGCCTTCTATGGGCTTCCAAATATCCCTTTGCCAATTCCACAAGAACAGCCTTAGCGAAAGGCTTCTTGAAGGGAAAGATGTAACTCTGTGAGGTGAATTAACAGAACATAGAGCAGTTTCTCAGAAAGCTTCTTTCCAGTTTTGAACGAAAGATACTTCCGTTTTCACCGTAGCCCTCTATGGGCTTCCAAATATGGCTTTCCCAATTCCACAAGAACAGCCTTAGCGAAAGGCTAATTGAAGGGAAAGATGTAACTCTTTGAGATGAATTAACAGAACACAGAGCAGTTTCTCAGAAAGCTTCTTTCCAGTTTTGAACGCAAGATATTTCCTTTTTCACCAAAGCCCTTTATGGGCTTCCAAATATCCCTTTGCCAATTCCAAAAGAACAGCCTTAGCTAAAGGTTTCTTGACGGGAAAGATGTACCTCTGTGAGATGAATTAACAGAACACAGAGCAGTTTCTCAGAAAGCTTCTTTCCAGTTTTGAACGGAAGATATTTCCTTTTTCACCATAGCCCTCTATGGGCTTCCAAATATCCCTTTGCCAATTCCACAAGAACAGCCTTAGCGAAAGGCTTCTTGAGGGGAAAAATGTAACTCTGTGAGATGAATTAACAGAACACAGAGCAGTTTTTCAGAAAGCTTCTTTCCAGTTTTGAACGGAAGATATTTCCTTTTTCACCGTAGCCCACTATGGGCTTCCAAATATCCCTTTGCCAATTCCACAAGAACAGCCTTATCGAAAGGCTCCTTGACGGGAAAGATGTAACTCTGTGAGATGAATTAACAGAACACAGAGCAGTTTCTCAGAAAGCTTCTTTCCCCTTTTGAACGGAAGATATTTCCTTCTTCAACGTAGCCCTCTATGGGCTTCCAAATATCCCTTTGCCAAATCCACAAGAGCAGCCTTAGCGAAAGGCTTCTTGAAGGGAAAGATGTAACTCTGTGAGATGAATTAACAGAACACAGAGTAGTTTCTCAGAAAGATTCTTTCCAGTTTTGAACGGAAGATATTTCCTTTTTCACCATAGCCCTCTATGGGTTTCCAAATCCCTTTGCCAATTCCACAAGAACAGCCTCAGCGAAAGGCTTCTTGAAGGGAAAGATGTAACTCTGTGAGATGAATTAACAGAACATAGAGCAGTTTCTCAGAAAGCTTCTTTCCAGTTTTGAACGGAAGATACTTCCGTTTTCACCGTAGCCCTCTATGGGCTTCCAAATCTCCCTTTCCCAATTCCACAAGAACAGCCTTTGCGAAAGGCTAATTGAAGGAAAAGATGTAACTCTGTGAGATGAATTAACAGAACACAGAGCAGTTGATCAGAAAGCTTCTTTCTACTTTTGAACTGAAGATATTTCCTTTTTCACCATAGACATCTATGGGCTTCCAAATATCCCTTTGCCAATTCCACAAGAACAGCCTTAGCGAAAGGCTAATTGAAGGGAAAGATGCAACTCTATGAGATGAATTAACAGAACATAGAGTAGTTTCTCAGAAAGCTTCTTTCCAGTTTTGAACGGAAGGTATTTCCTTTTTCACCATAGCTCTGTCTGGGCTTCCAAATATCCCTTTGCCAATTCCTCAAGAACAGCCTTAGCGAAAGGCTAATTGAAGGGAAAGATGTTACACTGTGAGATGAAATTACAGAACACAGAGCAGTTTTTCAGAAAGCTTCTTTCCAGTTTTGAACGGAAGATATTTCCTTTTTCACCATAGCCCTCTATGGGCTTCCAAATATCCCTTTGCCAATTCCACAAGAACAGACGTAGCGAAAGGCTTCTTGAAGGGAAAGATGTAACTCTGTGAGATGAATTAACAGAACATAGAACAGTTCCTCAGAAAGCTTCTTTCCAGTTTTGAACGGAACATATTTCCTTTTTCACCATAGCTCTCTCTGGACTTCCAAATATCCCTTTGCCAATTCCACAAGAACAGCCTTAGCGAAAGGCTAATTGAAGGGAAACATGTTACACTGTGAGATGAATTAACAGAACACAGAGCAGTTTCTCAGAAAGCTTCTTTCCAGTTTTGAACGGAAGATATTTCCTTTTTCACCGTGGCCCTCTATGTGCTTCCAAATATCCCTTTGCCAATTCCACCAGAACAGCCTTAGCGAAAGGCTTCTTGAAGGGAAAGATGTAACTCTGTGAGATGAATTAACGGAACACAGAGCAGATTCTCAGAAAGCTTCTTTCCAGTTTTGAACGGAAGATATTTCCTTTTTCACCAAAACCCTCTATGGGCTTCCAAATATCCCTTTGCCAATTCCACAAGAACAGCCTTAGCGAAAGGCTTCTTGACGGGAAAGATGTAACTCTGTGAGATGAATTAACAGAACACAGAGCAGTTTCTCAGAAAGCTTCTTTCCAGTTTTGAACGGAACATATTTCCTTTTTCACCATAGCCCTCTATGGGCTTCCAAATATCCCTTTGCCAATTCCACAAGAACAGCCTTAGCGAAAGGCTTCGTGAAGCGAGAGATGTAACTCTGTGAGATGAATTAACAGAACACAGAGCAGTTTCTCAGAAAGCTTCTTTCCAGTTTTGAAAGGAAGATATATCCTTTTTCACCATAGCCCTCTATGGGCTTCAAATCTCCCTTTGCCAATTCCACAAGAACAGCCTTAGCGAAAGGCTTTTTGAAGGGAAAGATGTAACTCTGTGAGATGAATAAACAGAACACAGAGCAGTTTCTCAGAAAGCTTCTTTCCAGTTTTGAACGGAAGATATTTCCTTTTTCACCATAGCCCTCTATGGGCTTCCAAATATCCCTTTGCCAATTCCACCAGAACAGCCTTAGCGAAAGGCTTCTTGAAGGGAAAGATGTAACTCTCTGAGATGAATTAACGGAACACAGAGTAGTTTCTCAGAAAGCTTCTTTCCAGTTTTGAACGGAAGATATTTCCTTTTTCACCGTAGCCCTCTATGGGCTTCCAAATATCCCTTTGCGAATTCCACAAGAACAGCCTTAGCGAAAGGCTTCTTGAAGGGAAAGATGTAACTCTGTGAGATGAATTAACAGAACACAGAGCAGTTTCTCAGAAAGCTTCTTTCCAGTATTGAAGGGAAGATATTTCCTTTTTCACCATAGCCCTCTATGGTCTTCCAAATATCCCTTTGCCAATTCCACAAGAACAGCCTTAGCGAAAGGATTCTTGAAGGGAAAGATGTAGCTCTGTGAGATGAATTAAGGGAACACGGAGCAGTTTCTCAGAAAGCTTCTTTCCAGTTTTGAACGGAAGATATTTCCTTTTTCACCATAGCCCTCTCTGGGCTTCCATATATCCCTTTGCCAATTCCACAAGAACATCCTTAGCGAAAGGCTTCTTGAAGGGAAAGATGTAACTCTGTGAGATGAATTAACAGAACACAGAGCAGTTTCTCAGAAAGCTTCTTTCCAGTTTTGAACGGAAGATATTTCCTTTTTCACCATAGCCCTCTATGGGCTTCCAAATATCCCTTTACCAATTCCACAAGAACAGCTTTAGCGAAAGGCTTTTTGAAGGGAAAGATGTAACTCTGTGAGATGAATTAACAGAACATACAGCAGTTTTTCAGAAAGATTCTTTCCAGTTTTGAACGGAAGATATTTCCTTTTTCACCATAGCCCTCTATGGGCTTCCAAATATCCCTTTGCCAATTCCACAAGAACAGCCTTAGCGAAAGGCTTCTTGAAGGGAAAGATGTTACTCTGTGAGATGAATTAACAGAACACAGAGCAGTTTCTCAGAAAGCTTCTTTCCAGTTTTGAAGGGAAGATATTTCCTTTTTCACCATAGCCCTCTATGGGCTTCCAAATATCCCTTTGCCAATTCCACAAGAACAGCCTTAGCGAAAGGCTTCTTGAAGGGAAAGATGTAACTCCCTGAGATGAATTAAGAGAACACAGAGCAGTTTCTCAGAAAGCTTCTTTCCAGTTTTGAACGGAAGATATTTCCTTTTTCACCGTAGCCCTCTAAGGGCTTCCAAATATCCCTTTGCCAATTCCACAAGAATAGCCTTAGCGAAAAGCTTCTTGAAGGGAAAGATGCAACTCTGTGAGATGAATTAAGGGAACACTGAGCAGTTTCTCAGAAAACTTCTTTCCAGTTTTGAACGGAAGATATTTCCTTTTTCACCAAAGCCCTCTATGGGCTTCCAAATATCCCTTTGCCAATTCCACAAGAACAGCCTTAGCGAAAGGCTTCTTGAAGGGAAAGATGTAACTCTGTGAGATGAATTAACAGAACACAGAGCAGTTTCTCAGAAAGCTTCTTTCCAGTTTTGAACGGAAGATATTTCCTTTTTCACCATAGCCCTCTATGGGCTTCCAAATATCCCTTTGCCAATTCCACAAGAACAGCCTTAGCGAAAGGCTTCTTGAAGGGAAAGATGTAACTCTGTGAGATGAATTAACAGAACACAGAGCAGTTTCTCAGAAAGCTTCTTTCCAGTTTTGAACGGAAGATATTTCCTTTTTCACCATAGCCCTCTATGGGCTTCCAAATATCCCTTTGCCAATTCCACAAGAACAGCCTTAGCGAAAGGCTTCTTGAAGGGAAAGATGTAACTCTGTGAGATGAATTAACAGAACACAGAGCAGTTTCTCAGAAAGCTTCTTTCCAGTTTTGAAGGGAAGATATTTCCTTTTTCACCATAGCCCTCTATGGGCTTCCAAATATCCCTTTGCCAATTCCACAAGAACAGCCTTAGCGAAAGGCTTCTTGAAGGGAAAGATGTAACTCTGTGAGATGAATTAACAGAACATAGAGTAGTTTCTCAGAAAGCTTCTTTCCAGTTTTGAACGGAAGGTATTTCCTTTTTCACCATAGCTCTGTCTGGGCTTCCAAATATCCCTTTGCCAATTCCACAAGAACAGCCTTAGCGAAAGGCTAATTGAAGGGAAAGATGTTACACTGTGAGATGAAATTACAGAACACAGAGCAGTTTTTCAGAAAGCTTCTTTCCAGTTTTGAACGGAAGATATTTCCTTTTTCACCATAGCCCTCTATGGGCTTCCAAATATCCCTTTGCCAATTCCACAAGAACAGACGTAGCGAAAGGCTTCTTGAAGGGAAAGATGTAACTCTGTGAGATGAATTAACAGAACATAGAGCAGTTTCTCAGAAAGCTTCTTTCCAGTTTTGAACGGAACATATTTCCTTTTTCACCATAGCTCTCTCTTGACTTCCAAATATCCCTTTGCCAATTCCACAAGAACAGCCTTAGCGAAAGGCTAATTGAAGGGAAACATGTTACACTGTGAGATGAATTAACAGAACACAGAGCAGTTTCTCAGAAAGCTTCTTTCCAGTTTTGAACGGAAGATATTTCCTTTTTCACCGTGGCCCTCTATGTGCTTCCAAATATCCCTTTGCCAATTCCACCAGAACAGCCTTAGCGAAAGGCTTCTTGAAGGGAAAGATGTAACTCTGTCAGATGAATTAACGGAACACAGAGCAGTTTCTCAGAAAGCTTCTTTCCAGTTTTGAACGGAAGATATTTCATTTTTCACCAAAGCCCTCTATGGGCTTCCAAATATCCCTTTGCCAATTCCACAAGAACAGCCTTAGCGAAAGGCTTCTTGACGGGAAAGATGTAACTCTGTGAGATGAATTAACAGAACACAGAGCAGTTTCTCAGAAAGCTTCTTTCCAGTTTTGAACGGAACATATTTCCTTTTTCACCATAGCCCTCTATGGGCTTCCAAATATCCCTTTGCCAATTCCACAAGAACAGCCTTAGCGAAAGGCTTCGTGAAGCGAGAGATGTAACTCTGTGAGATGAATTAACAGAACACAGAGCAGTTTCTCAGAAAGCTTCTTTCCAGTTTTGAAAGGAAGATATATCCTTTTTCACCATAGCCCTCTATGGGCTTCAAATCTCCCTTTGCCAATTCCACAAGAACAGCCTTAGCGAAAGGCTTTTTGAAGGGAAAGATGTAACTCTGTGAGATGAATAAACAGAACACAGAGCAGTTTCTCAGAAAGCTTCTTTCCAGTTTTGAACGGAAGATATTTCCTTTTTCACCATAGCCCTCTATGGGCTTCGAAATATCCCTTTGCCAATTCCACCAGAACAGCCTTAGCGAAAGGCTTCTTGAAGGGAAAGATGTAACTCTGTGAGATGAATTAACGGAACACAGAGAAGTTTCTCAGAAAGCTTCTTTCCAGTTTTGAACGGAAGATATTTCCTTTTTCACCGTAGCCCTCTATGGGCTTCCAAATATCCCTTTGCGAATTCCACAAGAACAGCCTTAGCGAAAGGCTTCTTGAAGGGAAAGATGTAACTCTGTGAGATGAATTAACAGAACACAGAGCAGTTTCTCAGAAAGCTTCTTTCCAGTATTGAAGGGAAGATATTTCCTTTTTCACCATAGCCCTCTATGGGCTTCCAAATATCCCTTTGCCAATTCCACAAGAACAGCCTTAGCGAAAGGTTTCTTGACGGGATAGATGTAACTCTGTGAGATGAATTAATAGAACACAGAGCAGTTTCTCAGAAAGCTTCTTTCCAGTTTTGAACGGAAGATATTTCCTTTTTCTCCATAGCCCTCTATGGGCTTCCAAATATACCTTTGCCTATTCCACAAGAACAGCCTTAGCGAAAGGCTTCTTGAAGGGAAAGATGTAACTCTGTGAGATGAATTAACAGAACACAGAGCAGTTTTTCAGAAAGATTCTTTCCAGTTTTGAACGGAAGATATTTCCTTTTTTACCATAGCCTTCTATGGGCTTCCAAATATCCCTTTGCCAATTCCACAAGAACAGCCTTAGCGAAAGGCTTCTTGAAGGGAAAGATGTAACTCTGTGAGGTGAATTAACAGAACATAGAGCAGTTTCTCAGAAAGCTTCTTTCCAGTTTTGAACGAAAGATACTTCCGTTTTCACCGTAGCCCTCTATGGGCTTCCAAATATGGCTTTCCCAATTCCACAAGAACAGCCTTAGCGAAAGGCTAATTGAAGGGAAAGATGTAACTCTTTGAGATGAATTAACAGAACACAGAGCAGTTTCTCAGAAAGCTTCTTTCCAGTTTTGAACGCAAGATATTTCCTTTTTCACCAAAGCCCTTTATGGGCTTCCAAATATCCCTTTGCCAATTCCAAAAGAACAGCCTTAGCTAAAGGTTTCTTGACGGGAAAGATGTACCTCTGTGAGATGAATTAACAGAACACAGAGCAGTTTCTCAGAAAGCTTCTTTCCAGTTTTGAACGGAAGATATTTCCTTTTTCACCATAGCCCTCTATGGGCTTCCAAATATCCCTTTGCCAATTCCACAAGAACAGCCTTAGCGAAAGGCTTCTTGAGGGGAAAAATGTAACTCTGTGAGATGAATTAACAGAACACAGAGCAGTTTTTCAGAAAGCTTCTTTCCAGTTTTGAACGGAAGATATTTCCTTTTTCACCGTAGCCCACTATGGGCTTCCAAATATCCCTTTGCCAATTCCACAAGAACAGCCTTATCGAAAGGCTCCTTGACGGGAAAGATGTAACTCTGTGAGATGAATTAACAGAACACAGAGCAGTTTCTCAGAAAGCTTCTTTCCCCTTTTGAACGGAAGATATTTCCTTCTTCAACGTAGCCCTCTATGGGCTTCCAAATATCCCTTTGCCAAATCCACAAGAGCAGCCTTAGCGAAAGGCTTCTTGAAGGGAAAGATGTAACTCTGTGAGATGAATTAACAGAACACAGAGTAGTTTCTCAGAAAGATTCTTTCCAGTTTTGAACGGAAGATATTTCCTTTTTCACCATAGCCCTCTATGGGTTTCCAAATCCCTTTGCCAATTCCACAAGAACAGCCTCAGCGAAAGGCTTCTTGAAGGGAAAGATGTAACTCTGTGAGATGAATTAACAGAACATAGAGCAGTTTCTCAGAAAGCTTCTTTCCAGTTTTGAACGGAAGATACTTCCGTTTTCACCGTAGCCCTCTATGGGCTTCCAAATCTCCCTTTCCCAATTCCACAAGAACAGCCTTTGCGAAAGGCTAATTGAAGGAAAAGATGTAACTCTGTGAGATGAATTAACAGAACACAGAGCAGTTGATCAGAAAGCTTCTTTCTACTTTTGAACTGAAGATATTTCCTTTTTCACCATAGACATCTATGGGCTTCCAAATATCCCTTTGCCAATTCCACAAGAACAGCCTTAGCGAAAGGCTAATTGAAGGGAAAGATGCAACTCTATGAGATGAATTAACAGAACATAGAGTAGTTTCTCAGAAAGCTTCTTTCCAGTTTTGAACGGAAGGTATTTCCTTTTTCACCATAGCTCTGTCTGGGCTTCCAAATATCCCTTTGCCAATTCCTCAAGAACAGCCTTAGCGAAAGGCTAATTGAAGGGAAAGATGTTACACTGTGAGATGAAATTACAGAACACAGAGCAGTTTTTCAGAAAGCTTCTTTCCAGTTTTGAACGGAAGATATTTCCTTTTTCACCATAGCCCTCTATGGGCTTCCAAATATCCCTTTGCCAATTCCACAAGAACAGACGTAGCGAAAGGCTTCTTGAAGGGAAAGATGTAACTCTGTGAGATGAATTAACAGAACATAGAACAGTTCCTCAGAAAGCTTCTTTCCAGTTTTGAACGGAACATATTTCCTTTTTCACCATAGCTCTCTCTGGACTTCCAAATATCCCTTTGCCAATTCCACAAGAACAGCCTTAGCGAAAGGCTAATTGAAGGGAAACATGTTACACTGTGAGATGAATTAACAGAACACAGAGCAGTTTCTCAGAAAGCTTCTTTCCAGTTTTGAACGGAAGATATTTCCTTTTTCACCGTGGCCCTCTATGTGCTTCCAAATATCCCTTTGCCAATTCCACCAGAACAGCCTTAGCGAAAGGCTTCTTGAAGGGAAAGATGTAACTCTGTGAGATGAATTAACGGAACACAGAGCAGATTCTCAGAAAGCTTCTTTCCAGTTTTGAACGGAAGATATTTCCTTTTTCACCAAAACCCTCTATGGGCTTCCAAATATCCCTTTGCCAATTCCACAAGAACAGCCTTAGCGAAAGGCTTCTTGACGGGAAAGATGTAACTCTGTGAGATGAATTAACAGAACACAGAGCAGTTTCTCAGAAAGCTTCTTTCCAGTTTTGAACGGAACATATTTCCTTTTTCACCATAGCCCTCTATGGGCTTCCAAATATCCCTTTGCCAATTCCACAAGAACAGCCTTAGCGAAAGGCTTCGTGAAGCGAGAGATGTAACTCTGTGAGATGAATTAACAGAACACAGAGCAGTTTCTCAGAAAGCTTCTTTCCAGTTTTGAAAGGAAGATATATCCTTTTTCACCATAGCCCTCTATGGGCTTCAAATCTCCCTTTGCCAATTCCACAAGAACAGCCTTAGCGAAAGGCTTTTTGAAGGGAAAGATGTAACTCTGTGAGATGAATAAACAGAACACAGAGCAGTTTCTCAGAAAGCTTCTTTCCAGTTTTGAACGGAAGATATTTCCTTTTTCACCATAGCCCTCTATGGGCTTCCAAATATCCCTTTGCCAATTCCACCAGAACAGCCTTAGCGAAAGGCTTCTTGAAGGGAAAGATGTAACTCTCTGAGATGAATTAACGGAACACAGAGTAGTTTCTCAGAAAGCTTCTTTCCAGTTTTGAACGGAAGATATTTCCTTTTTCACCGTAGCCCTCTATGGGCTTCCAAATATCCCTTTGCGAATTCCACAAGAACAGCCTTAGCGAAAGGCTTCTTGAAGGGAAAGATGTAACTCTGTGAGATGAATTAACAGAACACAGAGCAGTTTCTCAGAAAGCTTCTTTCCAGTATTGAAGGGAAGATATTTCCTTTTTCACCATAGCCCTCTATGGTCTTCCAAATATCCCTTTGCCAATTCCACAAGAACAGCCTTAGCGAAAGGATTCTTGAAGGGAAAGATGTAGCTCTGTGAGATGAATTAAGGGAACACGGAGCAGTTTCTCAGAAAGCTTCTTTCCAGTTTTGAACGGAAGATATTTCCTTTTTCACCATAGCCCTCTCTGGGCTTCCATATATCCCTTTGCCAATTCCACAAGAACATCCTTAGCGAAAGGCTTCTTGAAGGGAAAGATGTAACTCTGTGAGATGAATTAACAGAACACAGAGCAGTTTCTCAGAAAGCTTCTTTCCAGTTTTGAACGGAAGATATTTCCTTTTTCACCATAGCCCTCTATGGGCTTCCAAATATCCCTTTACCAATTCCACAAGAACAGCTTTAGCGAAAGGCTTTTTGAAGGGAAAGATGTAACTCTGTGAGATGAATTAACAGAACATACAGCAGTTTTTCAGAAAGATTCTTTCCAGTTTTGAACGGAAGATATTTCCTTTTTCACCATAGCCCTCTATGGGCTTCCAAATATCCCTTTGCCAATTCCACAAGAACAGCCTTAGCGAAAGGCTTCTTGAAGGGAAAGATGTTACTCTGTGAGATGAATTAACAGAACACAGAGCAGTTTCTCAGAAAGCTTCTTTCCAGTTTTGAAGGGAAGATATTTCCTTTTTCACCATAGCCCTCTATGGGCTTCCAAATATCCCTTTGCCAATTCCACAAGAACAGCCTTAGCGAAAGGCTTCTTGAAGGGAAAGATGTAACTCCCTGAGATGAATTAAGAGAACACAGAGCAGTTTCTCAGAAAGCTTCTTTCCAGTTTTGAACGGAAGATATTTCCTTTTTCACCGTAGCCCTCTAAGGGCTTCCAAATATCCCTTTGCCAATTCCACAAGAATAGCCTTAGCGAAAAGCTTCTTGAAGGGAAAGATGCAACTCTGTGAGATGAATTAAGGGAACACTGAGCAGTTTCTCAGAAAACTTCTTTCCAGTTTTGAACGGAAGATATTTCCTTTTTCACCAAAGCCCTCTATGGGCTTCCAAATATCCCTTTGCCAATTCCACAAGAACAGCCTTAGCGAAAGGCTTCTTGAAGGGAAAGATGTAACTCTGTGAGATGAATTAACAGAACACAGAGCAGTTTCTCAGAAAGCTTCTTTCCAGTTTTGAACGGAAGATATTTCCTTTTTCACCATAGCCCTCTATGGGCTTCCAAATATCCCTTTGCCAATTCCACAAGAACAGCCTTAGCGAAAGGCTTCTTGAAGGGAAAGATGTAACTCTGTGAGATGAATTAACAGAACACAGAGCAGTTTCTCAGAAAGCTTCTTTCCAGTTTTGAACGGAAGATATTTCCTTTTTCACCATAGCCCTCTATGGGCTTCCAAATATCCCTTTGCCAATTCCACAAGAACAGCCTTAGCGAAAGGCTTCTTGAAGGGAAAGATGTAACTCTGTGAGATGAATTAACAGAACACAGAGCAGTTTCTCAGAAAGCTTCTTTCCAGTTTTGAAGGGAAGATATTTCCTTTTTCACCATAGCCCTCTATGGGCTTCCAAATATCCCTTTGCCAATTCCACAAGAACAGCCTTAGCGAAAGGCTTCTTGAAGGGAAAGATGTAACTCTGTGAGATGAATTAACAGAACATAGAGTAGTTTCTCAGAAAGCTTCTTTCCAGTTTTGAACGGAAGGTATTTCCTTTTTCACCATAGCTCTGTCTGGGCTTCCAAATATCCCTTTGCCAATTCCACAAGAACAGCCTTAGCGAAAGGCTAATTGAAGGGAAAGATGTTACACTGTGAGATGAAATTACAGAACACAGAGCAGTTTTTCAGAAAGCTTCTTTCCAGTTTTGAACGGAAGATATTTCCTTTTTCACCATAGCCCTCTATGGGCTTCCAAATATCCCTTTGCCAATTCCACAAGAACAGACGTAGCGAAAGGCTTCTTGAAGGGAAAGATGTAACTCTGTGAGATGAATTAACAGAACATAGAGCAGTTTCTCAGAAAGCTTCTTTCCAGTTTTGAACGGAACATATTTCCTTTTTCACCATAGCTCTCTCTTGACTTCCAAATATCCCTTTGCCAATTCCACAAGAACAGCCTTAGCGAAAGGCTAATTGAAGGGAAACATGTTACACTGTGAGATGAATTAACAGAACACAGAGCAGTTTCTCAGAAAGCTTCTTTCCAGTTTTGAACGGAAGATATTTCCTTTTTCACCGTGGCCCTCTATGTGCTTCCAAATATCCCTTTGCCAATTCCACCAGAACAGCCTTAGCGAAAGGCTTCTTGAAGGGAAAGATGTAACTCTGTCAGATGAATTAACGGAACACAGAGCAGTTTCTCAGAAAGCTTCTTTCCAGTTTTGAACGGAAGATATTTCATTTTTCACCAAAGCCCTCTATGGGCTTCCAAATATCCCTTTGCCAATTCCACAAGAACAGCCTTAGCGAAAGGCTTCTTGACGGGAAAGATGTAACTCTGTGAGATGAATTAACAGAACACAGAGCAGTTTCTCAGAAAGCTTCTTTCCAGTTTTGAACGGAACATATTTCCTTTTTCACCATAGCCCTCTATGGGCTTCCAAATATCCCTTTGCCAATTCCACAAGAACAGCCTTAGCGAAAGGCTTCGTGAAGCGAGAGATGTAACTCTGTGAGATGAATTAACAGAACACAGAGCAGTTTCTCAGAAAGCTTCTTTCCAGTTTTGAAAGGAAGATATATCCTTTTTCACCATAGCCCTCTATGGGCTTCAAATCTCCCTTTGCCAATTCCACAAGAACAGCCTTAGCGAAAGGCTTTTTGAAGGGAAAGATGTAACTCTGTGAGATGAATAAACAGAACACAGAGCAGTTTCTCAGAAAGCTTCTTTCCAGTTTTGAACGGAAGATATTTCCTTTTTCACCATAGCCCTCTATGGGCTTCGAAATATCCCTTTGCCAATTCCACCAGAACAGCCTTAGCGAAAGGCTTCTTGAAGGGAAAGATGTAACTCTGTGAGATGAATTAACGGAACACAGAGAAGTTTCTCAGAAAGCTTCTTTCCAGTTTTGAACGGAAGATATTTCCTTTTTCACCGTAGCCCTCTATGGGCTTCCAAATATCCCTTTGCGAATTCCACAAGAACAGCCTTAGCGAAAGGCTTCTTGAAGGGAAAGATGTAACTCTGTGAGATGAATTAACAGAACACAGAGCAGTTTCTCAGAAAGCTTCTTTCCAGTATTGAAGGGAAGATATTTCCTTTTTCACCATAGCCCTCTATGGTCTTCCAAATATCCCTTTGCCAATTCCACAAGAACAGCCTTAGCGAAAGGCTTCTTGAAGGGAAAGATGTAGCTCTGTGAGATGAATTAAGGGAACACGGAGCAGTTTCTCAGAAAGCTTCTTTCCAGTTTTGAACGGAAGATATTTACTTTTTCACCAAAGCCCTCTATGGGCTTCCAAATATCCCTTTGCCAATTCCACAAGAACAGCCTTAGCGAAAGGCTTCGTGACGGTAAAGATGTAACTCTGTGAGATGAATTAACACAACACAGAGCAGTTTCTCAGAAAGCTTCTTTCCAGTATTGAACGTAAGGTATTTCCTTTTTCACCATAGCCCTCTATGGGCTTCCATATATCCCTTTGCCAATTCCACAAGAACATCCTTAGCGAAAGGCTTCTTGAAGGGAAAGATGTAACTCTGTGAGATGAATTAACAGAACACAGAGCAGTTTCTCAGAAAGCTTCTTTCCAGTTTTGAACGGAAGATATTTCCTTTTTCACCATAGCCCTCTATAGGCTTCCAAATATCCCTTTACCAATTCCACAAGAACAGCTTTAGCGAAAGGCTTTTTGAAGGGAAAGATGTAACTCTGTGAGATGAATTAACAGAACACACAGCAGTTTTTCAGAAAGATTCTTTCCAGTTTTGAACGGAAGATATTTCCTTTTTCACCATAGCCCTCTATGGGCTTCCAAATATCCCTTTGCCAATTCCACAAGAACAGCCTTAGCGAAAGGCTTCTTGAAGGGAAAGATGTTACTCTGTGAGATGAATTAACAGAACACAGAGCAGTTTCTCAGAAAGCTTCTTTCCAGTTTTGAAGGGAAGATATTTCCTTTTTCACCATAGCCCTCTATGGGCTTCCAAATATCCCTTTGCCAATTCCACAAGAACAGCCTTAGCGAAAGGCTTCTTGAAGGGAAAGATGTAACTCCCTGAGATGAATTAAGAGAACACAGAGCAGTTTCTCAGAAAGCTTCTTTCCAGTTTTGAACGGAAGATATTTCCTTTTTCACCGTAGCCCTCTAAGGGCTTCCAAATATCCCTTTGCCAATTCCACAAGAATAGCCTTAGCGAAAGGCTTCTTGAAGGGAAAGATGTAACTCTGTGAGATGAATTAACAGAACACAGAGCAGTTTCTCAGAAAGCTTCTTTCCAGTTTTGAACGGAAGATATTTCCTTTTTCACCATAGCCCTCTATGGGCTTCCAAATATCCCTTTGCCAATTCCACAAGAACAGCCTTAACGAAAGGCTTCGTGAAGCGAGAGATGTAACTCTGTGAGATGAATTAACAGAACACAGAGCAGTTTCTCAGAAAGCTTCTTTCCAGTTTTGAAAGGAAGATATTTACTTTTTCACCATAGCCCTCTATGGGCTTCCAAATCTCCCTTTGCCAATTCCACAAGAACAGCCTTAGCGAAAGGCGTCTTGAAGGGAAAGATGTAACTCTGTGAGATGAATTAACAGAAAACAGAGCAGTTTCTCAGAAAGCTTCTTTCCAGTTTTGAAAGGAAGATATTTCCTTTTTCACCATAGCCCTCTATGGGCTTCCAAATATCCCTTTGCCAATTCCACAAGAACGGCCTTAGCGAAAGGCTTTTGAAGGGAAAGATGTAACTCTGTGAGATGAATTAATAGAACACAGAGCAGTTCCTCAGAAAGCTTCTTTCCAGTTTTGAACGGCAGATATTTCCTTTTTCACCATAGCCCTCTAGGGGTTCCAAATATCCCTTTGCCAATTCCACAAGGACAGCCTTAGCGAAAGGCTTCTTGAAGGGAAAAATGTAACTCTGTGAGATGAATTAACAGAACACAGAGCAGTTTCTCAGAAAGCTTCTTTCCAATTTTGAACGGAAGATATTTCCTTTTTCACCATAGCCCTCTATGGGTTTCCAAATATCCATTTGCCAATTCCACAAGAACAGCCTTAGCGAAAGGCTTCTTGAAGGGAAAGACGTAACTCTGTGAGATGAATTAACAGAACACAGAGAAGTTTCTCAGAAAGCTTCTTTCCAGTTTTGAACGGAAGATATTTCCTTTTTCACCATAGCCCTCTATGGGCTTCCAAATATCCCTTTTTCAATTCCAAAACAACACCCTTAGCGAGAGGCTTCTTGAAGGGAAAGATGTAACTCTGTGAGATGAATTAACAGAACACAGAGCAGTTTCTCAGAAAGCTTCTTTCCCCTTTTGAACGGAAGATATTTCCTTTTTCAACGTAGCCCTCTATGGGCTTCCAAATATCCCTTTGCCAATTCCACAAGAGCAGCCTTAGCGAAAGGCTTCTTGAAGGGCAAGATGTAACTCTGTGAGATGAATTAACAGAACACAGAGCAGTTGCTCAGAAAGCGTCTTTCCAGTTTTGAACGGAAGATATTTCCTTTTTCACCATAGCCCTCTATGGGCTTCCAAATATCCCATTGCCAATTCCACAAGAACAGCCTTAGCGAAAGGCTTCTTGGAGGGAAAGATGTAACTCTGTGAAATGATTTAACAGAACACAGAGCAGTTTCTCAGAAAGCTTCTTTCCAGTTTTGAACGGAAGATATTTCCTTTTTCACCATAGCCCACTATGGGCTCGGAAATATCCCTTTGAAAATCCACAAGAACAGCCTTAGCGAAAGGCTTCTCCAAGGGAAAGATGTAACACTGTGAGATGAATTAACAGAACACAGAGCAGTTTCTCAGAAAGCTTCTTTCCAGTTTTGAACGGAAGGTATTTCCTTTTTCACCATAGCCCACTATGGGCTTCCAAATATCCCTTTGCCAATTCCACAAGAACAGCCTTAGCGAAAGGCTTCTTAAAGGGAAATATGTAACTCTGTGAGATGAATTAACAGAACACAGAGCAGTTTCTCAGAAAGCGTCTTTCCGGTTTTGAACGGAAGATATTTCCTTTTTCACCATAGCCCTCTATGGGCTTACAAATATCCCTTTGCCAATTCCACAAGAACAGCCTTATCGAAAGGCTTCTTGAAGGGAAAGATGTAACTCTGTCAGATGAATTAACAGAACACAGAGCAGTTTCTCAGAAAGCTTCTTTCCAGTTTTGAACGGAAGATATTTCCTTTTTCACCATAGCCCTCTATGGGCTTCCAAATATCCCTTTGCCAATTCCACAAGAACAGCCTTAGCGAAAGGCTTCTTGAAAGGAAAGATGTAACTCTGTGAGGTGAATTAACAGAACACAGAGCAGTTTCTCAGAAAGCTTCTTTCCAGTTTTGAACGGAAGATATTTCCTTTTTCACCATAGCCCTCTATGGGCTTCCAAATATCCCTTTGCCAATTCCACAAGAACAGCCTTAGCGAAAGGCTTCTTGAAGGGAAAGACGTAACTCTGTGAGATGAATTAACAGAACACAGAGCAGTTTCTCAGAAAGCTTCTTTCCAGTTTTGAACGGAAGATATTTCCTTTTTCACCATAGCTCTCTCTGGGCTTCTAAATATCCCTTTGCCAATTCCACAAGAACAGAATTAGCGAAAGGCTTCTTGAAGGGAAAGATGTAACTCTGTGAGATGAATTAACAGAACACAGAGCAGTTTTTCAGAAAGCTTCTTTCCAGTTTTGAACGGAAGATATTTCCTTTTTCACCATAGCCCTCTAGGGGTTCGAAATATCCCTTTGCCAATTCCACAGGAACAGCCTTAGCGAAAGGCTTCTTGAAGGGAAAGATGTAACTCTGTGAGACGAATTAAAAGAACACAGAGCAGTTTCTCAGAAAGCTTCTTTCCAGTGTTGAACGGAAGATATTTCCTTTTTCACCATAGCCCTCTATGGGCTTCCAAATATCCCTTTTTCAATTCCAAAACAACAGCCTTAGCGAGAGGCTTCTTGAAGGGAAAGATGTAACTCTGTGAGATGAATTAAGAGAACACAGAGCAGTTTCTCAGAAAGCTTCTTTCCAGATTTGAACGGAAGATATTTCCCTTTTCCCATAGACCTCTAGGGGTTCCAAATATCCCTTTGCCTATTCCACAAGAACAGACCTAGCGAAAGGTTTCTTGAAGGGAAAGATGTAACTCTGTGAGATGAATTAACAAAACACAGAGCAGTTCCTCAGAAAGCTTCTTTCCAGTTTTGAACGAAAGATACTTCCGTTTTCACCGTAGCCCTCTATGGGCTTCCAAATATGGCTTTCCCAATTCCACAAGAACAGCCTTAGCGAAAGGCTAATTGAAGGGAAAGATGTAACTCTTTGAGATGAATTAACAGAACACAGAGCAGTTTCTCAGAAAGCTTCTTTCCAGTTTTGAACGCAAGATATTTCCTTTTTCACCAAAGCCCTTTATGGGCTTCCAAATATCCCTTTGCCAATTCCAAAAGAACAGCCTTAGCTAAAGGCTTCTTGACGGGAAAGATGTAACTCTGTGAGATGAATTAACAGAACACAGAGCAGTTTCTCAGAAAGCTTCTTTCCAGTTTTGAACGGAAGATATTTCCTTTTTCACCATAGCCCTCTATGGGCTTCCAAATATCCCTTTGCCAATTCCACAAGAACAGCCTTAGCGAAAGGCTTCTTGAAGGGAAAAATGTAACTCTGTGAGATGAATTAACAGAACACAGAGCAGTTTCTCAGAAAGCTTCTTTCCAGTTTTGAACGGAAGATATTTCCTTTTTCACCGTAGCCCACTATGGGCTTCCAAATATCCCTTTGCCAATTCCACAAGAGCAGCCTTAGTGAAAGGCTTCTTGAAGGGCATGATGTAACTCTGTGAGATGAATTAACAGAACACAGAGCAGTTTCTCAGGAAGCGTCTTTCCAGTTTTGAACGGAAGATATTTCCTTTTTCACCATAGCCCTCTATGGGCTTCCAAATATCCCTTTGCCAATTCCACAAGAACAGCCTTAGCGAAAGGCTTCTTGAAGGGAAAGATGTAACTCTGTGAGATGAATTAACAGAACACAGAGCAGTTTCTCAGAAAGCTTCTTTCCAGTTTTGAACGGAAGATATTTCCTTTTTCACCATAGCCCTCTATGGGCTTCCAAATCTCCCTTTCCCAATTCCACAAGAACAGCCTTCGCGAAAGGCTAATTGAAGGAAAAGATGTAACTCTGTGAGATGAATTAACAGAACACAGAGCAGTTGATCAGAAAGCTTCTTTCTACTTTTGAACTGAAGATATTTCCTTTTTCACCATAGCTCTCTCTGGGCTTCCAAATATCCCTTTGCCAATTCCACAAGAACAGCCTTAGCGAAAGGCTAATTGAAGGGAACGATGTTACCCTGTGAGATGAATTAACAGAACACAGTTCAGTTTCTCAGAAAGCTTCTTTCCAGTTTTGAACGGAAGATATTTCCTATTTCACCATAGCCCTCTGTGGGCTTCCAAATATCCCTTTGCCAATTCCACAAGAACAGACTTAGCGAAAGGCTTCTTAAAGGGAAAGATGTAACTCTGTGAGATGAATTAACAGAACACAGAGCAGTTTCTCATAAAGCGTCTTTCCAGTTTTGAACGGAAGATATTTCCTTTTTCACCATAGCCCTCTATGGGCTTCCAAATATCCCTTTGCCAATTCCACAAGAACAGCCTTAGCGAAAGGCTTCTTGAAGAGAAAGATGTAACTCTGTGAGATGAATTAACAGAACACAGAGCAGTTTCTCAGAAAGCATCTTTCCAGTTTTGAACGGAAGATATTTCCTTTTTCACCATAGCCCTCTTTGGGCTTCCAAATATCCCTTTGCCAATTCCACAAGAACAGCCTTAGAGAAAGGCTTCTTGAAGGGAAAGATGTAACTCTGTGAGATGAATTAACAGAACATAGAGCAGTTTCTCAGATAGCTTTTTCCAGTTTTGAACGGAAGATATTTCCTTTTTCTCCATAGCTCTCTATGGGCTTCCAAATATCCCTTTGCCAATTCCACAAGAACAGCCTTAGCGAAAGGCTTCTTAAAGGGAAAGATGTAACTCTGTGAGATGAATTAACGGAACACAGAGCAGTTCCTCAGAAAGCTTCTTTCCAGTTTTGAACGGCAGATATTTCCTTTTTCACCATAGCCCTCTAGGGGTTCCAAATATCCCTTTGCCAATTCCACAAGAACAGCCTTAGCGAAAGGCTTCTTGAAGGGAAAAATGTAACTCTGTGAGATGAATTAACAGAACACAGAGCAGTTTCTCAGAAAGCTTCTTTCCAGTTTTGAACGGAAGATATTTCCTTTTTCACCATAGCCCTCTATGGGCTTCCAAATATCCCTTTGCCAATTCCACAAGAACAGCCTTAGCGAAAGGCTTCTTGAAGGGAAAGACGTAACTCTGTGAGATGAATTAACAGAACACAGAGCAGTTTCTCAGAAAGCTTCTTTCCAGTTTTGAACGGAAGATATTTCCTTTTTCACCATAGCTCTCTCTGGGCTTCTAAATATCCCTTTGCCAATTCCACAAGAACAGAATTAGCGAAAGGCTTCTTGAAGGGAAAGATGTAACTCTGTGAGATGAATTAACAGAACACAGAGCAGTTTTTCAGAAAGCTTCTTTCCAGTTTTGAACGGAAGATATTTCCTTTTTCACCATAGCCCTCTAGGGGTTCGAAATATCCCTTTTCCAATTCCACAGGAACAGCCTTAGTGAAAGGCTTCTTGAAGGGAAAGATGTAACTCTGTGAGACGAATTAAAAGAACACAGAGCAGTTTCTCAGAAAGCTTCTTTCCAGTGTTGAACGGAAGATATTTCCTTTTTCAGCATAGCCCTCTATGGGCTTCCAAATATCCCTTTTTCAATTCCAAAACAACAGCCTTAGCGAGAGGCTTCTTGAAGGGAAAGATGTAACTCTGTGAGATGAATTAACAGAACACAGAGCAGTTTCTCAGAAAGCTTCTTTCCAGATTTGAACGGAAGATATTTCCCTTTTCCCATAGACCTCTAGGGGTTCCAAATATCCCTTTGCCTATTCCACAAGAACAGGCCTAGCGAAATGTTTCTTGAAGGGAAAGATGTAACTCTGTGAGATGAATTAACAAAACACAGAGCAGTTCCTCAGAAAGCTTCATTCCAGTTTTGAACGGAAGATATTTCCTTTTTCACCATAGCCCTCTATGGGCTTCCAAATATCCCTTTGCCAATTCCACAAGAACAGCCTTAGCGAAAGGCTTCTTGAAGGGAAAGATGTAACTCTGTGAGATGAATTAACAGAACACAGAGCAGTTTCTCAGAAAGCTTCTTTCCAGTTTTGAACGGAAGATATTTCCTTTTTCACCATAGCCCTCTATGGGCTTCCAAATATCCCTTTGCCAATTCCACAAGAACAGCCTTAGCGAAAGGCTTCTTGAAGGGAAAGATGAAACTCCGTGAGATGAATTAACAGAACACAGAGCAGTTTCTCTGAAAGCTTCTTTCCAGTTTTGAGCGGAAGATATTTCCTTTCTCACCATAGCCCTCTATGGGCTTCCAAATATCCCTTTGCCAATTCCACAAGAACAGCCTTAGCGAAAGGCTTCTTGAAGGGAAAGATGTAACTCTGTGAGATGAATTAACAGAACACAGAGTAGTTTCTCAGAAAGATTCTTTACAGTTTTGAACGGAAGATATTTCCTTTTTCACCATAGCCCTCTATGGGTTTCCAAATCCCTTTGCCAATTCCACAAGAACAGCCTCAGCGAAAGGCTTCTTGAAGGGAAAGATGTAACTCTGTGAGATGAATTAACAGAACATAGAGCAGTTTCTCAGAAAGCTTCTTTCCAGTTTTGAACGGAAGATATTTCCTTTTTCACCATAGCCCTCTATGGGCTTCCAAATATCCCTTTGCCAATTCCACAAGAACAGCCTTAGCGAAAGGCTTCTTGAAGGGAAAGACGTAACTCTGTGAGATGAATTAACAGAACACAGAGCAGTTTCTCAGAAAGCTTCTTTCCAGTTTTGAACGGAAGATATTTCCTTTTTCACCATAGCTCTCTCTGGGCTTCTAAATATCCCTTTGCCAATTCCACAAGAACAGAATTAGCGAAAGGCTTCTTGAAGGGAAAGATGTAACTCTGTGAGATGAATTAACAGAACACAGAGCAGTTTTTCAGAAAGGTTCTTTCCAGTTTTGAACGGAAGATATTTCCTTTTTCACCATAGCCCTCTAGGGGTTCAAAATATCCCTTTGCCAATTCCACAGGAACAGCCTTAGTGAAAGGCTTCTTGAAGGGAAAGATGTAACTCTGTGAGACGAATTAAAAGAACACAGAGCAGTTTCTCAGAAAGCTTCTTTCCAGTGTTGAACGGAAGATATTTCCTTTTTCAGCATAGCCCTCTATGGGCTTCCAAATATCCCTTTTTCAATTCCAAAACAACAGCCTTAGCGAGAGGCTTCTTGAAGGGAAAGATGTAACTCTGTGAGATGAATTAACAGAACACAGAGCAGTTTCTCAGAAAGCTTCTTTCCAGATTTGAACGGAAGATATTTCCCTTTTCCCATAGACCTCTAGGGGTTCCAAATATCCCTTTGCCTATTCCACAAGAACAGGCCTAGCGAAATGTTTCTTGAAGAGAAAGATGTAACTCTGTGAGATGAATTAACAGAACACAGAGCAGTTTCTCAGAAAGCATCTTTCCAGTTTTGAACGGAAGATATTTCCTTTTTCACCATAGCCCTCTATGGGCTTCCAAATATCCCTTTGCCAATTCCACAAGAACAGCCTTAGAGAAAGGCTTCTTGAAGGGAAAGATGTAACTCTGTGAGATGAATTAACAGAACATAGAGCAGTTTCTCAGATAGCTTTTTCCAGTTTTGAACGGAAGATATTTCCTTTTTCTCCATAGCTCTCTATGGGCTTCCAAATATCCCTTTGCCAATTCCACAAGAACAGCCTTAGCGAAAGGCTTCTTAAAGGGAAAGATGTAACTCTGTGAGATGAATTAACGGAACACAGAGCAGTTCCTCAGAAAGCTTCTTTCCAGTTTTGAACGGCAGATATTTCCTTTTTCACCATAGCCCTCTAGGGGTTCCAAATATCCCTTTGCCAATTCCACAAGAACAGCCTTAGCGAAAGGCTTCTTGAAGGGAAAAATGTAACTCTGTGAGATGAATTAACAGAACACAGAGCAGTTTCTCAGAAAGCTTCTTTCCAGTTTTGAACGGAAGATATTTCCTTTTTCACCATAGCCCTCTATGGGCTTCCAAATATCCCTTTGCCAATTCCACAAGAACAGCCTTAGCGAAAGGCTTCTTGAAGGGAAAGACGTAACTCTGTGAGATGAATTAACAGAACACAGAGCAGTTTCTCAGAAAGCTTCTTTCCAGTTTTGAACGGAAGATATTTCCTTTTTCACCATAGCTCTCTCTGGGCTTCTAAATATCCCTTTGCCAATTCCACAAGAACAGAATTAGCGAAAGGCTTCTTGAAGGGAAAGATGTAACTCTGTGAGATGAATTAACAGAACACAGAGCAGTTTTTCAGAAAGCTTCTTTCCAGTTTTGAACGGAAGATATTTCCTTTTTCACCATAGCCCTCTAGGGGTTCGAAATATCCCTTTTCCAATTCCACAGGAACAGCCTTAGTGAAAGGCTTCTTGAAGGGAAAGATGTAACTCTGTGAGACGAATTAAAAGAACACAGAGCAGTTTCTCAGAAAGCTTCTTTCCAGTGTTGAACGGAAGATATTTCCTTTTTCAGCATAGCCCTCTATGGGCTTCCAAATATCCCTTTTTCAATTCCAAAACAACAGCCTTAGCGAGAGGCTTCTTGAAGGGAAAGATGTAACTCTGTGAGATGAATTAACAGAACACAGAGCAGTTTCTCAGAAAGCTTCTTTCCAGATTTGAACGGAAGATATTTCCCTTTTCCCATAGACCTCTAGGGGTTCCAAATATCCCTTTGCCTATTCCACAAGAACAGGCCTAGCGAAATGTTTCTTGAAGGGAAAGATGTAACTCTGTGAGATGAATTAACAAAACACAGAGCAGTTCCTCAGAAAGCTTCATTCCAGTTTTGAACGGAAGATATTTCCTTTTTCACCATAGCCCTCTATGGGCTTCCAAATATCCCTTTGCCAATTCCACAAGAACAGCCTTAGCGAAAGGCTTCTTGAAGGGAAAGATGTAACTCTGTGAGATGAATTAACAGAACACAGAGCAGTTTCTCAGAAAGCTTCTTTCCAGTTTTGAACGGAAGATATTTCCTTTTTCACCATAGCCCTCTATGGGCTTCCAAATATCCCTTTGCCAATTCCACAAGAACAGCCTTAGCGAAAGGCTTCTTGAAGGGAAAGATGAAACTCCGTGAGATGAATTAACAGAACACAGAGCAGTTTCTCTGAAAGCTTCTTTCCAGTTTTGAACGGAAGATATTTCCTTTCTCACCATAGCCCTCTATGGGCTTCCAAATATCCCTTTGCCAATTCCACAAGAACAGCCTTAGCGAAAGGCTTCTTGAAGGGAAAGATGTAACTCTGTGAGATGAATTAACAGAACACAGAGTAGTTTCTCAGAAAGATTCTTTACAGTTTTGAACGGAAGATATTTCCTTTTTCACCATAGCCCTCTATGGGTTTCCAAATCCCTTTGCCAATTCCACAAGAACAGCCTCAGCGAAAGGCTTCTTGAAGGGAAAGATGTAACTCTGTGAGATGAATTAACAGAACATAGAGCAGTTTCTCAGAAAGCTTCTTTCCAGTTTTGAACGGAAGATATTTCCTTTTTCACCATAGCCCTCTATGGGCTTCCAAATATCCCTTTGCCAATTCCACAAGAACAGCCTTAGCGAAAGGCTTCTTGAAGGGAAAGACGTAACTCTGTGAGATGAATTAACAGAACACAGAGCAGTTTCTCAGAAAGCTTCTTTCCAGTTTTGAACGGAAGATATTTCCTTTTTCACCATAGCTCTCTCTGGGCTTCTAAATATCCCTTTGCCAATTCCACAAGAACAGAATTAGCGAAAGGCTTCTTGAAGGGAAAGATGTAACTCTGTGAGATGAATTAACAGAACACAGAGCAGTTTTTCAGAAAGCTTCTTTCCAGTTTTGAACGGAAGATATTTCCTTTTTCACCATAGCCCTCTAGGGGTTCAAAATATCCCTTTGCCAATTCCACAGGAACAGCCTTAGTGAAAGGCTTCTTGAAGGGAAAGATGTAACTCTGTGAGACGAATTAAAAGAACACAGAGCAGTTTCTCAGAAAGCTTCTTTCCAGTGTTGAACGGAAGATATTTCCTTTTTCAGCATAGCCCTCTATGGGCTTCCAAATATCCCTTTTTCAATTCCAAAACAACAGCCTTAGCGAGAGGCTTCTTGAAGGGAAAGATGTAACTCTGTGAGATGAATTAACAGAACACAGAGCAGTTTCTCAGAAAGCTTCTTTCCAGATTTGAACGGAAGATATTTCCCTTTTCCCATAGACCTCTAGGGGTTCCAAATATCCCTTTGCCTATTCCACAAGAACAGGCCTAGCGAAATGTTTCTTGAAGGGAAAGATGTAACTCTGTGAGATGAATTAACAAAACACAGAGCAGTTCCTCAGAAAGCTTCATTCCAGTTTTGAAAGGAAGATATTTCCTTTTTCACCATAGCCCTCTATGGGCTTCCAAATATCCCTTTGCCAATTCCACAAGAACAGCCTTAGCGAAAGGCTTCTTGAAGGGAAAGATGTAACTCTGTGAGATGAATTAACAGAACACAGAGCAGTTTCTCAGAAAGCTTCTTTCCAGTTTTGAACGGAAGATATTTCCTTTTTCACCATAGCCCTCTATGGGCTTCCAAATATCCCTTTGCCAATTCCACAAGAACAGCCTTAGCGAAAGGCTTCTTGAAGGGAAAGATGAAACTCCGTGAGATGAATTAACAGAACACAGAGCAGTTTCTCTGAAAGCTTCTTTCCAGTTTTGAACGGAAGATATTTCCTTTCTCACCATAGCCCTCTATGGGCTTCCAAATATCCCTTTGCCAATTCCACAAGAACAGCCTTAGCGAAAGGCTAATTGAAGGGAAAGATGCAACTCTGTGAGATGAATTAACAGAACACAGAGCAGTTTTTTAGAAAGATTCTTTCCAGTTTTGTACGGAAGATATTTCCTTTTTCACCGTAGCCCACTATGGGCTTCGAAATATCCCTTTGAAAATCCACAAGAACAGCCTTATCGAAAGGCTTCTTGAAGGGAAAGATGTAACTCCGTGAGATGAATTAACAGAACATAGAGCAGTTTCTCAGAGAGCTTCTTTCCAGTTTTGAACGGAAGATATTTCCTTTTTCACCATAGCTCTCTCTGGGCTTCCAAATATCCCTTTGCCAATTCCACAAGAACAGCCTTAGCGAAAGGCTAATTGAAGGGAACGATGTTACACTGTGAGATGAATTAACAGAACACAGTTCAGTTTCTCAGAAAGCTTCTTTCCAGTTTTGAACGGAAGATATTTCCTTTTTCACAATAGCCCTGTATGGGCTTCCAAATATACCTTTGCCAATTCCACAAGAACCGCCTTAGCGAAAGGATTTTTAAAGGGAAAGATGTAACTCTGTGAGATGAATTAACAGAACACAGAGCAGTTTTTCAGAAAGATTCTTTCCAGTTTTGAACGGAAGATATTTCCTTTTTCACCATAGCCCTCTATGGGCTACCAAATATCCCTTTGCCAATTCCACAATAACAGCCTTAGCGAAAGGCTTCTTGAAGGGAAAGATGTAACTCTGTGAGATGAATTAACAGAACATAGAGCAGTTTCTCAGAAAGCTTCTTTCCAGTTTTGAACGGAAGATATTTCCTTTTTCACCATAGCTCTCTCTGGGCTTCCAAATATCCCTTTGCCAATTCCACAAGAACAGCCTTAGCGTAAGGCTAATTGAAGGAAAAGATGTTACTCTGTGAGATGAATTAACAGAACACAGAGCAGTTTCTCAGAAAGCTTCTTTCCAGTTTTGAACGGCAGATATTTCCTTTTTCACCATAGCCCTCTAGGGGTTCCAAATATCCCTTTGCCAATTCCACAAGAACAGCCTAAGCGAAAGGCTTCTTGAAGGGAAAAATGTAACTCTGTGAGATGAATTAACAGAACACAGAGCAGTTTCTCAGAAAGCTTCTTTCCAGTTTTGAACGGAAGATATTTCCTTTTTCACCATAGCCCTCTATGGGCTTCCAAATATCCCTTTGACAATTCCACAAGAACTGCCTTAGCGAAAGGCTTCTTGTAGGGAAAGACGTAACTCTGTGAGATGAATTAACAGAACACAGAGCAGTTTCTCAGAAAGCTTCTTTCCAGTTTTGAACGGAAGATATTTCCTTTTTAACCATAGCCCTCTATGGGCTTCCAAACATCCCTTTGCCAATTCCAAATGAACAGCCTTAGCGAAAGGCTTCTTGAAGGGAAAGATGTAACTCTTTGAGATGAATTAACAGAACACAGAACAGTTACTCAAAAAGCTTCTTTCCAGTTTTGAACGGAAGATATTTCCTTTTTCACCATAGACCTCTATGGGCTTCCAAATATCCCTTTGCCAATTCCACAAGAACAGCCTTAGCGAAAGGCTTCTTGAAGGGGTAGTTGTAACTCTGCGAGATGAATTAACAGAACACAGAGCAGTTTCTCAGAAAGCTTCTTTCCAGTTTTGAACGGAAGATATTTCCTTTTTCACCATAGCTCTCTCTGGGCTTCTAAATATCCCTTTGCCAATTCCACAAGAACAGAATTAGCGAAAGGCTTCTTGAAGGGAAAGATGTAACCCTGTGAGATGAATTAACAGAACACAAAGCAGTTTTTCAGAAAGCTTCTTTCCAGTTTTGAACGGAAGATATTTCCTTTTTCACCATAGCCCTCTAGGGGTTCGAAATATCCCTTTGCCAATTCCACAGGAACAGCCTTAGCGAAAGGCTTCTTGAAGGGAAAGATGTAACTCTGTGAGACGAATTAAAAGAACACAGAGCAGTTTCTCAGAAACCTTCTTTCCAGTGTTGAAAGGAAGATATTTCCTTTTTCACCATAGCCCTCTATGGGCTTCCAAATATTCATTTTTCAATTCCAAAACAACAGCCTTAGCGAGAGGCTTCTTGAAGGGAAAGATGTAACTCTGTAAGATGAATTAACAGAACACAGAGCAGTTTCTCAGAAAGCTTCTTTCCAGTTTTGAACGGAAGATATTTCCTTTTTAACCATAGCCCTCTATGGGCTTCCAAACATCCCTTTGCCAATTCCAAATGAACAGCCTTAGCGAAAGGCTTCTTGAAGGGAAAGATGTAACTCTGTGAGATGAATTAACAGAACACAGAGCAGTTTTTCAGAAAGATTCTTTCCAGTTTGGAACGGAAGGTATTTCCTTTTTCACCATACCCCTCTATGGGCTTCCAAATATCCCTTTCCCAATTCCACAAGAACAGCCTTAGCGAAAGGGTTCTTGAAGGGAAAGATGTAACTCTGTGAGATGAATTAACAGAACATAGAGCAGTTTTTCAGAAAGCATCTTTGCAATTTTGAACGGAAGATATTTCCTTTTTCACCATATCTCTCTCTGGGCTTCCAAATATCCCTTTGCCAATTCCACAAGAACAGCCTTAGCGTAAGGCTAATTGAAGGGAAAGATGTTACTCTGTGAGATGAATTAACAGAACACAGAGCAGTTTCTCAGAAAGCTTCTTTCCAGTTTTGAACGGAAGATATTTCCTTTTTCACCATAGCCCTCTATGGGCTTCCAAATATCCCTTTGCCAATTCCACAAGAACAGCCTTAGCGAAAGGCTTCTTGAAGGGAAAGATGTAACTCTGTGAGATGAATTAACAGAACACAGAGCAGTTTCTCTGAAAGCTTCTTTCCAGTTTTGTACGGAGGATATTTCCTTTCTCACCATAGCCCTCTATGGGCTTCCAAATATCCCTTTGCCAATTCCACAAGAACAGCCTTAGCGAAAGGCTTCTTGAAAGGAAAGATGTAACTCTGTGAGATGAATTAACAGAACACAGAGTAGTTTCTCAGAAAGATTCTTTCCAGTTTTGAACGGAAGATATTTCCTTTTTCACCATAGCCCTCTATGGGCTTCCAAATCCCTTTGCCAATTCAACAAGAACAGCCTCAGCGAAAGGCTTCTTGAAGGGAAAGATGTAACTCTGTGAGATGAATTAACAGAACATAGAGCAGTTTCTCAGAAAGCTTCTTTCCAGTTTTGAACGGAAGATACTTCCGTTTTCACCGTAGCCCTCTATGGGCTTCCAAATATCCCTTTCCCAATTCCACAGGAACAGCCTTCGCGAAAGGCTAATTGAAGGAAAAGATGTAACTCTGTGAGATGAATTAACAGAACACAGAGCAGTTTCTCAGAAAGCTTCTTTCCACTTTTGAACGGAAGATATTTCCTTTTTCACCATAGACCTCTATGGGCTACCAAATATCCCTTTGCCAATTCCACAAGAACAGCCTTAGCGAAAGGCTAATTGAAGGGAAAGATGTAACTCTGTGAGATGAATTAACAGAACACAGAGCAGTTTGTTAGAAAGATTCTTTCCAGTTTTGAACGGAAGATATTTCCTTTTTCACCGTAGCCCACTATGGGCTTCGAAATGTTCCTTTGAAAATCCACAAGAACAGCCTTAGGGAAAGGCTTCTTGAAGGGAAAGATGTAACACTGTGAGATGAATTAACAGAACACAGAGCAGTTACTCAGAAAGCTTCTTTCCAGTTTTCAACGGAAGGTATTTCCTTTTTCACCATAGCCCTCTATGGGCTTCCAAATATCCCTTTGCCAATTCCACAAGAACAGCCTTAGCGAAAGACTTCTTAAAGGGAAATATGTAACTCTGTGAGATGAATTAACAGAACACAGAGCAGTTTCTCAGAAAGCGTCTTTCCAGATTTGAACGGAAGGTATTTGCTTTTTCACCATAGCCCTCTATGGGCTTACAAATATCCCTTTGCCAATTCCACAAGAACAGCCTTAGCGAAAGGCTTCTTGAAGGGAAAGATGTAACTCTGTGAGATGAATTAACAGAACACAGAGCAATTTCTCAGAAAGCTTCTTTCCAGTTTTGAACGGAAGATATTTCCTTTTTCACCATAGCCCTCTATGGGCTTCCAAATATCCCTTTGCCAATTCAACAAGAACAGCCTTAGCGAAAGGCTTCTTGAAGGGAAAGATGTAACTCTGTGAGATGAATTAACAGAACACAGAGTAGTTTCTCAGAAAGCGTCTTTCCAGTTTTCAACGGAAGATATTTACTTTTTCACCGTAGCCCTCTATGGGCTTCCAAATATCCCTTTGCCAATTCCACAAGAACAGCCTTAGCGAAAGGCTTCTTGAAGGAAAAGATGTAACTCTGTCAGATGAATTAACAGAACACAGAGCAGTTTCTCAGAAAGCTTCTTTCCAGTTTTGAACGGAAGATATTTCCTTTTTCACCATAGCCCTCTATGGGCTTCCAAATATCCCTTTGCCAATTCCACAAGAACAGCCTTAGCGAAAGGCTTCTTGAAGGGAAAGATGTAACTCTGTGAGATGAATTAACGGAACACAGAGCAGTTTCTCTGAAAGCTTCTTTCCAGTTTTGAACGGAAGATATTTCCTTTCTCACCATAGCCCTCTATGGGCTTCCAAATATCCCTTTCCCAATTCCACAAGAACAGCCTTAGCGAAAGGCTTCTTGAAGGGAAAGATGTAACTCTGTGAGATGAATTAACAGAACACAGAGCAGTTTCTCTGAAAGCTTCTTTCCAGTTTTGAACGGAAGATATTTCCTTTTTCACCATAGCCCTCTATGGGCTTCCAAATATCCCTTTGCCAATTCCACAAGAACAGCCTTAGCGAAAGGCTTCTTGAAGGGAAAGATGTAACTCTGTGAGATAAATTAACAGAACACAGAGCAGTTTCTCAGAAAGCGTCTTTCCAGTTTTGAACGGAAGAATCTTCCGTTTTCACCGTAGCCCTCTATGGGCTTCCAAATATCCCTTTCCCAATTCCACAAGAACAGCCTTAGCGAAAGGCTAATTGAAGGGAAAGATGTAACTCTGTGAGATGAATTAGCAGAACACAGAGCAGTTTCTCAGAAAGCTTCTGTCCCCTTTTGAACGGAAGATATTGCCTTTTTCAACGTAGCCCTCTATGGTCTTCCGAATATCCCTTTGCCAATTTCACAAGAACAGCCTTAGCGAAAGGCTTTTTGAAGGGAAAGATCTAACTCTGTGAGATGAATTAACGGAACACAGAGCAGTTCCTCAGAGAGCTTCTTTCCAGTTTTGAACGGCAGATATTTCCTTTTTCACCATAGCCCTCTAGGGGTTCCAAATATCCCTTTGCCAATTCCACAAGAACAGCCTAAGCGAAAGGCTTCTTGAAGGGAAAAATGTAACTCTGTGAGATGAATTAACAGAACACAGAGCAGTTTCTCAGAAAGCTTCTTTCCAGTTTTGAACGGAAGATATTTCCTTTTTCACCATAGCCCTCTATGGGCTTCCAAATATCCCTTTGACAATTCCACAAGAACTGCCTTAGCGAAAGGCTTCTTGAAGGGAAAGACGTAACTCTGTGAGATGAATTAACAGAACACAGAGCAGTTTCTCAGAAAGCTTCTTTCCAGTTTTGAACGGAAGATATTTCCTTTTTAACCATAGCCCTCTATGGGCTTCCAAACATCCCTTTGCCAATTCCAAATGAACAGCCTTAGCGAAAGGCTTCTTGAAGGGAAAGATGTAACTCTTTGAGATGAATTAACAGAACACAGAACAGTTACTCAAAAAGCTTCTTTCCAGTTTTGAACGGAAGATATTTCCTTTTTAACCATAGACCTCTATGGGCTTCCAAATATCCCTTTGCCAATTCCACAAGAACAGCCTTAGCGAAAGGCTTCTTGAAGGGGTAGTTGTAACTCTGCGAGATGAATTAACAGAACACAGAGCAGTTTCTCGGAAAGCTTCTTTCCAGTTTTGAACGGAAGATATTTCCTTTTTCACCATAGCTCTCCCTGGGCTTCTAAATATCCCTTTGCCAATTCCACAAGAACAGAATTAGCGAAAGGCTTCTTGAAGGGAAAGATGTAACCCTGTGAGATGAATTAACAGAACACAAAGCAGTTTTTCAGAAAGCTTCTTTCCAGTTTTGAACGGAAGATATTTCCTTTTTCACCATAGCCCTCAAGGGGTTCGAAATATCCCTTTGCCAATTCCACAGGAACAGCCTTAGCGAAAGGCTTCTTGAAGGGAAAGATGTAACTCTGTGAGACGAATTAAAAGAACACAGAGCAGTTTCTCAGAAACCTTCTTTCCAGTGTTGAACGGAAGATATTTCCTTTTTCACCATAGCCCTCTATGGGCTTCCAAATATCCATTTTTCAATTCCAAAACAACAGCCTTAGCGAGAGGCTTCTTGAAGGGAAAGATGTAACTCTGTGAGATGAATTAACAGAACACAGAGCAGTTGATCAGAAAGCTTCTTTCCAGATTTGAAAGGAAGATATTTCCTTTTTCACCATAGACATCTATGGGCTTCCAAATATCCCTTTGCCAATTCCACAAGAACAGCCTTAGCGAAAGGCTAATTGAAGGGAAAGATGTAACTCTGTGAGATGAATTAACAGAACACAGAGCAGTTTCTCAGAAAGCGTCTTTCCAGTTTTGAACGGAAGATATTTCCTTTTTCACCATAGCCCTCTAGGGGTTCGAAATATCCCTTTGCCAATTCCACAGGAGCAGCCTTAGCGAAAGGCTTCTTGAAGGGAAAGATGTAACTCTGTGAGACGAATTAACAGAACACAGAGCAGTTTCTCAGAAAGCTTCTTTCCAGTGTTGAACGGAAGATATTTCCTTTTTCACCATAGCCCTCTATGGGCTTCCAAATATCAATTTTTCAATTCCAAAACAACAGCCTTAGCGAGAGGCTTCTTGAAGGGAAAGATGTAACTCTGTGAGATGACTTAACAGAACACAGAGCAGTTTTTCAGAAAGATTCTTTCCAGTTTGGAACGGAAGGTATTTCCTTTTTCACCATAACCCTCTATGGGCTTCCAAATATCCCTTTCCCAATTCCACAGGAACAGCCTTCGCGAAAGGCTAATTGAAGGAAAAGATGTAACTCTGTGAGATGAATTAACAGAACACAGAGCAGTTTCTCAGAAAGCTTCTTTCCACTTTTGAACGGAAGATATTTCCTTTTTCACCATAGCCCTCTATGGGCTTCCAAATATCCCTTTGCCAATTCCACAAGAACAGCCTTAGCGAAAGGCTTCTTGAAGGGAAAGATGTAACTCTGTGAGATGAATTAACAGAAAACAGAGCAGTTTCTCTGAAAGCTTCTTTCCAGTTTTGAACGGAAGATATTTCCTTTCTCACCATAGTCCTCTATGGCTTCCAAATATCCCTTTGCCAATTCCACAAGAACAGCCTTAGCGAAAGGCTTCTTGAAGGGAAAGATGTAACTCAGTGAGATGAATTAACAGAACACAGAGCAGTTTCTCTGAAAGCTTCTTTCCAGTTTTGAACGGAAGATATTTCCTTTTTCACCACAGCCCTCTATGGGCTTCCAAATATCCCTTTGCCAATTCCACAAGAACAGCCTTAGCTAAAGGCTTCTTGAAGGGAAAGATGTAACTCTGTGAGATGAATTAACAGAACACAGAGCAGTTTCTCAGAAAGCTTCTTTCCAGTTTTGAACGGAAGATATTTCCTTTTTCACCATAGCCCTCTAGGGGTTCGAAATATCCCTTTGCCAATTCCACAGGAACAGCCTTAGCGAAAGGCTTCTTGAAGGGAAAGATGTAACTCTGTGAGACGAATTAACAGAACACAGAGCAGTTTCTCAGAAAGCTTCTTTCCAGTGTTGAACGGAAGATATTTCCTTTTTCACCATAGCCCTCTATGGGCTTCCAAATATCCATTTTTCAATTCCAAAACAACAGCCTTAGCGAGAGGCTTCTTGAAGGGAAAGATGTAACTCTGTGAGATGAATTAACAGAACACACAGCAGTTTTTCAGGAAGATTCTTTCCAGTTTGGAACGGAAGGTATTTCCTTTTTCACCATACCCCTCTATGGGCTTCCAAATATCCCTTTCCCAATTCCACAAGAACAGCCTTAGCGAAAGGGTTCTTGAAAGGAAAGATGTAACTCTGTGAGATGAATTAACAGAACATAGAGCAGTTTTTCAGAAAGCATCTTTGCAATTTTGAACGGAAGATATTTCCTTTTTCACCATATCTCTCTCTGGGCTTCCAAATATCGCTTTGCCAATTCCACAAGAACAGCCTTAGCGTAAGGCTAATTGAAGGGAAAGATGTTACTCTGTGAGATGAATTAACAGAACACAGAGCAGTTTCTCAGAAAGCTTCTTTCCAGTTTTGAACGGAAGATATTTCCTTTTTCACCATAGCCCTCTATGGGCTTCCAAATATCCCTTTGCCAATTCCACAAGAACAGCCTTAGCGAAAGGCTTCTTGAAGGGAAAGATGTAACTCTGTGAGATGAATTAACAGAACACAGAGCAGTTTCTCTGAAAGCTTCTTTCCAGTTTTGTACGGAGGATATTTCCTTTCTCACCATAGCCCTCTATGGGCTTCCAAATATCCCTTTGCCAATTCCACAAGAACAGCCTTAGCGAAAGGCTTCTTGAAAGGAAAGATGTAACTCTGTGAGATGAATTAACAGAACACAGAGTAGCTTCTCAGAAAGATTCTTTCCAGTTTTGAACGGAAGATATTTCCTTTTTCACCATAGCCCTCTATGGGCTTCCAAATCCCTTTGCCAATTCAACAAGAACAGCCTCAGCGAAAGGCTTCTTGAAGGGAAAGATGTAACTCTGTGAGATGAATTAACAGAACATAGAGCAGTTTCTCAGAAAGCTTCTTTCCAGTTTTGAACGGCAGATACTTCCGTTTTCACCGTAGCCCTCTATGGGCTTCCAAATATCCCTTTCCCAATTCCACAGGAACAGCCTTCGCGAAAGGCTAATTGAAGGAAAAGATGTAACTCTGTGAGATGAATTAACAGAACACAGAGCAGTTTCTCAGAAAGCTTCTTTCCACTTTTGAACGGAAGATATTTCCTTTTTCACCATAGACCTCTATGGGCTACCAAATATCCCTTTGCCAATTCCACAAGAACAGCCTTAGCGAAAGGCTAATTGAAGGGAAAGATGTAACTCTGTGAGATGAATTAACAGAACACAGAGCAGTTTGTTAGAAAGATTCTTTCCAGTTTTGAACGGAAGATATTTCCTTTTTCACCGTAGCCCACTATGGGCTTCGAAATATTCCTTTGAAAATCCACAAGAACAGCCTTAGGGAAAGGCTTCTTGAAGGGAAAGATGTAACACTGTGAGATGAATTAACAGAACACAGAGCAGTTACTCAGAAAGCTTCTTTCCAGTTTTCAACGGAAGGTATTTCGTTTTTCACCATAGCCCTCTATGGGCTTCCAAATATCCCTTTGCCAATTCCACAAGAACAGCCTTAGCGAAAGACTTCTTAAAGGGAAATATGTAACTCTGTGAGATGAATTAACAGAACACAGAGCAGTTTCTCAGAAAGCGTCTTTCCAGATTTGAACGGAAGATATTTCCTTTTTCACCATAGCCCTCTATGGGCTTACAAATATCCCTTTGCCAATTCCACAAGAACAGCCTTAGCGAAAGGCTTCTTGAAGGGAAAGATGTAACTCTGTGAGATGAATTAACAGAACACAGAGCAATTTCTCAGAAAGCTTCTTTCCAGTTTCGAACGGAAGATATTTCCTTTTTCACCATAGCCCTCTATGGGCTTCCAAATATCCCTTTGCCAATTCCACAAGAACAGCCTTAGCGAAAGGCTTCTTGAAGGGAAAGATGTAACTCTGTGAGATGAATTAACAGAACACAGAGCAGTTTCTCATAAAGCTTCTTTCCAGTTTTGAACGGAAGATATTTCCTTTTTCACCATAGCCCTCTATGGGCTTCCAAATATCCCTTTGCCAATTCCACAAGAACAGCCTTAGCGAAAGGCTTCTTGAAGGGAAAGATGTAACTCTGTGAGATGAATTAACAGAACACAGAGTAGTTTCTCAGAAAGCGTCTTTCCAGTTTTCAACGGAAGATATTTACTTTTTCACCATAGCCCTCTATGGGCTTCCAAATATCCCTTTGCCAATTCCACAAGAACAGCCTTAGCGAAAGGCTTCTTGAAGAGAAAGATGTAACTCTGTGAGATGAATTAACAGAACAGAGAGCAGTTTCTCAGAAAGCTTCTTTCCAGTTTTGAACGGAAGGTACTTCCTTTTTCACCACAGCCCTCTATGGGCTTCCAAATATCCCTTTGCCAATTCCACAACAACAGCCTTAGCGAAAGGCTTCTTGAAGGGAAAGATGTAACTGTGTGAGATGAATTAACAGAGCACAGAGCAGTTTCTCAGAAAGATTCTTTCCAGTTTTGAACGGAAGACATTTCCTTTTTCACCATAGACCTCTTTGGGCTTCCAAATATCCCTTTGCCAATTCCACAAGAACAGCCTTAGCGAAAGGCTTCTTGAAGGGAAAGATGTAACTCTGTGAGATGAATTAACAGAACACAGAGCAGTTTCTCAGAAAGCTATTTTCCAGTTTTGAATGGAAGATATTTCCTTTTTCACCATAGCCCTCTATGGGCTTCCAAATATCCCTTTGCCAATTCCACAAGAACAGCCTTAGCGAAAGGCTTCTTGAAGGGAAAGATGTAACTCTGTGAGATGAATTAACAGAACACAGAGCAGTTTCTCAGAAAGCTTCTTTCCAGTTTTGAACGGAAGATATTTCCTTTTTCACCGTAGCCCACTATGGGCTTCCAAATATCCCTTTGCCAATTCCACAAGAACAGCCTTAGCGAAAGGCTTCTAGAAGGGAAAGATGTAACTCTGTGAGATGAATTAACAGAACACAGAGCAGTTTCTCAGAAAGCTTCTTTCCACTTTTGAACGGAAGATATTTCCTTTTTCACCGTAGCCATCTCTGGGCTTCCAAATATCCCTTTGCCAATTCCACAAGAGCAGCCTTAGTGAAAGGCTTCTTGAAGGGAAAGATGTAACTCTGTGAGATGAATTAACAGGACACAGAGCAGTTTCTCAGAAAGCGTCTTTCCAGTTTTGAACGGAAGATATTTCCTTTTTCACCGTAGCCCTCTATGGGCTTCCAAATATCCCTTTCCCAATTCCACAAGAACAGCCTTAGCGAAAGGCTTCTTGAAGGGAAAGATGTAACTCTGTGAGATGAATTAACAGAACACAGAGCAGTTTCTCAGAAAGCTTCTTTCCAGTTTTCATCGGAAGATATTTCCTTTTTCACCATAGAACACTATGTGCTCGGAAATATCCCTTTGAAAATCCACAAGAACAGCCTTAGCGAAAGGCTTCTTGAAGGGAACGATGTAACACTGTGAGATGAATTAACAGAACACAGAGCAGTTTCTCAGAAAGCTTCTTTCCAGTTTTGAACGGAAGGTATTTCCTTTTTCACCATAGCCCTCTATGGGCTTCCAAATATCCCTTTGCCAATTCCAAAAGAACAGCCTTAGCGAAAGGCTTCTTAAAGGGAAATATGTAACTCTGTGAGATGAATTAACAGAACACAGAGCAGTTTCTCAGAAGGCGTCTTTCCAGTTTTGAACGGAAGATACTTCCCTTTTCACCGTAGCCATCTATGGGCTTCCAAATATCCCTTTGCCAATTCCACAAGAACAGCCTTAGCGAAAGGCTTCTTGAAGGGAAAGATGTAAC
Source organism: Chlorocebus sabaeus (assembly GCF_047675955.1). Lineage (NCBI taxonomy): Eukaryota > Metazoa > Chordata > Mammalia > Primates > Cercopithecidae > Chlorocebus > Chlorocebus sabaeus. The sequence goes on along the minus strand of NW_027327495.1, from coordinate 243,035 downwards.
TCTGTGAGATGAATTAACAGAACACAGAGCAGTTTCTCAGAAAGCTTCTTTCCAGTTTTGAACGGAAGATATTTCCTTTTTCACCATAGCCCTCTATGGGCTTCCAAATATCCCTTTGCCAATTCCACAAGAACAGCCTTAGCGAAAGGCTTCTTGAAGGGAAAGATGTAACTCTGTGAGATGAATTAACAGAAAACAGAGCAGTTTCTCTGAAAGCTTCCTTCCAGTTTTGAACGGAAGATATTTCCTTTCTCACCATAGCCCTCTATGGCTTCCAAATATCCCTTTGCCAATTCCACAAGAACAGCCTTAGCGAAAGGCTTCTTGAAGGGAAAGATGTAACTCTGTGAGGTGAATTAACAGAACATAGAGCAGTTTCTCAGAAAGCTTCTTTCCAGTTCTGAACGGAAGATACTTCCGTTTTCACCGCAGCCCTCTATGGGCTTCCAAATATCCCTTTCCCAATTCCACAGGAACAGCCTTCGCGAAAGGCTAATTGAAGGAAAAGATGTAACTCTGTGAGATGAATTAACAGAACACAGAGCAGTTTCTCAGAAAGCGTCTTTCCAGTTTTGAACGGAAGATATTTCCTTTTTCACCATAGCCCTCTATGGGCTTCCAAACATCCCTTTGCCAATTCCAAATGAACAGCCTTAGCGAAAGGCTTCTTGAAGGGAAAGATGTAACTCTTTGAGATGAATTAACAGAACACAGAACAGTTTCTCAGAAAGCTTCTTTCCAGTTTTGAAGGAAGATATTTCCTTTTTCACCATAGCCCTCTATGGGCTTCGAAATATCCCTTTGCCAATTCCACAGGAACAGCCTTAGCGAAAGGCTTCTTGAAGGGAAAGATGTAACTCTGTGAGACGAATTAAAAGAACACAGAGCAGTTTCTCAGAAAGCTTCTTTCCAGTGTTGAACGGAAGATATTCCCTTTTTCAACATAGCCCTCTATGGGCTTCCAAATATCCCTTTTTCAATTCCAAAACAACAACCTTAGCGAGAGGCTTCTTGAAGGGAAAGATGTAACTCTGTGAGATGAATTAACAGAACACAGAACAGTTTCTCAGAAAGCTTCTTTCCAGATTTGAACGGAAGATATTTCCCTTTTCCCATAGACCTCTAGGGGTTCCAAATATCTCTTTGCCAATTCCACAAGAACAGGCTTAGCGAAAGGTTTCTTGAAGGGAAAGATGTAACTCTGTGAGATGAATTAACAAAACACAGAGCAGTTCCTCAGAAAGCTTCATTCTAGTTTTGAAAGGAAGATATTTCCTTTTTCACCATAGCCCTCTATGGGCTTCCAAATATCCCTTTGCCAATTCCACAAGAACAGCCTTAGCGAAAGGCTTCTTGAAGGGAAAGATGTAACTCTATGAGATGAATTAACAGAACACAGAGCAGTTTCTCTGAAAGCTTCTTTCCAGTTTTGAACGGAAGATATTTCCTTTTTCACCATAGCCCTCTATGGGCTTCCAAATATCCCTTTGCCAATTCCACAAGGACAGCCTTAGCGAAAGGCTTCTTGAAGGGAAAGATGTAACTCAGTGAGATGAATTAACAGAACATAGAGCAGTTTCTCAGAAAGCTTCTTTCCAGTTTTGAACGGAAGCTACTTCCGTTTTCACCGTAGCCCTCTATGGGCTTCCAAATATCCCTTTCCCAATTCCACAAGAACAGCCTTAGCGAAAGGCTAATTGAAGGGAAAGATGTAACTCTGTGAGATGAATTAACAGAACACAGAGCAGTTTCTCACAAAGCTTCTTTCCAGTTTTGAACGGAAGATATTTACTTTTTCACCGTAGCCCACTATGGGCTTCCAAATATCCCTTTGCCAATTCCACAAGAACAGCCTTAGCGAAAGGCTTCTTGAGGGGAAAGATGTAACTCTGTGAGATGAATTAACATAACACATAGCAGTTTCTCAGAAAGCGTCTTTCCAGTTTTGAACGGAAGATATTTCCTTTTTCACCGTAGCCCTCTATGGGCTTCCAAATATCCCTTTGCCAATTCCACAACAACAGCCTTAGCGAAAGGCTTCTTGAAGGGAAAGATGTAACTCTGTGAGATGAATTAACAGAACACAGAGCAGTTTTTCAGAAAGATTCTTTCCAGTTTTGAACGGAAGATACTTCCTTTTTCACCATAGCCCTCTATGGGCTTCCAAATATCCCTTTGCCAATTCCAGAAAAACAGCCTCAGCGAAAGGCTTCTTGAAGGGAAAGATGTAACTCTGTGAGATGAATTAACAGAACACAGAGCAGTTGATCAGAAAGCTTCTTTCTACTTTTGAACTGAAGATATTTCCTTTTTCACCATAGACATCTATGGGCTTCCAAATATCCCTTTGCCAATTCCACAAGAACAGCCTTAGCGAAAGGCTAATTGAAGGGAAAGATGTAACTCTGTGAGATGAATTAACAGAACACAGAGCAGTTTTTTAGAAAGATTCTTTCCAGTTTTGAACGGAAGATATTTCCTTTTTCACCGTAGCCCACTATGGGCTTCGAAATATCCCTTTGAAAATCCACAAGAACAGCGTTATCGAAAGGCTTCTTGAAGGGAAAGATGTAACTCCGTGAGATGAATTAACAGAACATAGAGCAGTTTCTCAGAGAGCTTCTTTCCAGTTTTGAACGGAAGATATTTCCTTTTTCACCATAGCTCTCTCTGGGCTTCCAAATATCCCTTTGCCAATTCCACAAGAACAGCCTTAGCGAAAGGCTAATTGAAGGGAACGATGTTACACTGTGAGATGAATTAACAGAACACAGTGCAGTTTCTCAGAAAGCTTCTTTCAAGTTTTGAACGGAAGATATTTCCTTTTTCACCATAGCCCTCTGTGGGCTTCCAAATATCCCTTTGCCAATTACACAAGAACAGCCTTAGCGAAAGGCTTCTTAAAGGGAAAGATGTAACTCTGTGAGATGAATTAACGGAACACAGATCAGTTCCTCAGAAAGCTTCTTTCCAGTTTTGAACGGCAGATATTTCCTTTTTCACCATAGCCCTCTAGGGGTTCCAAATATCCCTTTGCCAATTCCACAACAACAGCCTTAGCGAAAGGCTTCTTGAAGGGGAAAATGTAACTCTGTGAGATGAATTAACAGAACACAGAGCAGTTTCTCAGAAAGCTTCTTTCCAGTTTTGAACGGAAGATATTTCCTTTTTCACCATAGCCCTCTATGGGCTTCCAAATATCCCTTTGCCAATTCCACAAGAACAGCCTTAGCGAAAGGCTTCTTGAAGGGAAAGACGTAACTCTGTGAGATGAATTAACAGAACACAGAGCAGTTTCTCAGAAAGCTTCTTTCCAGTTTTGAACGGAAGATATTTCCTTTTTCACCATAGCCCTCTATGGGCTTCCAAACATCCCTTTGCCAATTCCAAATGAACAGCCTTAGCGAAAGGCTTCTTGAAGGGAAAGATGTAACTCTTTGAGATGAATTAACAGAACACAGAACAGTTACTCAAAAAGCTTCTTTCCAGTTTTGAACGGAAGATATTTCCTTTTTCACCATAGCCCTCTAGGGGTTCCAAATATCCCTTTGCCAATTCCACAAGAACAGCCTAAGCGAAAGGCTTCTTGAAGGGAAAAATGTAACTCTGTGAGATGAATTAACAGAACACAGAGCAGTTTCTCAGAAAGCTTCTTTCCAGTTTTGAACGGAAGATATTTCCTTTTTCACCATAGCCCTCTATGGGCTTCCAAATATCCCTTTGACAATTCCACAAGAACTGCCTTAGCGAAAGGCTTCTTGAAGGGAAAGACGTAACTCTGTGAGATGAATTAACAGAACACAGAGCAGTTTCTCAGAAAGCTTCTTTCCAGTTTTGAACGGAAGATATTTCCTTTTTAACCATAGCCCTCTATGGGCTTCCAAACATCCCTTTGCCAATTCCAAATGAACAGCCTTAGCGAAAGGCTTCTTGAAGGGAAAGATGTAACTCTTTGAGATGAATTAACAGAACACAGAACAGTTACTCAAAAAGCTTCTTTCCAGTTTTGAACGGAAGATATTTCCTTTTTAACCATAGACCTCTATGGGCTTCCAAATATCCCTTTGCCAATTCCACAAGAACAGCCTTAGCGAAAGGCTTCTTGAAGGGGTAGTTGTAACTCTGCGAGATGAATTAACAGAACACAGAGCAGTTTCTCGGAAAGCTTCTTTCCAGTTTTGAACGGAAGATATTTCCTTTTTCACCATAGCTCTCCCTGGGCTTCTAAATATCCCTTTGCCAATTCCACAAGAACAGAATTAGCGAAAGGCTTCTTGAAGGGAAAGATGTAACCCTGTGAGATGAATTAACAGAACACAAAGCAGTTTTTCAGAAAGCTTCTTTCCAGTTTTGAACGGAAGATATTTCCTTTTTCACCATAGCCCTCAAGGGGTTCGAAATATCCCTTTGCCAATTCCACAGGAACAGCCTTAGCGAAAGGCTTCTTGAAGGGAAAGATGTAACTCTGTGAGACGAATTAAAAGAACACAGAGCAGTTTCTCAGAAACCTTCTTTCCAGTGTTGAACGGAAGATATTTCCTTTTTCACCATAGCCCTCTATGGGCTTCCAAATATCCATTTTTCAATTCCAAAACAACAGCCTTAGCGAGAGGCTTCTTGAAGGGAAAGATGTAACTCTGTGAGATGAATTAACAGAACACAGAGCAGTTGATCAGAAAGCTTCTTTCCAGATTTGAAAGGAAGATATTTCCTTTTTCACCATAGACATCTATGGGCTTCCAAATATCCCTTTGCCAATTCCACAAGAACAGCCTTAGCGAAAGGCTAATTGAAGGGAAAGATGTAACTCTGTGAGATGAATTAACAGAACACAGAGCAGTTTCTCAGAAAGCGTCTTTCCAGTTTTGAACGGAAGATATTTCCTTTTTCACCATAGCCCTCTAGGGGTTCGAAATATCCCTTTGCCAATTCCACAGGAGCAGCCTTAGCGAAAGGCTTCTTGAAGGGAAAGATGTAACTCTGTGAGACGAATTAACAGAACACAGAGCAGTTTCTCAGAAAGCTTCTTTCCAGTGTTGAACGGAAGATATTTCCTTTTTCACCATAGCCCTCTATGGGCTTCCAAATATCAATTTTTCAATTCCAAAACAACAGCCTTAGCGAGAGGCTTCTTGAAGGGAAAGATGTAACTCTGTGAGATGAATTAACAGAACACAGAGCAGTTTTTCAGAAAGATTCTTTCCAGTTTGGAACGGAAGGTATTTCCTTTTTCACCATAACCCTCTATGGGCTTCCAAATATCCCTTTCCCAATTCCACAGGAACAGCCTTCGCGAAAGGCTAATTGAAGGAAAAGATGTAACTCTGTGAGATGAATTAACAGAACACAGAGCAGTTTCTCAGAAAGCTTCTTTCCACTTTTGAACGGAAGATATTTCCTTTTTCACCATAGCCCTCTATGGGCTTCCAAATATCCCTTTGCCAATTCCACAAGAACAGCCTTAGCGAAAGGCTTCTTGAAGGGAAAGATGTAACTCTGTGAGATGAATTAACAGAAAACAGAGCAGTTTCTCTGAAAGCTTCTTTCCAGTTTTGAACGGAAGATATTTCCTTTCTCACCATAGTCCTCTATGGCTTCCAAATATCCCTTTGCCAATTCCACAAGAACAGCCTTAGCGAAAGGCTTCTTGAAGGGAAAGATGTAACTCAGTGAGATGAATTAACAGAACACAGAGCAGTTTCTCTGAAAGCTTCTTTCCAGTTTTGAACGGAAGATATTTCCTTTTTCACCACAGCCCTCTATGGGCTTCCAAATATCCCTTTGCCAATTCCACAAGAACAGCCTTAGCTAAAGGCTTCTTGAAGGGAAAGATGTAACTCTGTGAGATGAATTAACAGAACACAGAGCAGTTTCTCAGAAAGCTTCTTTCCAGTTTTGAACGGAAGATATTTCCTTTTTCACCATAGCCCTCTAGGGGTTCGAAATATCCCTTTGCCAATTCCACAGGAACAGCCTTAGCGAAAGGCTTCTTGAAGGGAAAGATGTAACTCTGTGAGACGAATTAACAGAACACAGAGCAGTTTCTCAGAAAGCTTCTTTCCAGTGTTGAACGGAAGATATTTCCTTTTTCACCATAGCCCTCTATGGGCTTCCAAATATCCATTTTTCAATTCCAAAACAACAGCCTTAGCGAGAGGCTTCTTGAAGGGAAAGATGTAACTCTGTGAGATGAATTAACAGAACACACAGCAGTTTTTCAGGAAGATTCTTTCCAGTTTGGAACGGAAGGTATTTCCTTTTTCACCATACCCCTCTATGGGCTTCCAAATATCCCTTTCCCAATTCCACAAGAACAGCCTTAGCGAAAGGGTTCTTGAAAGGAAAGATGTAACTCTGTGAGATGAATTAACAGAACATAGAGCAGTTTTTCAGAAAGCATCTTTGCAATTTTGAACGGAAGATATTTCCTTTTTCACCATATCTCTCTCTGGGCTTCCAAATATCGCTTTGCCAATTCCACAAGAACAGCCTTAGCGTAAGGCTAATTGAAGGGAAAGATGTTACTCTGTGAGATGAATTAACAGAACACAGAGCAGTTTCTCAGAAAGCTTCTTTCCAGTTTTGAACGGAAGATATTTCCTTTTTCACCATAGCCCTCTATGGGCTTCCAAATATCCCTTTGCCAATTCCACAAGAACAGCCTTAGCGAAAGGCTTCTTGAAGGGAAAGATGTAACTCTGTGAGATGAATTAACAGAACACAGAGCAGTTTCTCTGAAAGCTTCTTTCCAGTTTTGTACGGAGGATATTTCCTTTCTCACCATAGCCCTCTATGGGCTTCCAAATATCCCTTTGCCAATTCCACAAGAACAGCCTTAGCGAAAGGCTTCTTGAAAGGAAAGATGTAACTCTGTGAGATGAATTAACAGAACACAGAGTAGCTTCTCAGAAAGATTCTTTCCAGTTTTGAACGGAAGATATTTCCTTTTTCACCATAGCCCTCTATGGGCTTCCAAATCCCTTTGCCAATTCAACAAGAACAGCCTCAGCGAAAGGCTTCTTGAAGGGAAAGATGTAACTCTGTGAGATGAATTAACAGAACATAGAGCAGTTTCTCAGAAAGCTTCTTTCCAGTTTTGAACGGCAGATACTTCCGTTTTCACCGTAGCCCTCTATGGGCTTCCAAATATCCCTTTCCCAATTCCACAGGAACAGCCTTCGCGAAAGGCTAATTGAAGGAAAAGATGTAACTCTGTGAGATGAATTAACAGAACACAGAGCAGTTTCTCAGAAAGCTTCTTTCCACTTTTGAACGGAAGATATTTCCTTTTTCACCATAGACCTCTATGGGCTACCAAATATCCCTTTGCCAATTCCACAAGAACAGCCTTAGCGAAAGGCTAATTGAAGGGAAAGATGTAACTCTGTGAGATGAATTAACAGAACACAGAGCAGTTTGTTAGAAAGATTCTTTCCAGTTTTGAACGGAAGATATTTCCTTTTTCACCGTAGCCCACTATGGGCTTCGAAATATTCCTTTGAAAATCCACAAGAACAGCCTTAGGGAAAGGCTTCTTGAAGGGAAAGATGTAACACTGTGAGATGAATTAACAGAACACAGAGCAGTTACTCAGAAAGCTTCTTTCCAGTTTTCAACGGAAGGTATTTCGTTTTTCACCATAGCCCTCTATGGGCTTCCAAATATCCCTTTGCCAATTCCACAAGAACAGCCTTAGCGAAAGACTTCTTAAAGGGAAATATGTAACTCTGTGAGATGAATTAACAGAACACAGAGCAGTTTCTCAGAAAGCGTCTTTCCAGATTTGAACGGAAGATATTTCCTTTTTCACCATAGCCCTCTATGGGCTTACAAATATCCCTTTGCCAATTCCACAAGAACAGCCTTAGCGAAAGGCTTCTTGAAGGGAAAGATGTAACTCTGTGAGATGAATTAACAGAACACAGAGCAATTTCTCAGAAAGCTTCTTTCCAGTTTCGAACGGAAGATATTTCCTTTTTCACCATAGCCCTCTATGGGCTTCCAAATATCCCTTTGCCAATTCCACAAGAACAGCCTTAGCGAAAGGCTTCTTGAAGGGAAAGATGTAACTCTGTGAGATGAATTAACAGAACACAGAGCAGTTTCTCATAAAGCTTCTTTCCAGTTTTGAACGGAAGATATTTCCTTTTTCACCATAGCCCTCTATGGGCTTCCAAATATCCCTTTGCCAATTCCACAAGAACAGCCTTAGCGAAAGGCTTCTTGAAGGGAAAGATGTAACTCTGTGAGATGAATTAACAGAACACAGAGTAGTTTCTCAGAAAGCGTCTTTCCAGTTTTCAACGGAAGATATTTACTTTTTCACCATAGCCCTCTATGGGCTTCCAAATATCCCTTTGCCAATTCCACAAGAACAGCCTTAGCGAAAGGCTTCTTGAAGAGAAAGATGTAACTCTGTGAGATGAATTAACAGAACAGAGAGCAGTTTCTCAGAAAGCTTCTTTCCAGTTTTGAACGGAAGGTACTTCCTTTTTCACCACAGCCCTCTATGGGCTTCCAAATATCCCTTTGCCAATTCCACAACAACAGCCTTAGCGAAAGGCTTCTTGAAGGGAAAGATGTAACTGTGTGAGATGAATTAACAGAGCACAGAGCAGTTTCTCAGAAAGATTCTTTCCAGTTTTGAACGGAAGACATTTCCTTTTTCACCATAGACCTCTTTGGGCTTCCAAATATCCCTTTGCCAATTCCACAAGAACAGCCTTAGCGAAAGGCTTCTTGAAGGGAAAGATGTAACTCTGTGAGATGAATTAACAGAACACAGAGCAGTTTCTCAGAAAGCTATTTTCCAGTTTTGAATGGAAGATATTTCCTTTTTCACCATAGCCCTCTATGGGCTTCCAAATATCCCTTTGCCAATTCCACAAGAACAGCCTTAGCGAAAGGCTTCTTGAAGGGAAAGATGTAACTCTGTGAGATGAATTAACAGAACACAGAGCAGTTTCTCAGAAAGCTTCTTTCCAGTTTTGAACGGAAGATATTTCCTTTTTCACCGTAGCCCACTATGGGCTTCCAAATATCCCTTTGCCAATTCCACAAGAACAGCCTTAGCGAAAGGCTTCTAGAAGGGAAAGATGTAACTCTGTGAGATGAATTAACAGAACACAGAGCAGTTTCTCAGAAAGCTTCTTTCCACTTTTGAACGGAAGATATTTCCTTTTTCACCGTAGCCATCTCTGGGCTTCCAAATATCCCTTTGCCAATTCCACAAGAGCAGCCTTAGTGAAAGGCTTCTTGAAGGGAAAGATGTAACTCTGTGAGATGAATTAACAGGACACAGAGCAGTTTCTCAGAAAGCGTCTTTCCAGTTTTGAACGGAAGATATTTCCTTTTTCACCGTAGCCCTCTATGGGCTTCCAAATATCCCTTTCCCAATTCCACAAGAACAGCCTTAGCGAAAGGCTTCTTGAAGGGAAAGATGTAACTCTGTGAGATGAATTAACAGAACACAGAGCAGTTTCTCAGAAAGCTTCTTTCCAGTTTTCATCGGAAGATATTTCCTTTTTCACCATAGAACACTATGTGCTCGGAAATATCCCTTTGAAAATCCACAAGAACAGCCTTAGCGAAAGGCTTCTTGAAGGGAACGATGTAACACTGTGAGATGAATTAACAGAACACAGAGCAGTTTCTCAGAAAGCTTCTTTCCAGTTTTGAACGGAAGGTATTTCCTTTTTCACCATAGCCCTCTATGGGCTTCCAAATATCCCTTTGCCAATTCCAAAAGAACAGCCTTAGCGAAAGGCTTCTTAAAGGGAAATATGTAACTCTGTGAGATGAATTAACAGAACACAGAGCAGTTTCTCAGAAGGCGTCTTTCCAGTTTTGAACGGAAGATACTTCCCTTTTCACCGTAGCCATCTATGGGCTTCCAAATATCCCTTTGCCAATTCCACAAGAACAGCCTTAGCGAAAGGCTTCTTGAAGGGAAAGATGTAACTCTGTGAGATGAATTAACAGAACACAGAGCAGTTTCTCAGAAAGCTTCTTTCCAGTTTTGAACGGAAGATATTTCCTTTTTCACCATAGCCCTCTATGGGCTTCCAAATATCCCTTTGCCAATTCCACAAGAACAGCCTTAGCGAAAGGCTTCTTGAAGGGAAAGATGTAACTCTGTGAGATGAATTAACAGAAAACAGAGCAGTTTCTCTGAAAGCTTCCTTCCAGTTTTGAACGGAAGATATTTCCTTTCTCACCATAGCCCTCTATGGCTTCCAAATATCCCTTTGCCAATTCCACAAGAACAGCCTTAGCGAAAGGCTTCTTGAAGGGAAAGATGTAACTCTGTGAGGTGAATTAACAGAACATAGAGCAGTTTCTCAGAAAGCTTCTTTCCAGTTCTGAACGGAAGATACTTCCGTTTTCACCGCAGCCCTCTATGGGCTTCCAAATATCCCTTTCCCAATTCCACAGGAACAGCCTTCGCGAAAGGCTAATTGAAGGAAAAGATGTAACTCTGTGAGATGAATTAACAGAACACAGAGCAGTTTCTCAGAAAGCGTCTTTCCAGTTTTGAACGGAAGATATTTCCTTTTTCACCATAGCCCTCTATGGGCTTCCAAACATCCCTTTGCCAATTCCAAATGAACAGCCTTAGCGAAAGGCTTCTTGAAGGGAAAGATGTAACTCTTTGAGATGAATTAACAGAACACAGAACAGTTTCTCAGAAAGCTTCTTTCCAGTTTTGAAGGAAGATATTTCCTTTTTCACCATAGCCCTCTATGGGCTTCGAAATATCCCTTTGCCAATTCCACAGGAACAGCCTTAGCGAAAGGCTTCTTGAAGGGAAAGATGTAACTCTGTGAGACGAATTAAAAGAACACAGAGCAGTTTCTCAGAAAGCTTCTTTGCAGTTTTGAACGGAAGATATTTCCTTTTTCACCATAGCCCTCTATGGGCTTCCAAATATCCCTTTGCCAATTCCACAAGGACAGCCTTAGCGAAAGGCTTCTTGAAGGGAAAGATGTAACTCAGTGAGATGAATTAACAGAACATAGAGCAGTTTCTCAGAAAGCTTCTTTCCAGTTTTGAACGGAAGCTACTTCCGTTTTCACCGTAGCCCTCTATGGGCTTCCAAATATCCCTTTCCCAATTCCACAAGAACAGCCTTAGCGAAAGGCTAATTGAAGGGAAAGATGTAACTCTGTGAGATGAATTAACAGAACACAGAGCAGTTTCTCACAAAGCTTCTTTCCAGTTTTGAACGGAAGATATTTACTTTTTCACCGTAGCCCACTATGGGCTTCCAAATATCCCTTTGCCAATTCCACAAGAACAGCCTTAGCGAAAGGCTTCTTGAGGGGAAAGATGTAACTCTGTGAGATGAATTAACATAACACATAGCAGTTTCTCAGAAAGCGTCTTTCCAGTTTTGAACGGAAGATATTTCCTTTTTCACCGTAGCCCTCTATGGGCTTCCAAATATCCCTTTGCCAATTCCACAACAACAGCCTTAGCGAAAGGCTTCTTGAAGGGAAAGATGTAACTCTGTGAGATGAATTAACAGAACACAGAGCAGTTTTTCAGAAAGATTCTTTCCAGTTTTGAACGGAAGATACTTCCTTTTTCACCATAGCCCTCTATGGGCTTCCAAATATCCCTTTGCCAATTCCAGAAAAACAGCCTCAGCGAAAGGCTTCTTGAAGGGAAAGATGTAACTCTGTGAGATGAATTAACAGAACACAGAGCAGTTGATCAGAAAGCTTCTTTCTACTTTTGAACTGAAGATATTTCCTTTTTCACCATAGACATCTATGGGCTTCCAAATATCCCTTTGCCAATTCCACAAGAACAGCCTTAGCGAAAGGCTAATTGAAGGGAAAGATGTAACTCTGTGAGATGAATTAACAGAACACAGAGCAGTTTTTTAGAAAGATTCTTTCCAGTTTTGAACGGAAGATATTTCCTTTTTCACCGTAGCCCACTATGGGCTTCGAAATATCCCTTTGAAAATCCACAAGAACAGCGTTATCGAAAGGCTTCTTGAAGGGAAAGATGTAACTCCGTGAGATGAATTAACAGAACATAGAGCAGTTTCTCAGAGAGCTTCTTTCCAGTTTTGAACGGAAGATATTTCCTTTTTCACCATAGCTCTCTCTGGGCTTCCAAATATCCCTTTGCCAATTCCACAAGAACAGCCTTAGCGAAAGGCTAATTGAAGGGAACGATGTTACACTGTGAGATGAATTAACAGAACACAGTGCAGTTTCTCAGAAAGCTTCTTTCAAGTTTTGAACGGAAGATATTTCCTTTTTCACCATAGCCCTCTGTGGGCTTCCAAATATCCCTTTGCCAATTACACAAGAACAGCCTTAGCGAAAGGCTTCTTAAAGGGAAAGATGTAACTCTGTGAGATGAATTAACGGAACACAGATCAGTTCCTCAGAAAGCTTCTTTCCAGTTTTGAACGGCAGATATTTCCTTTTTCACCATAGCCCTCTAGGGGTTCCAAATATCCCTTTGCCAATTCCACAACAACAGCCTTAGCGAAAGGCTTCTTGAAGGGGAAAATGTAACTCTGTGAGATGAATTAACAGAACACAGAGCAGTTTCTCAGAAAGCTTCTTTCCAGTTTTGAACGGAAGATATTTCCTTTTTCACCATAGCCCTCTATGGGCTTCCAAATATCCCTTTGCCAATTCCACAAGAACAGCCTTAGCGAAAGGCTTCTTGAAGGGAAAGACGTAACTCTGTGAGATGAATTAACAGAACACAGAGCAGTTTCTCAGAAAGCTTCTTTCCAGTTTTGAACGGAAGATATTTCCTTTTTCACCATAGCCCTCTATGGGCTTCCAAACATCCCTTTGCCAATTCCAAATGAACAGCCTTAGCGAAAGGCTTCTTGAAGGGAAAGATGTAACTCTTTGAGATGAATTAACAGAACACAGAACAGTTACTCAAAAAGCTTCTTTCCAGTTTTGAACGGAAGATATTTCCTTTTTCACCATAGACCTCTATGGGCTTCCAAACATCCCTTTGCCAATTCCACAAGAACAGCCTTAGCGAAAGGCTTCTTGAAGGGGTAGTTGTAACTCTGCGAGATGAATTAACAGAACACAGAGCAGTTTCTCAGAAAGCTTCTTTCCAGTTTTGAACGGAAGATATTTCCTTTTTCACCATAGCTCTCTCTGGGCTTCTAAATATCCCTTTGCCAATTCCACAAGAACAGAATTAGCGAAAGGCTTCTTGAAGCGAAAGATGTAACTCTGTGAGATGAATTAACAGAACACAAAGCAGTTTTTCAGAAAGCTTCTTTCCAGTTTTGAACGGAAGATATTTCCTTTTTCAACATAGCCCTCTAGGGGTTCGAAATATCCCTTTGCCAATTCCACAGGAACAGCCTTAGCGAAAGGCTTCTTGAAGGGAAAGATGTAACTCTGTGAGACGAATTAAAAGAACACAGAGCAGTTTCTCAGAAACCTTCTTTCCAGCGTTGAACGGAAGATATTTCCTTTTTCACCATAGCCCTCTATGGGCTTCCAAATATCCATTTTTCAATTCCAAAACAACAGCCTTAGCGAGAGGCTTCTTGAAGGGAAAGATGTAACTCTGTGAGATGAATTAACAGAACACAGAGCAGTTGATCAGAAAGCTTCTTTCCAGATTTGAACGGAAGATATTTCCTTTTTCACCATGGACATCTATGGGCTTCCAAATATCCCTTTGCCAATTCCACAAGAACAGCCTTACCGAAAGGCTAATTGAAGGGAAAGATGTAACTCTGTGAGATGAATTAACAGAACACAGAGCAGTTTCTCAGAAAGCGTCTTTCCAGTTTTGAACGGAAGATATTTCCTTTTTCACCACAGCCCTCTATGGGCTTCCAAATATCCCTTTGCCAATTCCACAAGAAGAGCCTTAGCTAAAGGCTTCTTGAAGGGAAAGATGTAACTCTGTGAGATGAATTAACAGAACACAGAGCAGTTTCTCAGAAAGCTTCTTTCCAGTTTTGAACGGAAGATATTTCCTTTTTCACCATAGCCCTCTAGGGGTTCGAAATATCCCTTTGCCAATTCCACAGGAACAGCCTTAGCGAAAGGCTTCTTGAAGGGAAAGATGTAACTCTGTGAGACGAATTAACAGAACACAGAGCAGTTACTCAGAAAGCTTCTTTCCAGTTTTCAACGGAAGGTATTTCCTTTTTCACCATAGCCCTCTATGGGCTTCCAAATATCCCTTTGCCAATTCCACAAGAACAGCCTTAGCGAAAGGCTTCTGAAAGGGAAATATGTAACTCTGTGAGATGAATTAACAGAACACAGAGCAGTTTCTCAGAAAGCGTCTTTCCAGATTTGAACGGAAGATATTTACTTTTTCACCCTAGCCCTCTATGGGCTTACAAATATCCCTTTGCCAATTCCACAAGAACAGCCTTAGCGAAAGGCTTCTTGAAGGGAAAGATGTAACTCTGTGAGATGAATTAACAGAACACAGAGCAATTTCTCAGAAAGCTTCTTTCCAGTTTTGAACGGAAGATATTTCCTTTTTCACCACAGCCCTCTATGGGCTTCCAAATATCCCTTTGCCAATTCCACAAGAACAGCCTTAGCGAAAGGCTTCTTGAAGGGAAAGATGTAACTCTGTGAGATGAATTAACAGAACACAGAGCAGTTTCTCAGAAAGCTTCTTTCCAGTTTTGAACGGAAGATATTTCCTTTTTCACCATAGCCCTCTATGGGCTTCCAAATATCCCTTTGCCAATTCCACAAGAACAGCCTTAGCGAAAGGCTTCTTGAAGGGAAAGATGTAACTCTGTGAGATGAATTAACAGAACACAGAGCAGTTTCTCAGAAAGCTTCTTTCCAGTTTTGAAGGGAAGATATTTCCTTTTTCACCATAGCCCTCTATGGGCTTCCAAATATCCCTTTGCCAATTCCACAAGAACAGCCTTAGCGAAAGGCTTCTTGAAGGGAAAGATGTAACTCTGTGAGATGAATTAACAGAACATAGAGTAGTTTCTCAGAAAGCTTCTTTCCAGTTTTGAACGGAAGGTATTTCCTTTTTCACCATAGCTCTGTCTGGGCTTCCAAATATCCCTTTGCCAATTCCACAAGAACAGCCTTAGCGAAAGGCTAATTGAAGGGAAAGATGTTACACTGTGAGATGAAATTACAGAACACAGAGCAGTTTTTCAGAAAGCTTCTTTCCAGTTTTGAACGGAAGATATTTCCTTTTTCACCATAGCCCTCTATGGGCTTCCAAATATCCCTTTGCCAATTCCACAAGAACAGACGTAGCGAAAGGCTTCTTGAAGGGAAAGATGTAACTCTGTGAGATGAATTAACAGAACATAGAGCAGTTTCTCAGAAAGCTTCTTTCCAGTTTTGAACGGAACATATTTCCTTTTTCACCATAGCTCTCTCTTGACTTCCAAATATCCCTTTGCCAATTCCACAAGAACAGCCTTAGCGAAAGGCTAATTGAAGGGAAACATGTTACACTGTGAGATGAATTAACAGAACACAGAGCAGTTTCTCAGAAAGCTTCTTTCCAGTTTTGAACGGAAGATATTTCCTTTTTCACCGTGGCCCTCTATGTGCTTCCAAATATCCCTTTGCCAATTCCACCAGAACAGCCTTAGCGAAAGGCTTCTTGAAGGGAAAGATGTAACTCTGTCAGATGAATTAACAGAACACAGAGCAGTTTCTCAGAAAGCTTCTTTCCAGTTTTGAACGGAAGATATTTCCTTTTTCACCATAGCCCTCTATGGGCTTCCAAATATCCCTTTGCCAATTCCACAAGAACAGCCTTAGCGAAAGGCTTCTTGAAGGGAAAGATGTAACTCTGTGAGATGAATTAACAGAAAACAGAGCAGTTTCTCTGAAAGCTTCTTTCCAGTTTTGAACGGAAGATATTTCCTTTCTCACCATAGCCCTCTATGGCTTCCAAATATCCCTTTGCCAATTCCACAAGAACAGCCTTAGCGAAAGGCTTCTTGAAGGGAAAGATGTAACTCTGTGAGATGAATTAACAGAACATAGAGCAGTTTCTCAGAAAGCTTCTTTCCAGTTCTGAACGGAAGATACTTCCGTTTTCACCGTAGCCCTCTATGGGCTTCCAAATATCCCTTTCCCAATTCCACAGGAACAGCCTTCGCGAAAGGCTAATTGAAGGAAAAGATGTAACTCTGTGAGATGAATTAACAGAACACAGAGCAGTTTCTCAGAAAGCGTCTTTCCAGTTTTGAACGGAAGATATTTCCTTTTTCACCATAGCCCTCTATGGGCTTCCAAACATCCCTTTGCCAATTCCAAATGAACAGCCTTAGCGAAAGGCTTCTTGAAGGGAAAGATGTAACTCTTTGAGATGAATTAACAGAACACAGAACAGTTTCTCAGAAAGCTTCTTTCCAGTTTTGAACGGAAGATATTTCCTTTTTCACCATAGCCCTCTATGGGCTTCGAAATATCCCTTTGCCAATTCCACAGGAACAGCCTTAGCGAAAGGCTTCTTGAAGGGAAAGATGTAACTCTGTGAGACGAACTAAAAGAACACAGAGCAGTTTCTCAGAAAGCTTCTTTCCAGTGTTGAACGGAAGATATTCCCTTTTTCAACATAGCCCTCTATGGGCTTCCAAATATCCCTTTTTCAATTCCAAAACAACAACCTTAGCGAGAGGCTTCTTGAAGGGCAAGATGTAACTCTGTGAGATGAATTAACAGAACACAGAACAGTTTCTCAGAAAGCTTCTTTCCAGATTTGAACGGAAGATATTTCCCTTTTCCCATAGACCTCTAGGGGTTCCAAATATCTCTTTGCCAATTCCACAAGAACAGGCCTAGCGAAAGGTTTCTTGAAGGGAAAGATGTAACTCTGTGAGATGAATTAACAAAACACAGAGCAGTTCCTCAGAAAGCTTCATTCTAGTTTTGAAAGGAAGATATTTCCTTTTTCACCATAGCCCTCTATGGGCTTCCAAATATCCCTTTGCCAATTCCACAAGAACAGCCTTAGCGAAAGGCTTCTTGAAGGGAAAGATGTAACTCTATGAGATGAATTAACAGAACACAGAGCAGTTTCTCTGAAAGCTTCTTTCCAGTTTTGAACGGAAGATATTTCCTTTTTCACCATAGCCCTCTATGGGCTTCCAAATATCCCTTTGCCAATTCCACAAGGACAGCCTTAGCGAAAGGCTTCTTGAAGGGAAAGATGTAACTCAGTGAGATGAATTAACAGAACATAGAGCAGTTTCTCAGAAAGCTTCTTTCCAGTTTTGAACGGAAGCTACTTCCGTTTTCACCGTAGCCCTCTATGGGCTTCCAAATATCCCTTTCCCAATTCCACAAGAACAGCCTTAGCGAAAGGCTAATTGAAGGGAAAGATGTAACTCTGTGAGATGAATTAACAGAACACAGAGCAGTTTCTCACAAAGCTTCTTTCCAATTTTGAACGGAAGATATTTACTTTTTCACCGTAGCCCACTATGGGCTTCCAAATATCCCTTTGCCAATTCCACAAGAACAGCCTTAGCGAAAGGCTTCTTGACGGGAAAGATGTAACTCTGTGAGATGAATTAACATAACACATAGCAGTTTCTCAGAAAGCGTCTTTCCAGTTTTGAACGGAAGATATTTCCTTTTTCACCGTAGCCCTCTATGGGCTTCCAAATATCCCTTTGCCAATTCCACAACAACAGCCTTAGCGAAAGGCTTCTTGAAGGGAAAGATGTAACTCTGTGAGATGAATTAACAGAACACAGAGCAGTTTTTCAGAAAGATTCTTTCCAGTTTTGAACGGAAGATACTTCCTTTTTCACCATAGCCCTCTATGGGCTTCCAAATATCCCTTTGCCAATTCCAGAAGAACAGCCTCAGCGAAAGGCTTCTTGAAGGGAAAGATGTAACTCTGTGAGATGAATTAACAGAACATAGAGCAGTTTCTCAGAAAGCTTCTTTCCAGTTTTGAACGGAAGATACTTCCGTTTTCACCATAGCCCTCTATGGGCTTCCAAATATCCCTTTCCCAATTCCACAAGAACAGCCTTTGCGAAAGGCTAATTGAAGGAAAAGATGTAACTCTGTGAGATGAATTAACAGAACACAGAGCAGTTGATCAGAAAGCTTCTTTCTACTTTTGAACTGAAGATATTTCCTTTTTCACCATAGACATCTATGGGCTTCCAAATATCCCTTTGCCAATTCCACAAGAACAGCCTTAGCGAAAGGCTAATTGAAGGGAAAGATGTAACTCTGTGAGATGAATTAACAGAACACAGAGCAGTTTTTTAGAAAGATTCTTTCCAGTTTTGAACGGAAGATATTTCCTTTTTCACCGTAGCCCACTATGGGCTTCGAAATATCCCTTTGAAAATCCACAAGAACAGCGTTATCGAAAGGCTTCTTGAAGGGAAAGATGTAACTCCGTGAGATGAATTAACAGAACATAGAGCAGTTTCTCAGAGAGCTTCTTTCCAGTTTTGAACGGAAGATATTTCCTTTTTCACCATAGCTCTCTCTGGGCTTCCAAATATCCCTTTGCCAATTCCACAAGAACAGCCTTAGCGAAAGGCTAATTGAAGGGAACGATGTTACACTGTGAGATGAATTAACAGAACACAGTGCAGTTTCTCAGAAAGCTTCTTTCAAGTTTTGAACGGAAGATATTTCCTTTTTCACCATAGCCCTCTGTGGGCTTCCAAATATCCCTTTGCCAATTACACAAGAACAGCCTTAGCGAAAGGCTTCTTAAAGGGAAAGATGTAACTCTGTGAGATGAATTAACGGAACACAGATCAGTTCCTCAGAAAGCTTCTTTCCAGTTTTGAACGGCAGATATTTCCTTTTTCACCATAGCCCTCTAGGGGTTCCAAATATCCCTTTGCCAATTCCACAACAACAGCCTTAGCGAAAGGCTTCTTGAAGGGGAAAATGTAACTCTGTGAGATGAATTAACAGAACACAGAGCAGTTTCTCAGAAAGCTTCTTTCCAGTTTTGAACGGAAGATATTTCCTTTTTCACCATAGCCCTCTATGGGCTTCCAAACATCCCTTTGCCAATTCCAAATGAACAGCCTTAGCGAAAGGCTTCTTGAAGGGAAAGATGTAACTCTTTGAGATGAATTAACAGAACACAGAACAGTTACTCAAAAAGCTTCTTTCCAGTTTTGAACGGAAGATATTTCCTTTTTCACCATAGACCTCTATGGGCTTCCAAACATCCCTTTGCCAATTCCACAAGAACAGCCTTAGCGAAAGGCTTCTTGAAGGGGTAGTTGTAACTCTGCGAGATGAATTAACAGAACACAGAGCAGTTTCTCAGAAAGCTTCTTTCCAGTTTTGAACGGAAGATATTTCCTTTTTCACCATAGCTCTCTCTGGGCTTCTAAATATCCCTTTGCCAATTCCACAAGAACAGAATTAGCGAAAGGCTTCTTGAAGCGAAAGATGTAACTCTGTGAGATGAATTAACAGAACACAAAGCAGTTTTTCAGAAAGCTTCTTTCCAGTTTTGAACGGAAGATATTTCCTTTTTCAACATAGCCCTCTAGGGGTTCGAAATATCCCTTTGCCAATTCCACAGGAACAGCCTTAGCGAAAGGCTTCTTGAAGGGAAAGATGTAACTCTGTGAGACGAATTAAAAGAACACAGAGCAGTTTCTCAGAAACCTTCTTTCCAGCGTTGAACGGAAGATATTTCCTTTTTCACCATAGCCCTCTATGGGATTCCAAATATCCATTTTTCAATTCCAAAACAACAGCCTTAGCGAGAGGCTTCTTGAAGGGAAAGATGTAACTCTGTGAGATGAATTAACAGAACACAGAGCAGTTGATCAGAAAGCTTCTTTCCAGATTTGAACGGAAGATATTTCCTTTTTCACCATGGACATCTATGGGCTTCCAAATATCCCTTTGCCAATTCCACAAGAACAGCCTTACCGAAAGGCTAATTGAAGGGAAAGATGTAACTCTGTGAGATGAATTAACAGAACACAGAGCAGTTTCTCAGAAAGCTTCTTTCCAGTTTTGAACGGAAGATATTTCCTTTTTCACCATAGCCCTCTAGGGGTTCGAAATATCCCTTTGCCAATTCCACAGGAACAGCCTTAGCGAAAGGCTTCTTGAAGGGAAAGATGTAACTCTGTGAGACGAATTAACAGAACACAGAGCAGTTACTCAGAAAGCTTCTTTCCAGTTTTCAACGGAAGGTATTTCCTTTTTCACCATAGCCCTCTATGGGCTTCCAAATATCCCTTTGCCAATTCCACAAGAACAGCCTTAGCGAAAGGCTTCTTAAAGGGAAATATGTAACTCTGTGAGATGAATTAACAGAACACAGAGCAGTTTCTCAGAAAGCGTCTTTCCAGATTTGAACGGAAGATATTTACTTTTTCACCATAGCCCTCTATGGGCTTACAAATATCCCTTTGCCAATTCCACAAGAACAGCCTTAGCGAAAGGCTTCTTGAAGGGAAAGATGTAACTCTGTGAGATGAATTAACAGAACACAGAGCAATTTCTCAGAAAGCTTCTTTCCAGTTTTGAACGGAAGATATTTCCTTTTTCACCACAGCCCTCTATGGGCTTCCAAATATCCCTTTGCCAATTCCACAAGAACAGCCTTAGCGAAAGGCTTCTTGAAGGGAAAGATGTAACTCTGTGAGATGAATTAACAGAACACAGAGCAGTTTCTCAGAAAGCTTCTTTCCAGTTTTGAACGGAAGATATTTCCTTTTTCACCATAGCCCTCTATGGGCTTCCAAATATCCCTTTGCCAATTCCACAAGAACAGCCTTAGCGAAAGGCTTCTTGAAGGGAAAGATGTAACTCTGTGAGATGAATTAACAGAACATAGAGTAGTTTCTCAGAAAGCTTCTTTCCAGTTTTCAACGGAAGGTATTTCCTTTTTCACCATAGCTCTGTCTGGGCTTCCAAATATCCCTTTGCCAATTCCACAAGAACAGCCTTAGCGAAAGGCTAATTGAAGGGAAAGATGTTACACTGTGAGATGAAATTACAGAACACAGAGCAGTTTTTCAGAAAGCTTCTTTCCAGTTTTGAACGGAAGATATTTCCTTTTTCACCATAGCCCTCTATGGGCTTCCAAATATCCCTTTGCCAATTCCACAAGAACAGACGTAGCGAAAGGCTTCTTGAAGGGAAAGATGTAACTCTGTGAGATGAATTAACAGAACATAGAGCAGTTTCTCAGAAAGCTTCTTTCCAGTTTTGAACGGAACATATTTCCTTTTTCACCATAGCTCTCTCTTGACTTCCAAATATCCCTTTGCCAATTCCACAAGAACAGCCTTAGCGAAAGGCTAATTGAAGGGAAACATGTTACACTGTGAGATGAATTAACAGAACACAGAGCAGTTTCTCAGAAAGCTTCTTTCCAGTTTTGAACGGAAGATATTTCCTTTTTCACCGTGGCCCTCTATGTGCTTCCAAATATCCCTTTGCCAATTCCACCAGAACAGCCTTAGCGAAAGGCTTCTTGAAGGGAAAGATGTAACTCTGTCAGATGAATTAACAGAACACAGAGCAGTTTCTCAGAAAGCTTCTTTCCAGTTTTGAACGGAAGATATTTCCTTTTTCACCATAGCCCTCTATGGGCTTCCAAATATCCCTTTGCCAATTCCACAAGAACAGCCTTAGCGAAAGGCTTCTTGAAGGGAAAGATGTAACTCTGTGAGATGATTTAACAGAAAACAGAGCAGTTTCTCTGAAAGCTTCTTTCCAGTTTTGAACGGAAGATATTTCCTTTCTCACCATAGCCCTCTATGGCTTCCAAATATCCCTTTGCCAATTCCACAAGAACAGCCTTAGCGAAAGGCTTCTTGAAGGGAAAGATGTAACTCTGTGAGATGAATTAACAGAACATAGAGCAGTTTCTCAGAAAGCTTCTTTCCAGTTCTGAACGGAAGATACTTCCGTTTTCACCGTAGCCCTCTATGGGCTTCCAAATATCCCTTTCCCAATTCCACAGGAACAGCCTTCGCGAAAGGCTAATTGAAGGAAAAGATGTAACTCTGTGAGATGAATTAACAGAACACAGAGCAGTTTCTCAGAAAGCGTCTTTCCAGTTTTGAACGGAAGATATTTCCTTTTTCACCATAGCCCTCTATGGGCTTCCAAACATCCCTTTGCCAATTCCAAATGAACAGCCTTAGCGAAAGGCTTCTTGAAGGGAAAGATGTAACTCTTTGAGATGAATTAACAGAACACAGAACAGTTTCTCAGAAAGCTTCTTTCCAGTTTTGAACGGAAGATATTTCCTTTTTCACCATAGCCCTCTATGGGCTTCGAAATATCCCTTTGCCAATTCCACAGGAACAGCCTTAGCGAAAGGCTTCTTGAAGGGAAAGATGTAACTCTGTGAGACGAACTAAAAGAACACAGAGCAGTTTCTCAGAAAGCTTCTTTCCAGTGTTGAACGGAAGATATTCCCTTTTTCAACATAGCCCTCTATGGGCTTCCAAATATCCCTTTTTCAATTCCAAAACAACAACCTTAGCGAGAGGCTTCTTGAAGGGAAAGATGTAACTCTGTGAGATGAATTAACAGAACACAGAACAGTTTCTCAGAAAGCTTCTTTCCAGATTTGAACGGAAGATATTTCCCTTTTCCCATAGACCTCTAGGGGTTCCAAATATCTCTTTGCCAATTCCACAAGAACAGGCCTAGCGAAAGGTTTCTTGAAGGGAAAGATGTAACTCTGTGAGATGAATTAACAAAACACAGAGCAGTTCCTCAGAAAGCTTCATTCTAGTTTTGAAAGGAAGATATTTCCTTTTTCACCATAGCCCTCTATGGGCTTCCAAATATCCCTTTGCCAATTCCACAAGAACAGCCTTAGCGAAAGGCTTCTTGAAGGGAAAGATGTAACTCTATGAGATGAATTAACAGAACACAGAGCAGTTTCTCTGAAAGCTTCTTTCCAGTTTTGAACGGAAGATATTTCCTTTTTCACCATAGCCCTCTATGGGCTTCCAAATATCCCTTTGCCAATTCCACAAGGACAGCCTTAGCGAAAGGCTTCTTGAAGGGAAAGATGTAACTCAGTGAGATGAATTAACAGAACATAGAGCAGTTTCTCAGAAAGCTTCTTTCCAGTTTTGAACGGAAGCTACTTCCGTTTTCACCGTAGCCCTCTATGGGCTTCCAAATATCCCTTTCCCAATTCCACAAGAACAGCCTTAGCGAAAGGCTAATTGAAGGGAAAGATGTAACTCTGTGAGATGAATTAACAGAACACAGAGCAGTTTCTCACAAAGCTTCTTTCCAATTTTGAACGGAAGATATTTACTTTTTCACCGTAGCCCACTATGGGCTTCCAAATATCCCTTTGCCAATTCCACAAGAACAGCCTTAGCGAAAGGCTTCTTGACGGGAAAGATGTAACTCTGTGAGATGAATTAACATAACACATAGCAGTTTCTCAGAAAGCGTCTTTCCAGTTTTGAACGGAAGATATTTCCTTTTTCACCGTAGCCCTCTATGGGCTTCCAAATATCCCTTTGCCAATTCCACAACAACAGCCTTAGCGAAAGGCTTCTTGAAGGGAAAGATGTAACTCTGTGAGATGAATTAACAGAACACAGGGCAGTTTTTCAGAAAGATTCTTTCCAGTTTTGAACGGAAGATACTTCCTTTTTCACCATAGCCCTCTATGGGCTTCCAAATATCCCTTTGCCAATTCCAGAAGAACAGCCTCAGCGAAAGGCTTCTTGAAGGGAAAGATGTAACTCTGTGAGATGAATTAACAGAACTCAGAGCAGTTTGTTAGAAAGATTCTTTCCAGTTTTGAACGGAAGATATTTCCTTTTTCACCGTAGCCCACTATGGGCTTCGAAATATTCCTTTGAAAATCCACAAGAACAGCCTTAGGGAAAGGCTTCTTGAAGGGAAAGATGTAACACTGTGAGATGAATTAACAGAACACAGAGCAGTTACTCAGAAAGCTTCTTTCCAGTTTTCAACGGAAGGTATTTCCTTTTTCACCATAGCCCTCTATGGGCTTCCAAATATCCCTTTGCCAATTCCACAAGAACAGCCTTAGCGAAAGGCTAATTGAAGGGAAAGTTGTAACTCTGTGAGATGAATTAACAGAACACAGAGCAGTTTTTTAGAAAGATTCTTTCCAGTTTTGAACGGAAGATATTTCCTTTTTCACCGTAGCCCACTATGGGCTTCGAAATATCCCTTTGAAAATCCACAAGAACAGCCTTATCGAAAGGCTGCTTGAAGGGAAAGATGTAACTCCGTGAGATGAATTAACAGAACATAGAGCAGTTTCTCAGAGAGCTTCTTTCCAGTTTTGAACGGAAGATATTTCCTTTTTCACCATAGCTCTCTCTGGGCTTCCAAATATCCCTTTGCCAATTCCACAAGAACAGCCTTAGCGAAAGGCTAATTGAAGGGAACGATGTTACACTGTGAGATGAATTAACAGAACACAGTGCAGTTTCTCAGAAAGCTTCTTTCAAGTTTTGAACGGAAGATATTTCCTTTTTCACCATAGCCCTCTGTGGGCTTCCAAATATCCCTTTGCCAATTCCACAAGAACAGCCTTAGCGAAAGGCTTCTTAAAGGGAAAGATGTAACTCTGTGAGATGAATTAACGGAACACAGATCAGTTCCTCAGAAAGCTTCTTTCCAGTTTTGAACGGCAGATATTTCCTTTTTCACCATAGCCCTCTAGGGGTTCCAAATATCCCTTTGCCAATTCCACAACAACAGCCTTAGCGAAAGGCTTCTTGAAGGTGAAAATGTAACTCTGTGAGATGAATTAACAGAACACAGAGCAGTTTCTCAGAAAGCTTCTTTCCAGTTTTGAACGGAAGATATTTCCTTTTTCACCATAGCCCTCTATGGGCTTCCAAATATCCCTTTGCCAATTCCACAAGAACAGCCTTAGCGAAAGGCTTCTTGAAGGGAAAGACGTAACTCTGTGAGATGAATTAACAGAACACAGAGCAGTTTCTCAGAAAGCTTCTTTCCAGTTTTGAACGGAAGATATTTCCTTTTTCACCATAGCCCTCTATGGGCTTCCAAACATCCCTTTGCCAATTCCAAATGAACAGCCTTAGCGAAAGGCTTCTTGAAGGGAAAGATGTAACTCCTTGAGATGAATTAACAGAACACAGAACAGTTACTCAAAAAGCTTCTTTCCAGTTTTGAACGGAAGATATTTCCTTTTTCACCATAGACCTCTATGGGCTTCCAAACATCCCTTTGCCAATTCCACAAGAACAGCCTTAGCGAAAGGCTTCTTGAAGGGGTAGTTGTAACTCTGCGAGATGAATTAACAGAACACAGAGCAGTTTCTCAGAAAGCTTCTTTCCAGTTTTGAACGGAAGATATTTCCTTTTTCACCATAGCTCTCTCTGGGCTTCTAAATATCCCTTTGCCAATTCCACAAGAACAGAATTAGCGAAAGGCTTCTTGAAGCGAAAGATGTAACTCTGTGAGATGAATTAACAGAACACAAAGCAGTTTTTCAGAAAGCTTCTTTCCAGTTTTGAACGGAAGATATTTCCTTTTTCAACATAGCCCTCTAGGGGTTCGAAATATCCCTTTGCCAATTCCACAGGAACAGCCTTAGCGAAAGGCTTCTTGAAGGGAAAGATGTAACTCTGTGAGACGAATTAAAAGAACACAGAGCAGTTTCTCAGAAACCTTCTTTCCAGCGTTGAACGGAAGATATTTCCTTTTTCACCATAGCCCTCTATGGGCTTCCAAATATCCATTTTTCAATTCCAAAAAAACAGCCTTAGCGAGAGGCTTCTTGAAGGGAAAGATGTAACTCTGTGAGATGAATTAACAGAACACAGAGCAGTTGATCAGAAAGCTCCTTTCCAGATTTGAACGGAAGATATTTCCTTTTTCACCATGGACATCTATGGGCTTCCAAATATCCCTTTGCCAATTCCACAAGAACAGCCTTAGCGAAAGGCTAATTGAAGGGAAAGATGTAACTCTGTGAGATGAATTAACAGAACACAGAGCAGTTTCTCAGAAAGCGTCTTTCCAGTTTTGAACGGAAGATATTTCCTTTTTCACCACAGCCCTCTATGGGCTTCCAAATATCCCTTTGCCAATTCCACAAGAAGAGCCTTAGCTAAAGGCTTCTTGAAGGGAAAGATGTAACTCTGTGAGATGAATTAACAGAACACAGAGCAGTTTCTCAGAAAGCTTCTTTCCAGTTTTGAACGGAAGATATTTTCTTTTTCACCATAGCCCTCTAGGGGTTCGAAATATCCCTTTGCCAATTCCACAGGAACAGCCTTAGCGAAAGGCTTCTTGAAGGGAAAGATGTAACTCTGTGAGACGAATTAACAGAACACAGAGCAGTTACTCAGAAAGCTTCTTTCCAGTTTTCAACGGAAGGTATTTCCTTTTTCACCACAGCCCTCTATGGGCTTCCAAATATCCCTTTGCCAATTCCACAAGAACAGCCTTAGCGAAAGGCTTCTTAAAGGGAAATATGTAACTCTGTGAGATGAATTAACAGAACACAGAGCAGTTTCTCAGAAAGCGTCTTTCCAGATTTGAACGGAAGTTATTTACTTTTTCACCATAGCCCTCTATGGGCTTACAAATATCCCTTTGCCAATTCCACAAGAACAGCCTTAGCGAAAGGCTTCTTGAAGGGAAAGATGTAACTCTGTGAGATGAATTAACAGAACACAGAGCAATTTCTCAGAAAGCTTCTTTCCAGTTTTGAACGGAAGATATTTCTTTTTCACCACAGCCCTCTATGGGCTTCCAAATATCCCTTTGCCAATTCCACAAGAACAGCCTTAGCGAAAGGCTTCTTGAAGGGAAAGATGTAACTCTGTGAGATGAATTAACAGAACACAGAGCAGTTTCTCAGAAAGCTTCTTTCCAGTTTTGAACGGAAGATATTTCCTTTTTCACCATAGCCCTCTATGGGCTTCCAAATATCCCTTTGCCAATTCCACAAGAACAGCCTTAGCGAAAGGCTTCTTGAAGGGAAAGATGTAACTCTGTGAGATGAATTAACAGAACACAGAGTAGTTTCTCAGAAAGCGTCTTTCCAGTTTTCAACGGAAGATATTTACTTTTTCACCATAGCCCTCTATGGGCTTCCAAATATCCCTTTGCCAATTCCACAAGAACAGCCTTAGCGAAAGGCTTCTTGAAGGGAAAGATGTAACTCTGTGAGATGAATTAACAGAACAGAGAGCAGTTTCTCAGAAAGCTTCTTTCCAGTTTTGAACGGAAGGTACTTCCTTTTTCACCACAGCCCTCTATGGGCTTCCAAATATCCCTTTGCCAATTCCACAACAACAGCCTTAGCGAAAGGCTTCTTGAAGGGAAAGATGTAACTGTGTGAGATGAATTAACAGAGCACAGAGCAGTTTCTCAGAAAGATTCTTTCCAGTTTTGAACGGAAGACATTTCCTTTTTCACCATAGAACTCTTTGGGCTTCCAAATATCCCTTTGCCAATTCCACAAGAACAGCCTTAGCGAAAGGCTTCTTGAAGGGAAAGATGTAACTCTGTGAAATGAATTAACAGAACACAGAGCAGTTTCTCAGAAAGCTTCTTTCCAGTTTTGAATGGAAGATATTTCCTTTTTCACCATAGCCCTCTATGGGCTTCCAAATATCCCTTTGCCAATTCCACAAGAACAGCCTTAGCGAAAGGCTTCTTGAAGGGAAAGATGTAACTCTGTCAGATGAATTAACAGAACACAGAGCCGTTTCTCAGAAAGCTTCTTTCCAGTTTTGAACGGAAGATATTTCCTTTTTCACCGTAGCCCACTATGGCCTTCCAAATATCCCTTTGCCAATTCCACAAGAACAGCCTTAGCGAAAGGCTTCTTGAAGGGAATGAAGTAACTCTGTGAGATGAATTATCAGAACACAGAGCAGTTTCTCAGAAAGCTTCTTTCCACTTTTGAACGGAAGATATTTCCTTTTTCACCGTAGCCCTCTCTGGGCTTCCAAATATCCCTTTGCCAATTCCACAAGAGCAGCCTTAGTGAAAGGCTTCTTGAAGGGAAAGATGTAACTCTGTGAGATGAATTAACAGAACACAGAGCAGTTTCTCAGAAAGCGTCTTTCCAGTTTTGAACGGAAGATATTTCCTTTTTCACCGTAGCCCTCTATGGGCTTCCAAATATCCCTTTGCCAATTCCACAAGAACAGCCTTAACGAAAGGCTTCTTGAAGGGAAAGATGTAACTCTGTGAGATGAATTAACAGAACACAGAGCAGTTTCTCAGAAAGCTTCTTTCCAGTTTTCAACGGAAGATATTTCCTTTTTCACCATAGCCCACTATGTGCTCGGAAATATCCCTTTGAAAATCCAAAAGAACAGCCTTAGCGAAAGGCTTCTTGAAGGGAAAGATGTAACACTGTGAGATGAATTAACAGAACACAGACAAATTTCTCAAAAAGCTTCTTTCCAGTTTTGAACGGAAGGTATTTCCTTTTTCACCATAGCCCTCTATGGGCTTCCAAATATCCCTTTGCCAATTCCAAAAAAACAGCCTTAGCGAAAGGCTTCTTAAAGGGAAATATGTAACTCTGTGAGATGAATTAACAGAACACAGAGCAGTTTCTCAGAAAGCGTCATTCCAGTTTTGAACGGAAGATATTTCCTTTTTCACCATAGCCCTCTATGGGCTTCCAAATATCCCTTTGTCAATTCCACAAGAACAGCCTTAGCGAAAGGCTTCTTGAAGGGAAAGATGTAACTCTGTGAGATGAATTAACAGAACACAGAGCAGTTTCTCAGAAAGCTTCTTTCCAGTTTTGAACGGAAGATATTTCCTTTTTCACCATAGCCCTCTATGGGCTTCCAAATATCCCTTTGCCAATTCCACAAGAACAGCCTTAGCGAAAGGCTTCTTGAAGGGAAAGATGTAACTCTGTGAGATGAATTAACAGAACACAGAGCAGTTTCTCTGAAAGCTTCTTTCCAGTTTTGAACGGAAGATATTTCCTTTCTCACCATAGCCCTCTATGGGCTTCCAAATATCCCTTTGCCAATTCCACAAGAACAGCCTTAGCGAAAGGCTTCTTGAAGGGAAAGATGTAACTTTGTGAGATGAATTAATAGAACACAGAGTAGTTTCTCAGAAAGATTCTTTCCAGTTTTGAACGGAAGATATTTCCTTTTTCACCATAGCCCTCTATGGGCTTCCAAATCCCCTTGCCAATTCCACAAGAACAGCCTCAGCGAAAGGCTTCTTGAAGGGAAAGATGTAACTCTGTGAGATGAATTAACAGAACATAGAGCAGTTTCTCAGAAAGATTCTTTCCAGTTTTGAACGGAAGATACTTCCCTTTTCACCGTAGCCCTCTATGGGATTCCAAATATCCCTTTCCCAATTCCACAAGAACAGCCTTAGCGAAAGGCTAATTGAAGGAAAAGATGTAACTCTGTGAGATGAATTAACAGAACACAGAGCAGTTTCTCAGAAAGCTTCTTTCCACTTTTGAACGGAAGATATTTCCTTTTTCACCATAGACCTCTATGGGCTTCCAAATATCCCTTTGCCAATTCCACAAGAACAGCCTTAGCGAAAGGCTAATTGAAGGGAAAGATGTAACTCTGTGAGATGAATTAACAGAACTCAGAGCAGTTTGTTAGAAAGATTCTTTCCAGTTTTGAACGGAAGATATTTCCTTTTTCACCGTAGCCCACTATGGGCTTCGAAATATTCCTTTGAAAATCCACAAGAACAGCCTTAGGGAAAGGCTTCTTGAAGGGAAAGATGTAACACTGTGAGATGAATTAACAGAACACAGAGCAGTTACTCAGAAAGCTTCTTTCCAGTTTTCAACGGAAGGTATTTCCTTTTTCACCATAGCCCTCTATGGGCTTCCAAATATCCCTTTGCCAATTCCACAAGAACAGCCTTAGCGAAAGACTTCTTAAAGGGAAATATGTAACTCTGTGAGATGAATTAACAGAACACAGAGCAGTTTCTCAGAAAGCGTCTTTCCAGATTTGAACGGAAGATATTTCCTTTTTCACCATAGCCCTCTATGGGCTTACAAATATCCCTTTGCCAATTGCACAAGAACAGCCTTAGCGAAAGGCTTCTTGAAGGGAAAGATGTAACTCTGTGAGATGAATTAACAGAACACAGAGCAATTTCTCAGAAAGCTTCTTTCCAGTTTTGAACGGAAGATATTTCCTTTTTCACCATAGCCCTCTATGGGCTTCCAAATATCCCTTTGCCAATTCCACAAGAACAGCCTTAGCGAAAGGCTTCTTGAAGGGAAAGATGTAACTCTGTGAGATGAATTAACAGAACACAGAGCAGTTTCTCAGAAAGCTTCTTTCCAGTTTTGAACGGAAGATATTTCCTTTTTCACCATAGCCCTCTATGGGCTTCCAAATATCCCTTTGCCAATTCCACAAGAACAGCCTTAGCGAAAGGCTTCTTGAAGGGAAAGATGTAACTCTGTGAGATGAATTAACAGAACACAGAGTAGTTTCTCAGAAAGCGTCTTTCCAGTTTTCAACGGAAGATATTTACTTTTTCACCATAGCCCTCTATGGGCTTCCAAATATCCCTTTGCCAATTCCACAAGAACAGCCTTAGCGAAAGGCTTCTTGAAGGGAAAGATGTAACTCTGTGAGATGAATTAACAGAACAGAGAGCAGTTTCTCAGAAAGCTTCTTTCCAGTTTTGAACGGAAGGTACTTCCTTTTTCACCACAGCCCTCTATGGGCTTCCAAATATCCCTTTGCCAATTCCACAACAACAGCCTTAGCGAAAGGCTTCTTGAAGGGAAAGATGTAACTGTGTGAGATGAATTAACAGAGCACAGAGCAGTTTCTCAGAAAGATTCTTTCCAGTTTTGAACGGAAGACATTTCCTTTTTCACCATAGACCTCTTTGGGCTTCCAAATATCCCTTTGCCAATTCCACAAGAACAGCCTTAGCGAAAGGCTTCTTGAAGGGAAAGATGTAACTCTGTGAGATGAATTAACAGAACACAGAGCAGTTTCTCTGAAAGCTTCTTTCCAGTTTTGAACGGAAGATATTTCCTTTTTCACCATAGCCCTCTATGGGCTTCCAAATATCCCTTTGCCAATTCCACAAGAACAGCCTTAGCGAAAGGCTTCTTGAAGGGAAAGATGTAACTCTGTGAGATGAATTAACAGAACACAGAGCAGTTTCTCAGAAAGCGTCTTTCCAGTTTTCAACGGAAGAATCTTCCGTTTTCACCGTAGCCCTCTATGGGCTTCCAAATATCCCTTTCCCAATTCCACAAGAACAGCCTTAGCGAAAGGCTAATTGAAGGGAAAGATGTAACTCTGTGAGATGAATTAGCAGAACACAGAGCAGTTTCTCAGAAAGCTTCTTTCCCCTTTTGAACGGAAGATATTGCCTTTTTCAACGTAGCCCTCTATGGTCTTCCAAATATCCCTTTGCCAATTTCACAAGAACAGCCTTAGCGAAAGGCTTTTTGAAGGGAAAGATCTAACTCTGTGAGATGAATTAACGGAACACAGAGCAGTTCCTCAGAGAGCTTCTTTCCAGTTTTGAACGGCAGATATTTCCTTTTTCACCATAGCCCTCTAGGGGTTCCAAATATCCCTTTGCCAATTCCACAAGAACAGCCTAAGCGAAAGGCTTCTTGAAGGGAAAAATGTAACTCTGTGAGATGAATTAACAGAACACAGAGCAGTTTCTCAGAAAGCTTCTTTCCAGTTTTGAACGGAAGATATTTCCTTTTTCACCATAGCCCTCTATGGGCTTCCAAATATCCCTTTGACAATTCCACAAGAACTGCCTTAGCGAAAGGCTTCTTGAAGGGAAAGACGTAACTCTGTGAGATGAATTAACAGAACACAGAGCAGTTTTTTAGAAAGATTCTTTCCAGTTTTGAACGGAAGATATTTCCTTTTTCACCATAGCCCTCTATGGGCTTCCAAATATCCCTTTGAAAATTCCACAAGAACAGCCTTAGCGAAAGGCTTCTTGAAGGGAAAGATGTAACTCTGTGAGATGAATTAACAGAACACAGAGCAGTTTCTCAGAAAGCTTCTTTCCAGTTTTGAACGGAAGATATTTTCTTTTTCACCATAGCCCTCTATGGGCTTCCAAATATCCCTTTGCCAATTCCTCAAGAACAGCCTTAGCGAAAGGCTTCTTGAAGGGAAATATGTAACTCTGTGAGATGAATTAACAGAAGACAGAGCAGTCTCTCAGAAAGCTTCTTTCCAGTTTTGAACGGAAGATATTTCCTTCTTCACCATAGCCCTCTAAGGGCTTCCAAATATCCCTTTGCCAATTCCTCAAGAACAGCCTTAGCGAAAGGCTTCTTGAAGGGAAAGATGTTACTCTGTGAGATGAATTCACAGAACACAGAGCAGTTTCTCAGAAACCTTCTTTCCAGTGTTGAACGGAAGATATTTCCTTTTTCACCATAGCCCTCTATGGGCTTCCAAATATCCATTTTTCAATTCCAAAACAACAGCCTTAGCGAGAGGCTTCTTGAAGGGAAAGATGTAACTCTGTGAGATGAATTAACAGAACACAGAGCAGTTGATCAGAAAGCTTCTTTCCAGATTTGAACGGAAGATATTTCCTTTTTCACCATAGACATCTATGGGCTTCCAAATATCCCTTTGCCAATTCCACAAGAACAGCCTTAGCGAAAGGCTAATTGAAGGGAAAGATGTAACTCTGTGAGATGAATTAACAGAACACAGAGCAGTTTCTCAGAAAGCGTCTTTCCAGTTTTGAACGGAAGATATTTCCTTTTTCACCACAGCCCTCTATGGGCTTCCAAATATCCCTTTGCCAATTCCACAAGAACAGCCTTAGCTAAAGGCTTCTTGAAGGGAAAGATGTAACTCTGTGAGATGAATTAACAGAACACAGAGCAGTTTCTCAGAAAGCTTCTTTCCAGTTTTGAACGGAAGATATTTCCTTTTTCACCATAGCCCTCTAGGGGTTCGAAATATCCCTTTGCCAATTCCACAGGAACAGCCTTAGCGAAAGGCTTCTTGAAGGGAAAGATGTAACTCTGTGAGACGAATTAACAGAACACAGAGCAGTTTCTCAGAAAGCTTCTTTCCAGTGTTGAACGGAAGATATTTCCTTTTTCACCATAGCCCTCTATGGGCTTCCAAATATCCATTTTTCAATTCCAAAACAACAGCCTTAGCGAGAGGCTTCTTGAAGGGAAAGATGTAACTCTGTGAGATGAATTAACAGAACACAGAGCAGTTTTTCAGAAAGATTCTTTCCAGTTTGGAACGGAAGGTATTTCCTTTTTCACCATACCCCTCTATGGGCTTCCAAATATCCCTTTCCCAATTCCACAAGAACAGCCTTAGCGAAAGGGTTCTTGAAGGGAAAGATGTAACTCTGTGAGATGAATTAACAGAACATAGAGCAGTTTCTCAGAAAGCTTCTTTCCAGTTTTGAACGGAAGATACTTCCGTTTTCAACGTAGCCCTCTATGGGCTTCCAAATATCCCTTTCCCAATTCCACAGGAACAGCCTTCGCGAAAGGCTAATTGAAGGAAAAGATGTAACTCTGTGAGATGAATTAACAGAACACAGAGCAGTTTCTCAGAAAGCTTCTTTCCACTTTTGAACGGAAGATATTTCCTTTTTCACCATAGACCTCTATGGGCTACCAAATATCCCTTTGCCAATTCCACAAGAACAGCCTTAGCGAAAGGCTAATTGAAGGGAAAGATGTAACTCTGTGAGATGAATTAACAGAACACAGAGCAGTTTGTTAGAAAGATTCTTTCCAGTTTTGAACGGAAGATATTTCCTTTTTCACCGTAGCCCACTATGGGCTTCGAAATATTCCTTTGAAAATCCACAAGAACAGCCTTAGGGAAAGGCTTCTTGAAGGGAAAGATGTAACACTGTGAGATGAATTAACGGAACACAGAGCAGTTACTCAGAAAGCTTCTTTCCAGTTTTCAACGGAAGGTATTTCCTTTTTCACCATAGCCCTCTATGGGCTTCCAAATATCCCTTTGCCAATTCCACAAGAACAGCCTTAGCGAAAGACTTCTTAAAGGGAAATATGTAACTCTGTGAGATGAATTAACAGAACAGAGAGCAGTTTCTCAGAAAGCTTCTTTCCAGTTTTGAACGGAAGGTACTTACTTTTTCACCACAGCCCTCTATGGGCTTCCAAATATCCCTTTGCCAATTCCACAACAACAGCCTTAGCGAAAGGCTTCTTGAAGGGAAAGATGTAACTGTGTGAGATGAATTAACAGAGCACAGAGCAGTTTCTCAGAAAGATTCTTTCCAGTTTTGAACGGAAGATATTTCCTTTTTCACCATAGCCCTCTATGGGCTTCCAAATATCCCTTTGCCAATTACACAAGAACAGCCTTAGCGAAAGGCTTCTTGAAGGGAAAGATGTAACTCTGTGAGATGAATTAACAGAACACAGAGCAGTTTCTCAGAAAGCTTCTTTCCAGTTTTGATCGGAAGATATTTCCTTTTTCACCATAGCCCTCTATGGGCTTCCAAATATCCCTTTGCCAATTCCACAAGAACAGCCTTAGCGAAAGGCTTCTTGAAGGGAAAGATGTAACTCTCTGAGATGAATTAACAGAACACAGAGTAGTTTCTCAGAAAGCGTCTTTCCAGTTTTCAACGGAAGATATTTACTTTTTCACCATAGCCCTCTATGGGTTTCCAAATATCCCTTTGCCAATTCCACAAGAACAGCCTTAGCGAAAGGCTTCTTGAAGGGAAAGATGTAACTCTGTGAGATGAATTAACAGAACAGAGAGCAGTTTCTCAGAAAGCTTCTTTCCAGTTTTGAACGGAAGGTACTTCCTTTTTCACCACAGCCCTCTATGGGCTTCCAAATATCCCTTTGCCAATTCCACAACAACAGCCTTAGCGAAAGGCTTCTTGAAGGGAAAGATGTAACTGTGTGAGATGAATTAACAGAGCACAGAGCAGTTTCTCAGAAAGATTCTTTCCAGTTTTGAACGGAAGACATTTCCTTTTTCACCATAGACCTCTTTGGGCTTCCAAATATCCCTTTGCCAATTCCACAAGAACAGCCTTAGCGAAAGGCTTCTTGAAGGGAAAGATGTAACTCTGTGAGATGAATTAACAGAACACAGAGCAGTTTCTCAGAAAGCTATTTTCCAGTTTTGAATGGAAGATATTCCCTTTTTCACCATAGCCCTCTATGGGCTTCCAAATATCCCTTTGCCAATTCCACAAGAACAGCCTTAGCGAAAGGCTTCTTGAAGGGAAAGATGTAACTCTGTGAGATGAATTAACAGAACACAGAGCAGTTTCTCAGAAAGCTTCTTTCCAGTTTTGAACGGAAGATATTTCCTTTTTCACCGTAGCCCACTATGGGCTTCCAAATATCCCTTTGCCAATTCCACAAGAACAGCCTTAGCGAAAGGTTTCTTGAAGGGAAAGATGTAACTCTGTGAGATGAATTAACAGAACACAGAGCAGTTTCTCTGAAAGCTTCTTTCCACTTTTGAACGGAAGATATTTCCTTTTTCACCGTAGCCCTCTCTGGGCTTCCAAATATCCCTTTGCCAATTCCACAAGAGCAGCCTTAGTGAAAGGCTTCTTGAAGGGAAAGATGTAACTCTGTGAGATGAATTAACAGGACACAGAGCAGTTTCTCAGAAAGCGTCTTTCCAGTTTTGAACGGAAGATATTTCCTTTTTCACCGTAGCCCTCTATGGGCTTCCAAATATCCCT
The DNA here is from genome assembly GCF_047675955.1 of Chlorocebus sabaeus. Taxonomy (NCBI): domain Eukaryota; kingdom Metazoa; phylum Chordata; class Mammalia; order Primates; family Cercopithecidae; genus Chlorocebus; species Chlorocebus sabaeus. The sequence continues at coordinate 207,360 of NW_027327495.1, read as the reverse complement.
TTGCCAATTCCACAAGAACAGCCTTAGCGAAAGGCTTCTTGAAGGGAAAGATGTAACTCTGTGAGATGAATTAACAGAACACAGAGCAGTTTCTCAGAAAGCTTCTTTCCAGTTTTCATCGGAAGATATTTCCTTTTTCACCATAGAACACTATGTGCTCGGAAATATCCCTTTGAAAATCCACAAGAACAGGCTTAGCGAAAGGCTTCTTGAAGGGAAAGATGTAACACTGTGAGATGAATTAACAGAACACAGAGCAGTTTCTCAGAAAGCTTCTTTCCAGTTTTGAACGGAAGGTATTTCCTTTTTCACCATAGCCCTCTATGGGCTTCCAAATATCCCTTTGCCAATTCCAAAAGAACAGCCTTAGCGAAAGGCTTCTTAAAGGCAAATATGTAACTCTGTGAGATGAATTAACAGAACACAGAGCAGTTTCTCAGAAGGCGTCTTTCCAGTTTTGAACGGAAGATATTTCCTTTTTCACCGTAGCCATCTATGGGCTTCCAAATATCCCTTTGCCAATTCCACAAGAACAGCCTTAGCGAAAGGCTTCTTGAAGGGAAAGATGTAACTCTGTGAGATGAATTAACAGAACACAGAGCAGTTTCTCAGAAAGCTTCTTTCCAGTTTTGAACGGAAGATATTTCCTTTTTCACCATAGCCCTCTATGGGCTTCCAAATATCCCTTTGCCAATTCCACAAGAACAGCCTTAGCGAAAGGCTTCTTGAAGGGAAAGATGTAACTCTGTGAGATGAATTAACAGAAAACAGAGCAGTTTCTCTGAAAACTTCTTTCCAGTTTTGAACGGAAGATATTTCCTTTCTCACCATAACCCTCTATGGCTTCCAAATATCCCTTTGCCAATTCCACAAGAACAGCCTTAGCGAAAGGCTTCTTGAAGGGAAAGATGTAACTCTGTGAGATGAATTAACAGAACATAGAGCAGTTTCTCAGAAAGCTTCTTTCCAGTTCTGAACCGAAGATACTTCCGTTTTCACCGTAGCCCTCTATGGGCTTCCAAATATCCCTTTCCCAATTCCACAGGAACAGCCTTCGCGAAAGGCTAATTGAAGGAAAAGATGTAACTCTGGGAGATGAATTAACAGAACACAGAGCAGTTTCTCAGAAAGCGTCTTTCCAGTTTTGAACGGAAGATATTTCCTTTTTCACCATAGCCCTCTATGGGCTTCCAAACATCCCTTTGCCAATTCCAAATGAACAGCCTTAGCGAAAGGCTTCTTGAAGGGAAAGATGTAACTCTTTGAGATGAATTAACAGAACACAGAACAGTTTCTCAGAAAGCTTCTTTCCAGTTTTGAACGGAAGATATTTCCTTTTTCACCATAGCCCTCTATGGGCTTCGAAATATCCCTTTGCCAATTCCACAAGAACAGCCTTAGCGAAAGGCTTCTTGAAGGGAAAGATGTAACTCTGTGAGACGAATTAAAAGAACACAGAGCAGTTTCTCAGAAAGCTTCTTTCCAGTGTTGAACGGAAGATATTCCCTTTTTCACCATAGCCCTCTATGGGCTTCCAAATATCCCTTTTTCAATTCCAAAACAACAACCTCAGCGAGAGGCTTCTTGAAGGGAAAGATGTAACTCTGTGAGATGAATTAACAGAACACAGAACAGTTTCTCAGAAAGCTTCTTTCCAGATTTGAACGGAAGATATTTCCCTTTTCCCATAGACCTCTAGGGGTTCCAAATATCTCTTTGCCAATTCCACAAGAACAGGCCTAGCGAAAGGTTTCTTGAAGGGAAAGATGTAACTCTGTGAGATGAATTAACAAAACACAGAGCAGTTCCTCAGAAAGCTTCATTCCAGTTTTGAAAGGAAGATATTTCCTTTTTCACCATAGCCCTCTATGGGCTTCCAAATATCCCTTTGCCAATTCCACAAGAACAGCCTTAGCGAAAGGCTAATTGAAGGAAAAGATGTAACTCTGTGAGATGAATTAACAGAACACAGAGCAGTTGATCAGAAAGCTTCTTTCTACTTTTGAACGGAAGATATTTCCTTTTTCACCATAGCCCTCTATGGGCTTCCAAATATCCCTTTGCCAATTCCACAAGAACAGCCTTAGCGAAAGGCTTCTTGAAGGGAAAGATGTAACTCTATGAGATGAATTAACAGAACACAGAGCAGTTTCTCTGAAAGCTTCTTTCCAGTTTTGAACGGAAGATATTTCCTTTTTCACCATAGCCCTCTATGGGCTTCCAAATATCCCTTTGCCAATTCCACAAGGACAGCCTTAGCGAAAGCCTTCTTGAAGGGAAAGATGTAACTCTGTGAGATGAATTAACAGAACATAGAGCAGTTTCTCAGAAAGCTTCTTTCCAGTTTTGAACGTAAGCTACTTCCGTTTTCACCGTAGCCCTCTATGGGCTTCCAAATATCCCTTTCCCAATTCCACAAGAACAGCCTTAGCGAAAGGCTAATTGAAGGGAAAGATGTAACTCTGTGAGATGAATTAACAGAACACAGAGCAGTTTCTCACAAAGCTTCTTTCCAGTTTTGAACGGAAGATATTTACTTTTTCACCGTAGCCCACTATGGGCTTCCAAATATCCCTTTGCCAATTCCACAAGATCAGCCTTAGCGAAAGGCTTCTTGACGGGAAAGATGTAACTCTGTGAGATGAATTAACATAACAAATAGCAGTTTCTCAGAAAGCTTCTTTCCAGTTTTGAACGGAAGATATTTCCTTTTTCACCGTAGCCCTCTATGGGCTTCCAAATATCCCTTTGCCAATTCCACAACAACAGCCTTAGCGAAAGGCTTCTTGAAGGGAAAGATGTAACTCTGTGAGATGAATTAACAGAACACAGAGCAGTTTTTTAGAAAGATTCTTTCCAGTTTTGAACGGAAGATACTTCCGTTTTCACCGTAGCCCTCTATGGGCTTCCAAATATCCCTTTCCCAATTCCACAAGAACAGCCTTAGCGAAAGGCTAATTGAAGGGAAAGATGTAACTCTGTGAGATGAATTAACAGAACACAGAGCAGTTTTTTAGAAAGATTCTTTCCATTTTTGGACGGAAGATATTTCCTTTTTCACCGTAGCCCACTATGGGCTTCGAAATATCCCTTTGAAAATCCACAAGAACAGCCTTATCGAAAGGCTTCTTGAAGGGAAAGATGTAACTCCGTGAGTTGAATTAATAGAACATAGAGCAGTTTCTCAGAGAGCTTCTTTCCAGTTTTGAACGGAAGATATTTCCTTTTTCACCATAGCTCTCTCTGGGCTTCCAAATATCCCTTTGCCAATTCCACAAGAACAGCCTTAGCGAAAGGCTAATTGAAGGGAACGATGTTACACTGTGAGATGAATTAACAGAACACAGTGCAGTTTCTCAGAAAGCTTCTTTCCAGTTTTGAACGGAAGATATTTCCTTTTTCAACATAGCCCTCTATGGGCTTCCAAATATCCCTTTGCCAATTCCACAAGAACAGCCTTAGCGAAAGGCTTCTTAAAGGGAAAGACGTAACTCTGTGAGATGAATTAACAGAACACAGAGCAGTTTCTCAGAAAGCTTCTTTCCAGTTTTGAACGGAAGATATTTCCTTTTTCACCATAGCCCTCTATGGGCTTCCAAACATCCCTTTGCCAATTCCAAATGAACAGCCTTAGCGAAAGGCTTCTTGAAGGGAAAGATGTAACTCTTTGAGATGAATTAACAGAACACAGAACAGTTACTCAAAAAACTTCTTTCCAGTTTTGAACGGAAGATATTTCCTTTTTCACCATAGACCTCTATGGGCTTCCAAATATCCCTTTGCCAATTCCACAAGAACAGCCTTAGCGAAAGGCTTCTTGAAGGGGTAGTTGTAACTCTGCGAGATGAATTAACAGAACACAGAGCAGTTTCTCAGAAAGCTTCTTTCCAGTTTTGAACGGAAGATATTTCCTTTTTCACCATAGCTCTCTCTGGGCTTCTAAATATCCCTTTGCCAATTCCACAAGAACAGAATTAGCGAAAGGCTTCTTGAAGGGAAAGATGTAACTCTGTGAGATGAATTAACAGAACACAGAGCAGTTTCTCAGAAAGCTTCTTTCCAGTTTTGAATGGAAGATATTTCCTTTTTCACCGTAGCCCACTATGGGCTTCCAAATATCCCTTTGCCAATTCCACAAGAACAGCCTTAGCGAAAGGCTTCTTGAAGGGAATGATGTAACTCTGTGAGATGAATTAACAGAACACAGAGCAGTTTCTCAGAAAGCTTCTTTCCACTTTTGAACGGAAGATATTTCCTTTTTCACCGTAGCCCTCTCTGGGCTTCCAAATATCCCTTTGCCAATTCCACAAGAGCAGCCTTAGTGAAAGGCTTCTTGAAGGGAAAGATGTAACTCTGTGAGATGAATTAACAGAACACAGAGCAGTTTCTCAGAAAGCGTCTTTCCAGTTTTGAACGGAAGATATTTCCTTTTTCACCATAGCCCTCTATGGGCTTCCAAATATCCCTTTGCCAATTCCACAAGAACAGCCTTAGCGAAAGGCTTCTTGAAGGGAAAGATGTAACTCTGTGAGATGAATTAACAGAACACAGAGCAGTTTCTCAGAAAGCTTCTTTCCAGTTTTGAACGGAAGATATTTCCTTTTTCACCATAGCCCTCTATGGGCTTCCAAATATCCCTTTGCCAATTCCACAAGAACAGCCTTAGCGAAAGGCTTCTTGAAGGGAAAGATGTAACTCTGTGAGATGAATTAACAGAACACAGAGCAGTTTCTCTGAAAGCTTCTTTCCAGTTTTGAACGGAAGATATTTCCTTTCTCACCATAGCCCTCTATGGGCTTCCAAATATCCCTTTGCCAATTCCACAAGAACAGCCTTAGCGAAAGGCTTCTTGAAGGGAAAGATGTAACTTTGTGAGATGAATTAATAGAACACAGAGTAGTTTCTCAGAAAGATTCTTTCCAGTTTTGAACGGAAGATATTTCCTTTTTCACCATAGCCCTCTATGGGCTTCCAAATCCCCTTGCCAATTCCACAAGAACAGCCTCAGCGAAAGGCTTCTTGAAGGGAAAGATGTAACTCTGTGAGATGAATTAACAGAACATAGAGCAGTTTCTCAGAAAGCTTCTTTCCAGTTTTGAACGGAAGATACTTCCCTTTTCACCGTAGCCCTCTATGGGCTTCCAAATATCCCTTTCCCAATTCCACAAGAACAGCCTTAGCGAAAGGCTAATTGAAGGAAAAGATGTAACTCTGTGAGATGAATTAACAGAACACAGAGCAGTTTCTCAGAAAGCTTCTTTCCACTTTTGAACGGAAGATATTTCCTTTTTCACCATAGACCTCTATGGGCTTCCAAATATCCCTTTGCCAATTCCACAAGAACAGCCTTAGCGAAAGGCTAATTGAAGGGAAAGATGTAACCCTGTGAGATGAATTAACAGAACTCAGAGCACTTTGTTAGAAAGATTCTTTCCAGTTTTGAACGGAAGATATTTCCTTTTTCACCGTAGCCCACTATGGGCTTCGAAATATTCCTTTGAAAATCCACAAGAACAGCCTTAGGGAAAGGCTTCTTGAAGGGAAAGATGTAACACTGTGAGATGAATTAACAGAACACAGAGCAGTTTCTCAGAAAGCTTCTTTCCAGTTTTCAACGGAAGGTTTTTCCTTTTTCACCATAGCCCTCTATGGGCTTCCAAATATCCCTTTGCCAATTCCACAAGAACAGCCTTAGCGAAAGGCTTCTTGAAGGGAAAGATGTAACTCTGTGAGATGAATTAACAGAACACAGAGCAGTTTCTAAGAAAGCTTCTTTCCATTTTTGAACGGAAGATATTTCCTTTTTCACCATAGCCCTCTAAGGGCTTCCAAATATCCCTTTGCCAGTTCCACAAGAACAGCTTTAGTGAAAGGCTTCTTGTAGGGAAAGATGTAACTCTGTGAGATGAATTAACAGAACACAGACTAGTTTCTCAGAAAGCGTCTTTCCAGTTTTCAACGGAAGATATTTCCTTTTTCACCATAGCCCTCTGTGGGCTTCCAAATATCCCTTTGCCAATTCCACAAGAACAGCCTTAGCGAAAGGCTTCTTGAAGGGAAAGATGTAACTCTGTGAGATGAATTAACAGAACAGACAGCAGTTTCTCAGAAAGCTTCTTCCCAGTTTTGAACGGAAGATATTTCCTTTTTCACCATAGCACTCTATGGGCTTCCAAATATCCCTTTGCCAATTCCACAAGAACAGCCTTAGCGAAAGGCTTCTTGAAGGGAAAGATGTAACTCTGTGAGATGAATTAACAGAACACAGAGTAGTTTCTCAGAAAGCGTCTTTCCAGTTTTCAACGGAAGATATTTACTTTTTCACCATAGCCCTCTATGGGCTTCCAAATATCCCTTTGCCAATTCCACAAGAACAGCCTTAGCGAAAGGCTTCTTGAAGGGAAAGATGTAACTCTGTGAGATGAATTAACAGAACAGAGAGCAGTTTCTCAGAAAGCTTCTTTCCAGTTTTGAACGGAAGGTACTTCCTTTTTCACCACAGCCCTCTATGGGCTTCCAAATATCCCTTTGCAAATTCCACAACAACAGCCTTAGCGAAAGGCTTCTTGAAGGGAAAGATGTAACTCTGTGAGATGAATTAACAGAGCACAGAGCAGTTTCTCAGAAAGATTCTTTCCAGTTTTGAACGGAAGACATTTCCTTTTTCACCATAGACCTCTTTGGGCTTCCAAATATCCCTTTGCCAATTCCACAAGAACAGCCTTAGCGAAAGGCTTCTTGAAGGGAAAGATGTAACTCTGTGAGATGAATTAACAGACACAGAGCAGTTTCTCAGAAAGCTTCTTTCCAGTTTTGAATGGAAGATATTTCCTTTTTCACCATAGCCCTCTATGGGCTTCCAAATATCCCTTTGCCAATTCCACAAGAACAGCCTTAGCGAAAGGCTTCTTGAAGGGAAAGATGTAACTCTGTGAGATGAATTAACAGAACACAGAGCAGTTTCTCAGAAAGCTTCTTTCCAGTTTTGAACGGAAGATATTTCCTTTTTCACCGTACCCCACTATGGGCTTCCAAATATCCCTTTGCCAATTCCACAAGAACAGCCTTAGCGAAAGGCTTCTTGAAGGGAAAGATGTAACTCTGTGAGATGAATTAACAGAACACAGAGCAGTTTCTCAGAAAGCTTCTTTCCACTTTTGAACGGAAGATATTTCCTTTTTCACCGTAGCCCTCTCTGGGCTTCCAAATATCCCTTTGCCAATTCCACAAGAGCAGCCTTAGTGAAAGGCTTCTTGAAGGGAAAGATGTAACTCTGTGAGATGAATTAACAGAACACAGAGCAGTTTCTCAGAAAGCGTCTTTCCAGTTTTGAACGGAAGATATTTCCTTTTTCACCGTAGCCCTCTATGGGCTTCCAAATATCCCTTTGCCAATTCCACAAGAACAGCCTTAGCGAAAGGCTTCTTGAAGGGAAAGATGTAACTCTGTGAGATGAATTAACAGAACACAGAGCAGTTTCTCAGAAAGCTTCTTTCCAGTTTTCAACGGAAGATATTTCCTTTTTCACCATAGCCCACTATGTGCTCGGAAATATCCCTTTGAAAATCCAAAAGAACAGCCTTAGCGAAAGGCTTCTTAAAGGGAAAGATGTAACACTGTGAGATGAATTAACAGAACACAGAGAAGTTTCTCAGAAAGCTTCTTTCCAGTTTTGAACGGAAGGTATTTCCTTTTTCACCATAGCCCTCTATTGGCTTCCAAATATCCCTTTGCCAATTCCAAAAGAACAGCCTTAGCGAAAGGCTTCTTAAAGGGAAATATGTATCTCTGTGAGATGAATTAACAGAACACAGAGCAGTTTCTCAGAAAGCGTCTTTCCAGTTTTGAACGGAAGATATTTCCTTTTTCACCATAGCCCTCTATGGGCTTCCAAATATCCCTTTGCCAATTCCACAAGAACAGCCTTAGCGAAAGGCTTCTTGAAGGGAAAGATGTAACTCTGTGAGATGAATTAACAGAACACAGAGCAGTTTCTCAGAAAGCTTCTTTCCAGTTTTGAACGGAAGATATTTCCTTTTTCACCATAGCCCTCTATGGGCTTCCAAATATCCCTTTGCCAATTCCACAAGAACAGCCTTAGCGAAAGGATTCTTAAAGGGAAAGATGTAACTCTGTGAGATGAATTAACAGAACACAGAGCAGTTTCTCTGAAAGCTTCTTTCCAGTTTTGAACGGAAGATATTTCCTTTCTCACCATAGCCATCTATGGGCTTCCAAATATCCCTTTGCCAATTCCACAAGAACAGCCTTAGCGAAAGGCTTCTTGAAGGGAAAGATGTAACTCTGTGAGATGAATTAACAGAACACAGAGTAGTTTCTCAGAAAGATTCTTTCCAGTTTTGAACGGAAGATATTTCCTTTTTCACCATAGCCCTCTATGGGCTTCCAAATCCCTTTGCCAATTCCAGAAGAACAGCCTCAGCGAAAGGCTTCTTGAAGGGAAATATGTAACTCTGTGAGATGAATTAACAGAACATAGAGCAGTTTCTCAGAAAGCTTCTTTCCAGTTTTGAACGGAAGATACTTCCGTTTTCACCGTAGCCCTCTATGGGCTTCCAAATATCCCTTTCCCAATTCCACAGGAACAGCCTTCGCGAAAGGCTAATTGAAGGAAAAGATGTAACTCTGTGAGATGAATTAACAGAACACAGAGCAGTTTCTCAGAAAGCTTCTTTCCACTTTTGAACGGAAGATATTTCCTTTTTCACCATAGACCTCTATTGGCTTCCAAATATCCCTTTGCCAATACCACAAGAACAGCCTTAGCGAAAGGCTAATTGAAGGGAAAGATGTAACTCTGTGAGATGAATTAACAGAACTCAGAGCAGTTTGTTAGAAAGATTCTTTCCAGTTTTGAACGGAAGATATTTCCTTTTTCACCGTAGCCCACTATGGGCTTCGAAATATTCCTTTGAAAATCCACAAGAACAGCATTAGGGAAAGGCTTCTTGAAGGGAAAGATGTAACACTGTGAGATGAATTAACAGAACACAGAGCAGTTTCTCAGAAAGCTTCTTTCCAGTTTTCAACGGAAGGTATTTCCTTTTTCACCATAGCCCTCTATGGGCTTCCAAATATCCCTTTGCCAATTCCACAAGAACAGCCTTAGCGAAAGGCTTCTTAAAGGGAAATATGTAACTCTGTGAGATGAATTAACAGAACACAGAGCAGTTTCTCAGAAAGCGTCTTTCCAGTTTTGAACGGAAGATATTTCCTTTTTCACCATAGCTCTCTCTGGGCTTCCAAATATCTCTTTGCCAATTCCACAAGAACAGCCTTAGCGTAAGGCTAATTGAAGGGAAAGATGTTACTCTGTGAGATGAATTAACAGAACACAGAGCAGTTTCTCAGAAAGCTTCTTTCCAGTTTTGAACGGAAAATATTTCCTTTTTCACCATAGCCCTCTAAGGGCTTCCAAATATCACTTTGCCAATTCCACAAGAACAGCCTTAGCGAAAGGCTTCTTGAAGGGAAAGATGAAACTGTGAGATGAATTAGCAGAACACAGAGCAGTTTCTCAGAAAGCTTCTTTCCAGTTTTGAACGGAAGATATTTCCTTTTTCACCAGAGCCCTCTAAGGGCTTCCAAATATCCCTTTGCCAATTCCACAAGAACAGCCTTAGCGAAAGGCTTCTTGAAGGGAAAGATGTAACTCTGTGAGATGAATTAACAGAACACAGAGCAGTTTCTCAGAAAGCTTCTTTCCAGTTTTGAACGGAAGATATTTCCTTTTTCACCATTGCCCTCTATGGGCTTCCCAATATCCCTTTGCAAATTCCACAGGAACAGCCTTAGCGAAAGGCTTCTTGAAGGGAAAGATGTAACTCTGTGAGATGAATTAACAGAACACAGAGTAGTTTTTCAGAAAGCGTCTTTCCAATTTTCAACGGAAGATATTTCCTTTTTCACCATAGCCCTCTATGGGCTTCCAAATATCCCTTTGACAATTCCACAAGAACAGCCTTAGCGAAAGGCTTCTTGAAGGGAAAGATGTAACTCTGTGAGATGAATTAACAGAACACAGAGCAGTTTCTCAGAAAGCTTCTTTCCAGTGTTGAACGGAAGATATTTCCTTTTTCACCATAGCCCTCTATGGGCTTCCAAATATCCCGTTGCCAATTCCACAAGAACAGCCTTAGCGAAAGGCTTCCTGAAGGGAAAGATGTAACACTGTGAGATGAATTAAGAGAACACAGAGCAGTTTCTCAAAAGCTTTTTCCAATTTTGAACGGAAGGTATTTCCTATTTCACCATAGCCCTCTAAGGGCTTCCAAATATCCCTTTCCCAATTCCACAAGAACAGCCTTAGAGAAAGGCTTCTTAAAGGGAAATATGTAACTCTGTGAGATGAATTAACAGAACACAGAGCAGTTTCTCAGAAAGCGTCTTTCCAGTTTTGAACGGAAGATATTTCCTTTTTCACCATAGCCCTCTATGGGCTTACAAATATCCCTTTGCCAATTCCACAAGAACAGCCTTAGCGAAAGGCTTCTTGAAGGGAACGATGTAACTCTGTGAGATGAATTAACAGAACACAGAGCAGTTTCTCAGAAAGCTTCTTTCCAGTTTTGAACGGAAGATATTTCCTTTTTCACCAGAGCCCTCTAAGGGCTTCCAAATATCCCTTTGCCAATTCCACAAGAACAGCCTTAGAGAAAGGCTTCTTGAAGGGAAAGATGTAACTCTGTGAGATGAATTAACAGAACACAGAGCAGTTTCTCAGAAAGCTTCTTTCCATTTTTGAACGGAAGATATTTCCTTTTTCAACATAGCCCTCTATGGGCTTCCAAATATCCCTTTGCCAGTTCCACAAGAACAGCCTTAGTGAAAGGCTTCTTGTAGGGAAAGATGTAACTCTGTGAGATGAATTAACAGAACACAGAGTAGTTTCTCAGAAAGCGTCTTTCCTGTTTTCAACGTAAGATATTTCCTTTTTCACCATAGCCCTCTGTGGGCTTCCAAATATCCCTTTGCCAATTCCACAAGAACAGCCTTAGCGAAAGGCTTCTTGAAGGGAAAGATGTAACTCTGTGAGATGAATTAACAGAACACAGAGCAGTTTCTCTGAAAGCTTCTTTCCAGTTTTGAACGGAAGATATTTCCTTTTTCACCATAGCCCTCTATGGGCTTCCAAATATCCCTTTGCCAATTCCACAAGAACAGCCTTAGCGAAAGGCTTCTTGAAGGGAAAGATGTAACTCTGTGAGACGAATTAAAAGAACACAGAGCAGTTTCTCAGAAAGCTTCTTTCCTGTGTTGAACGGAAGATATTTCCTTTTTCACCATAGCCCTCTATGGGCTTCCAAATATCCCTTTTTCAATTCCAAAACAACAGCCTTAGCGAGAGGCTTCTTGAAAGGAAAGATGTAACTCTGTGAGATGAATTAACAGAACACAGATAAGTTTCTCAGAAAGCTTCTTTCCAGATTTGAACGGAAGATATTTCCCTTTTCCCATAGACCTCTAGGGGTTTCAAATATCCCTTTGCCAATTCCACAAGAACAGGCCTAGCGAAAGGTTTCTTGAAGGGAAAGATGTAACTCTGTGAGATGAATTAACAAAACACAGAGCAGTTCCTCAGAAAGCTTCATTCCAGTTTTGAAAGGAAGATATTTCCTTTTTCACCGTAGCCCTCTATGGGCTTCCAAATATCCCTTTGCCAATTCCACAAGAACAGCCTTAGCGAAAGGCTTCTTGAAGGGAAAGATGTAACTCTGTGAGATGAATTAACAGAACACAGAGCAGTTTCTCAGAAAGCTTCTTTCCAGTTTTGAACGGAAGATATTTCCTTTTTCACCATAGCCCTCTATGGGCTTCCAAATATCCCTTTGCCAATTCCACAAGAACAGCCTTAGCGAAAGGCTTCTTGAAGGGAAAGATGTAACTCTGTGAGATGAATTAACAGAACACAGAGTAGTTTCTCAGAAAGATTCTTTCCAGTTTTGAACGGATTATATTTCCTTTTTCACCATAGCCCTCTATGGGCTTCCAAATCCCTTTGCCAATTCCACAAGAACAGCCTCAGCGAAAGGCTTCTTGAAGGGAAAGATGTAACTCTGTGAGATGAATTAACAGAACATAGAGCAGTTTCTCAGAAAGCTTCTTTCCAGTTTTGAACGGAAGATACTTCCGTTTTCACCGTAGCCCTCTATGGGCTTCCAAATATCCCTTTCCCAATTCCACAAGAACAGCCTTTGCGAAAGGCTAATTGAAGGAAAAGATGTAACTCTGTGAGATGAATTAACAGAACACAGAGCAGTTGATCAGAAAGCTTCTTTCTACCTTTGAACTGAAGATATTTCCTTTTTCACCATAGACATCTATGGGCTTCCAAATATCCCTTTGCCAATTCCACAAGAACAGCCTTAGCGAAAGGCTAATTGAAGGGAAAGATGTAACTCTGTGAGATGAATTAACAGAACACAGAGCAGTTTTTTAGAAAGATTCTTTCCAGTTTTGAACGGAAGATATTTCCTTTTTCACCGTAGCCCACTATGGGCTTCGAAATATCCCTTTGAAAATCCACAAGAACAGCCTTATCGAAAGGCTTCTTGAAGGGAAAGATGTAACTCCGTGAGATGAATTAAAAGAACATAGAGCAGTTTCTCAGAGAGCTTCTTTCCAGTTTTGAACGGAAGATATTTCCTTTTTCACCATAGCTCTCTCTGGGCTTCCAAATATCCCTTTGCCAATTCCACAAGAACAGCCTTAGCGAAAGGCTTCTTGAAGGGAACGATGTTACACTGTGAGATGAATTAACAGAACACAGTTCAGTTTCTCAGAAAGCTTCTTTCCAGTTTTGAACGGAAGATATTTCCTTTTTCACCATAGCCCTCTATGGGCTTCCAAATATCCCTTTGCCAATTCCACAAGAACAGCCTTAGCGAAAGGCTTCTTGAAGGGAAAGATTTAACTCTGTGAGATGAATTAACAGAACACAGAGCAGTTTCTCATAAAGCGTCTTTCCAGTTTTGAACGGAAGATATTTCCTTTTTCACCATAGCCCTCTATGGGCTTCCAAATATCCCTTTGCCAATTCCACAAGAACAGCCTTGGCGAAAGGCTTCTTGAAGGGAAAGGTGTAACTCTGTGAGATGAATTAACAGAACACAGAGCAGTTTCTCAGAAAGCTTCCTTCCAGTTTTGAATGGAAGATATTTCCTTTTTCACCATAGCCCTCTATGGGTTTCCAAATATCCCCTTGCAAATTCCACAAGAACAGCCTTGGCTAAAGGCTTCTTGAAGGCAACTATGTAACTCTGTGAGATGAATTAACAGAACACAGAGCAGTTTCTCAGAAAGCGTCTTTCCAGTTTTGAACGGAAGATATTTCCTTTTTCACCATAGCCCTCTAGGGGTTCCAAATATCCCTTTGCCAATTCCACAAGAACAGCCTAAGCGAAAGGCTTCTTGAAGGGAAAAATGTAACTCTGTGAGATGAATTAACAGAACACGGAGCAGTTTCTCAGAAAGCTTCTTTCCAGTTTTGAACGGAAGATATTTCCTTTTTCACCATAGCTCTCTCTGGGCTTCTAAATATCCCTTTGCCAATTCCACAAGAACAGAATTAGCGAAAGGCTTCTTGAAGGGAAAGATGTAACCCTGTGAGATGAATTAACAGAACACAAAGCAGTTTTTCAGAAAGCTTCTTTCCAGTTTTGAACGGAAGATATTTCCTTTTTCACCATAGCCCTCTAGGGGTTCGAAATATCCCTTTGCCAATTCCACAGGAACAGCCTTAGCGAAAGGCTTCTTGAAGGGAAAGATGTAACTCTGTGAGACGAATTAAAAGAACACAGAGCAGTTTCTCAGAAACCTTATTTCCAGTGTTGAACGGAAGATATTTCCTTTTTCACCATAGCCCTCTATGGACTTCCAAATATCCATTTTTCAATTCCAAAACAACAGCCTTAGCGAGAGGCTTCTTGAAGGGAAAGATGTAACTCTGTGAGATGAATTAACAGAACACAGAGCAGTTGATCAGAAAGCTTCTTTCCAGATTTGAACGGAAGATATTTCCTTTTTCACCATAGACATCTATGGGCTTCCAAATATCCCTTTGCCAATTCCACAAGAACAGCCTTAGCGAAAGGCTAATTGAAGGGAAAGATGTAACTCTGTGAGATGAATTAACAGAACACAGAGCAGTTTCTCAGAAAGCGTCTTTCCAGTTTTGAACGGAAGATATTTCCTTTTTCACCACAGCCCTCTATGGGCTTCCAAATATCCCTTTGCCAATTCCACAAGAACAGCCTTAGCGAAAGTCTTCTTGAAGGGAAAGATGTAACTCTGTGAGATGAATTAACAGAACACAGAGCAGTTTCTCAGAAAGCTTCTTTCCAGTTTTGAACGGAAGATATTTCCTTTTTCACAATAGCCCTCTAGGGGTTCGAAATATCCCTTTGCCAATTCCACAGGAACAGCCTTAGCGAAAGGCTTCTTTAAGGGAAAGATGTAACTCTGTGAGACGAATTAACAGAACACAGAGCAGTTTCTCAGAAAGCTTCTTTCCAGTGTTGAACGGAAGATATTTCCTTTTTCACCATAGCCCTCTATGGGCTTCCAAATATCCATTTTTCAATTCCAAAACAACAGCCTTAGCGAGAGGCTTCTTGAAGGGAAAGATGTAACTCTGTGAGATGAATTAACAGAACACAGAGCAGTTTTTCAGAAAGATTCTTTCCAGTTTGGAACGGAAGGTATTTCCTTTTTCACCATACCCCTCTATGGGCTTCCAAATATCCCTTTCCCAATTCCACAAGAACAGCCTTAGCGAAAGGGTTCTTGAAGGGAAAGATGTAACTCTGTGAGATGAATTAACAGAACATAGAGCAGTTTTTCAGAAAGCATCTTTGCAATTTTGAACGGAAGATATTTCCTTTTTCACCATACCTCTCTGGGCTTCCAAATATCCCTTTGCCAATTCCATAAGAACAGCCTTAGCGTAAGGCTAATTGAAGGGAAAGATGTTACTCTGTGAGATGAATTAACAGAACACAGAGCAGTTTCTCAGAAAGCTTCTTTCCAGTTTTGAACGGAAGATATTTCCTTTTTCACCATAGCCCTCTATGGGCTTCCAAATATCCCTTTGCCAATTCCACAAGAACAGCCTTAGCGAAAGGCTTCTTGAAGGGAAAGATGTAACTCTGTGAGATGAATTAACATAACACAGAGCAGTTTCTCTGAAAGCTTCTTTCCAGTTTTGTACGGAAGATATTTCCTTTCTCACCATAGCCCTCTATGGGCTTCCAAATATCCCTTTGCCAATTCCACAAGAACACCCTTAGCGAAAGGCTTCTTGAAAGGAAAGATGTAACTCTGTGAGATGAATTAACAGAACACAGAGTAGTTTCTCAGAAAGATTCTTTCCAGTTTTGAACGGAAGATATTTCCTTTTTCACCATAGCCCTCTATGGGCTTCCAAATCCCTTTGCCAATTCAACAAGAACAGCCTCAGCGAAAGGCTTCTTGAAGGGAAAGATGTAACTCTGTGAGATGAATTAACAGAACATAGAGCAGTTTCTCAGAAAGCTTCTTTCAAGTTTTGAACGGAAGATACTTCCGTTTTCACCGTAGCCCTCTATGGGCTTCCAAATATCCCTTTCCCAATTCCACAGGAACAGCCTTCGCGAAAGGCTAATTGAAGGAAAAGATGTAACTCTGTGAGATGAATTAACAGAACACAGAGCAGTTTCTCAGAAAGCTTCTTTCCACTTTTGAACGGAAGATATTTCCTTTTTCACCATAGACCTCTATGGGCTACCAAATATCCCTTTGCCAATTCCACAAGAACAGCCTTAGCGAAAGGCTAATTGAAGGGAAAGATGTAACTCTGTGAGATGAATTAACAGAACACAGAGCAGTTTGTTAGAAAGATTCTTTCCAGTTTTGAACGGAAGATATTTCCTTTTTCACCGTAGCCCACTATGGGCTTCCAAATATTCCTTTGAAAATCCACAAGAACAGCCTTAGGGAAAGGCTTCTTGAAGGGAAAGATGTAACACTGTGAGATGAATTAACAGAACACAGAGCAGTTACTCAGAAAGCTTCTTTCCAGTTTTCAACGGAAGGTATTTCCTTTTTCACCATAGCCCTCTATGGGCTTCCAAATATCCCTTTGACAATTCCACAAGAACAGCCTTAGCGAAAGACTTCTTAAAAGGAAATATGTAACTCTGTGAGATGAATTAACAGAACACAGAGCAGTTTCTCAGAAAGCGTCTTTCCAGATTTGAACGGAAGATATTTCCTTTTTCACCATAGCCCTCTATGGGCTTACAAATATCCCTTTGCCAATTCCACAAGAACAGCCTTAGCGAAAGGCTTCTTGAAGGGAAAGATGTAACTCTGTGAGATGAATTAACAGAACACAGAGCAATTTCTCAGAAAGCTTCTTTCCAGTTTTGAACGGAAGATATTTCCTTTTTCACCATAGCCCTCTATGGGCTTCCAAATATCCCTTTGCCAATTCCACAAGAACAGCCTTAGCGAAAGGCTTCTTGAAGGGAAAGATGTAACTCTGTGAGATGAATTAACAGAACACAGAGCAGTTTCTCAGAAAGCTTCTTTCCAGTTTTGAACGGAAGATATTTCCTTTTTCACCATAGCCCTCTATGGGCTTCCAAATATCCCTTTGCCAATTCCACAAGAACAGCCTTAGCGAAAGGCTTCTTGAAGGGAAAGATGTAACTCTGTGAGATGAATTAACAGAACACAGAGTAGTTTCTCAGAAAGCGTCTTTCCAGTTTTGAACGGAAGATATTTCCTTTTTCACCATAGCCCTCTATGGGCTTCCAAATATCCCTTTGCCAATTCCACAAGAACAGCCTTAGCGAAAGGCTTCTTGAAGGGAAAGATGTAACTCTGTGAGATGAATTAACAGAACAGAGAGCAGTTTCTCAGAAAGCTTCTTTCCAGTTTTGAACGGAAGGTACTTCCTTTTTCACCACAGCCCTCTATGGGCTTCCAAATATCCCTTTGCCAATTCCACAACAACAGCCTTAGCGAAAGGCTGCTTGAAGGGAAAGATGTAACTGTGTGAGATGAATTAACAGAGCACAGAGCAGTTTCTCAGAAAGATTCTTTCCAGTTTTGAACGGAAGACATTTCCTTTTTCACCATAGACCTCTTTGGGCTTCCAAATATCCCTTTGCCAATTCCACAAGAACAGCCTTAGCGAAAGGCTTCTTGAAGGGAAAGATGTAACTCTGTGAGATGAATTAACAGAACACAGAGCAGTTTCTCAGAAAGCTTCTTTCCAGTTTTGAATGGAAGATATTTCCTTTTTCACCATAGCCCTCTATGGGCTTCAAAATATCCCTTTGCCAATTCCACAAGAACAGCCTTAGCGAAAGGCTTCTTGAAGGGAAAGATGTAACTCTGTGAGATGAATTAACAGAACACAGAGCAGTTTCTCAGAAAGCTTCTTTCCAGTTTTGAACGGAAGATATTTCCTTTTTCACCATACCCACTATGGGCTTCCAAATATCCCTTTGCCAATTCCACAAGAACAGCCTTAGCGAAAGGCTTCTTGAAGGGAAAGATGTAACTCTGTGAGATGAATTAACAGAACACAGAGCAGTTTCTCAGAAAGCTTCTTTCCACTTTTGAACGGAAGATATTTCCTTTTTCACCGTAGCCCTCTCTGGGCTTCCAAATATCCCTTTGCCAATTCCACAAGAGCAGCCTTAGTGAAAGGCTTCTTGAAGGGAAAGATGTAACTCTGTGAGATGAATTAACAGAACACAGAGCAGTTTCTCAGAAAGCGTCTTTCCAGTTTTCAACGGAAGATATTTCCTTTTTCACCATAGCCCACTATGTGCTCGGAAATATCCCTTTGAAAATCCACAAGAACAGCCTTAGCGAAAGGCTTCTTGAAGGGAAAGATGTAACACTGTGAGATGAATTAACAGAACACAGAGCAGTTTCTCAGAAAGCTTCTTTCCAGTTTTGAACGGAAGGTATTTCCTTTTTCACCATAGCCCTCTATGGGCTTCCAAATATCCCTTTGCCAATTCCAAAAGAACAGCCTTAGCGAAAGGCTTCTTAAAGGGAAATATGTAACTCTGTGAGATGAATTAACAGAACACAGAGCAGTTTCTCAGAAAGCGTCTTTCCAGTTTTGAACGGAAGATATTTCCTTTTTCACCGTAGCCCTCTATGGGCTTCCAAATATCCCTTTGCCAATTCCACAAGAACAGCCTTAGCGAAAGGCTTCTTGAAGCGAAAGATGTAACTCTGTGAGATGAATTAACAGAACACAGAGCAGTTTCTCAGAAAGCTTCTTTCCAGTTTTGAACGGAAGATATTTCCTTTTTCACCATAGCCCTCTATGGGCTTCCAAATATCCCTTTGCCAATTCCACAAGAACAGCCTTAGCGAAAGGCTTCTTGAAGGGAAAGATGTAACTCTGTGAGATGAATTAACAGAACACAGAGCAGTTTCTCTGAAAGCTTCTTTCCAGTTTTGAACGGAAGATATTTCCTTTCTCACCATAGCCCTCTATGGCTTCCAAATATCCCTTTGCCAATTCCACAAGAACAGCCTTAGCGAAAGGCTTCTTGACGGGAAAGATGTAACTCTGTGAGATGAATTAACAGAACATAGAGCAGTTTCTCAGAAAGCTTCTTTCCAGTTTTGAACGGAAGATACTTCCGTTTTCACCGTAGCCCTCTATGGGCTTCCAAATATCCCTTTCCCAATTCCACAGGAACAGCCTTCGCGAAAGGCTAATTGAAGGAAAAGATGTAACTCTGTGAGATGAATTAACAGAACACAGAGCAGTTTCTCAGAAAGCGTCTTTCCAGTTTTGAACGGAAGATATTTCCTTTTTCACCATAGCCCTCTATGGGCTTCCAAACATCCCTTTGCCAATTCCAAATGAACAGCCTTAGCGAAAGGCTTCTTGAAGGGAAAGATGTAACTCTGTGAGATGAATTAACAGAACACAGAACAGTTTCTCAGAAAGCTTCTTTCCAGTTTTGAACGGAAGATATTTCCTTTTTCACCATAGCCCTCTATGGGCTTCGAAATATCCCTTTGCCAATTCCACAGGAACAGCCTTAGTGAAAGGCTTCTTGAAGGGAAAGATGTAACTCTGTGAGACGAATTAAAAGAACACAGAGCAGTTTCTCAGAAAGCTTCTTTCCAGTGTTGAACGGAAGATATTCCCTTTTTCACCATAGCCCTCTATGGGCTTCCAAATATCCCTTTTTCAATTCCAAAACAACAGCCTTAGCGAGAGGCTTCTTGAAGGGAAAGATGTAACTCTGTGAGATGAATTAACAGAACACAGAGCAGTTTCTCAGAAAGCTTCTTTCCAGATTTGAACGGAAGATATTTCCCTTTTCCCATAGACCTCTAGGGGTTCCAAATATCTCTTTGCCAATTCCACAAGAACAGGCCTAGCGAAAGGTTTCTTGAAGGGAAAGATGTAACTCTGTGAGATGAATTAACAGAACACAGAGCAGTTGATCAGAAAGCTTCTTTCCAGATTTGAACGGAAGATATTTCCTTTTTCACCATGGACAACTATGGGCTTCCAAATATCCCTTTGCCAATTCCACAAGAACAGCCTTAGCGAAAGGCTAATTGAAGGGAAAGATGTAACTCTGTGAGATGAATTAACAGAACACAGAGCAGTTTCTCAGAAAGCTTCTTTCCAGTTTTGAACGGAAGATATTTCCTTTTTCACCACAGCCCTCTATGGGCTTCCAAATATCCCTTTGCCAATTCCACAAGAACAGAATTAGCGAAAGGCTTCTTGAAGGGAAAGATGTAACCCTGTGAGATGAATTAACAGAACACAAAGCAGTTTTTCAGAAAGCTTCTTTCCAGTTTTGAACGGAAGATATTTCCTTTTTCACCATAGCCCTCTAGGGGTTCGAAATATCCCTTTGCCAATTCCACAGGAACAGCCTTAGCGAAAGGCTTCTTGAAGGGAAACATGTAACTCTGTGAGACGAATTAAAAGAACACAGAGCAGTTTCTCAGAAACCTTCTTTCCAGTGTTGAACGGAAGATATTTCCTTTTTCACCATAGCCCTCTATGGGCTTCCAAATATCCATTTTTCAATTCCAAAACAACAGCCTTAGCGAGAGGCTTCTTGAAGGGAAAGATGTAACTCTGTGAGATGAATTAACAGAACACAGAGCAGTTGATCAGAAAGCTTCTTTCCAGATTTGAACGGAAGATATTTCCTTTTTCACCATAGACATCTATGGGCTTCCAAATATCCCTTTTCCAATTCCACAAGAACAGCCTTAGCGAAAGGCTTCTTTAAGGGAAAGATGTAACTCTGTGAGACGAATTAACAGAACACAGAGCAGTTTCTCAGAAAGCTTCTTTCCAGTGTTGAACGGAAGATATTTCCTTTTTCACCATAGCCCTCTATGGGCTTCCAAATATCCATTTTTCAATTCCAAAACAACAGCCTTAGCGAGAGGCTTCTTGAAGGGAAAGATGTAACTCTGTGAGATTTATTAACAGAACACAGAGCAGTTTTTCAGAAAGATTCTTTCCAGTTTGGAACGGAAGGTATTTCCTTTTTCACCATAGCCCTCTATGGGCTTCCAAATATCCCTTTTCCAATTCCACAAGAACAGCCTTAGCGAAAGGCTTCTTGAAGGGAAAGATGTAACTCTGTGAGATGAATTAACAGAACACAGAGCAGTTTCTCTGAAAGCTTCTTTCCAGTTTTGTACGGAAGATATTTCCTTTCTCACCATAGCCCTCTATGGGCTTCCAAATATCCCTTTGCCAATTCCACAAGAACACCCTTAGCGAAAGGCTTCTTGAAAGGAAAGATGTAACTCTGTGAGATGAATTAACAGAACACAGAGTAGTTTCTCAGAAAGATTCTTTCCAGTTTTGAACGGAAGATATTTCCTTTTTCACCATAGCCCTCTATGGGCTTCCAAATCCCTTTGCCAATTCAACAAGAACAGCCTCAGCGAAAGGCTTCTTGAAGGGAAAGATGTAACTCTGTGAGATGAATTAACAGAACATAGAGCAGTTTCTCAGAAAGCTTCTTTCCAGTTTTGAACGGAAGATACTTCCGTTTTCACCGTAGCCCTCTATGGGCTTCCAAATATCCCTTTCCCAATTCCACAGGAACAGCCTTCGCGAAAGGCTAATTGAAGGAAAAGATGTAACTCTGTGAGATGAATTAACAGAACACAGAGCAGTTTCTCAGAAAGCTTCTTTCCACTTTTGAACGGAAGATATTTCCTTTTTCACCATAGACCTCTATGGGCTACCAAATATCCCTTTGCCAATTCCACAAGAACAGTCTTAGCGAAAGGCTAATTGAAGGGAAAGATGTAACTCTGTGAGATGAATTAACAGAACACAGAGCAGTTTGTTAGAAAGATTCTTTCCAGTTTTGAACGGAAGATATTTCCTTTTTCACCGTAGCCCACTATGGGCTTCGAAATATTCCTTTGAAAATCCACAAAAACAGCCTTAGGGAAAGGCTTCTTGAAGGGAAAGATGTAACACTGTGAGATGAATTAACAGAACACAGAGCAGTTACTCAGAAAGCTTCTTTCCAGTTTTCAACGGAAGGTATTTCCTTTTTCACCATAGCCCTCTATGGGCTTCCAAATATCCCTTTGCCAATTCCACAAGAACAGCCTTAGCGAAAGACTTCTTAAAAGGAAATATGTAACTCTGTGAGATGAATTAACAGAACACAGAGCAGTTTCTCAGAAAGCGTCTTTCCAGATTTGAACGGAAGATATTTCCTTTTTCACCATAGCCCTCTATGGGCTTACAAATATCCCTTTGCCAATTCCACAAGAACAGCCTTAGCGAAAGGCTTCTTGAAGGGAAAGATGTAACTCTGTGAGATGAATTAACAGAACACAGAGCAATTTCTCAGAAAGCTTCTTTCCAGTTTTGAACGGAAGATATTTCCTTTTTCACCATAGCCCTCTATGGGCTTCCAAATATCCCTTTGCCAATTCCACAAGAACAGCCTTAGCGAAAGGCTTCTTGAAGGGAAAGATGTAACTCTGTGAGATGAATTAACAGAACACAGAGCAGTTTCTCAGAAAGCTTCTTTCCAGTTTTGAACGGAAGATATTTCCTTTTTCACCATAGCCCTCTATGGGCTTCCAAATATCCCTTTGCCAATTCCACAAGAACAGCCTTAGCGAAAGGCTTCTTGAAGGGAAAGATGTAACTCTGTGAGATCAATTAACAGAACACAGAGTAGTTTCTCAGAAAGCGTCTTTCCAGTTTTGAACGGAAGATATTTCCTTTTTCACCATAGCCCTCTATGGGCTTCCAAATATCCCTTTGCCAATTCCACAAGAACAGCCTTAGCGAAAGGCTTCTTGAAGGGAAAGATGTAACTCTGTGAGATGAATTAACAGAACAGAGAGCAGTTTCTCAGAAAGCTTCTTTCCAGTTTTGAACGGAAGGTACTTCCTTTTTCACCACAGCCCTCTATGGGCTTCCAAATATCCCTTTGCCAATTCCACAACAACAGCCTTAGCGAAAGGCTGCTTGAAGGGAAAGATGTAACTGTGTGAGATGAATTAACAGAGCACAGAGCAGTTTCTCAGAAAGATTCTTTCCAGTTTTGAACGGAAGACATTTCCTTTTTCACCATAGACCTCTTTGGGCTTCCAAATATCCCTTTGCCAATTCCACAAGAACAGCCTTAGCGAAAGGCTTCTTGAAGGGAAAGATGTAACTCTGTGAGATGAATTAACAGAACACAGAGCAGTTTCTCAGAAAGCTTCTTTCCAGTTTTGAATGGAAGATATTTCCTTTTTCACCATAGCCCTCTATGGGCTTCCAAATATCCCTTTGCCAATTCCACAAGAACAGCCTTAGCGAAAGGCTTCTTGAAGGGAAAGATGTAACTCTGTGAGATGAATTAACAGAACACAGAGCAGTTTCTCAGAAAGCTTCTTTCCAGTTTTGAACGGAAGATATTTCCTTTTTCACCGTACCCACTATGGGCTTCCAAATATCCCTTTGCCAATTCCACAAGAACAGCCTTAGCGAAAGGCTTCTAGAAGGGAAAGATGTAACTCTGTGAGATGAATTAACAGAACACAGAGCAGTTTCTCAGAAAGCTTCTTTCCACTTTTGAACGGAAGATATTTCCTTTTTCACCGTAGCCCTCTCTGGGCTTCCAAATATCCCTTTGCCAATTCCACTAGAGCAGCCTTAGTGAAAGGCTTCTTGAAGGGAAAGATGTAACTCTGTGAGATGAATTAACAGAACACAGAGCAGTTTCTCAGAAAGCGTCTTTCCAGTTTTCAACGGAAGATATTTCCTTTTTCACCATAGCCCACTATGTGCTCGGAAATATCCCTTTGAAAATCCACAAGAACAGCCTTAGCGAAAGGCTTCTTGAAGGGAAAGATGCAACACTGTGAGATGAATTAACAGAACACAGAGCAGTTTCTCAGAAAGCTTCTTTCCAGTTTTGAACGGAAGAT
This sequence comes from Chlorocebus sabaeus, assembly GCF_047675955.1. Lineage (NCBI taxonomy): Eukaryota > Metazoa > Chordata > Mammalia > Primates > Cercopithecidae > Chlorocebus > Chlorocebus sabaeus. The sequence goes on along the minus strand of NW_027327495.1, from coordinate 183,882 downwards.
ATTTCCCTTTTCACCATAGCCCTCTATGGGCTTCCAAATATCCCTTTGCCAATTCCACAAGAACAGCCTTAGCGAAAGGCTTCTTGAAGGGAAAGATGTAACTCTGTGAGATGAATTAACAGAACACAGAGCAGTTTCTCAGAAAGCTTCTTTCCAGTTTTGAACGGAAGATATTTCCCTTTTCACCATAGCCCTCTATGGGCTTCCAAATATCCCTTTGCCAATTCCACAAGAACAGCCTTAGCGAAAGGCTTCTTGAAGGGAAAGATGTAACTCTGTGAGATGAATTAACAGAACACAGAGCAGTTTCTCTGAAAGCTTCTTTCCAGTTTTGAACGGAAGATATTTCCTTTCTCACCATAGCCCTCTATGGCTTCCAAATATCCCTTTGCCAATTCCACAAGAACAGCCTTAGCGAAAGGCTTCTTGACGGGAAAGATGTAATTCTGTGAGATGAATTAACAGAACATAGAGCAGTTTCTCAGAAAGCTTCTTTCCAGTTTTGAACGGAAGATACTTCCGTTTTCACCGTAGCCCTCTATGGGCTTCCAAATATCCCTTTCCCAATTCCACAGGAACAGCCTTCGCGAAAGGCTAATTGAAGGAAAAGATGTAACTCTGTGAGATGAATTAACAGAACACAGAGCAGTTTCTCAGAAAGCGTCTTTCCAGTTTTGAACGGAAGATATTTCCTTTTTCACCATAGCCCTCTATGGGCTTCCAAACATCCCTTTGCCAATTCCAAATGAACAGCCTTAGCGAAAGGCTTCTTGAAGGGAAAGATGTAACTCTGTGAGATGAATTAACAGAACACAGAACAGTTTCTCAGAAAGCTTCTTTCCAGTTTTGAACGGAAGATATTTCCTTTTTCACCATAGCCCTCTATGGGCTTCGAAATATCCCTTTGCCAATTCCACAGGAACAGCCTTAGTGAAAGGCTTCTTGAAGGGAAAGATGTAACTCTGTGAGACGAATTAAAAGAACACAGAGCAGTTTCTCAGAAAGCTTCTTTCCAGTGTTGAACGGAAGATATTCCCTTTTTCACCATAGCCCTCTATGGGCTTCCAAATATCCCTTTTTCAATTCCAAAACAACAGCCTTAGCGAGAGGCTTCTTGAAGGGAAAGATGTAACTCTGTGAGATGAATTAACAGAACACAGAGCAGTTTCTCAGAAAGCTTCTTTCCAGATTTGAACGGAAGATATTTCCCTTTTCCCATAGACCTCTAGGGGTTCCAAATATCTCTTTGCCAATTCCACAAGAACAGGCCTAGCGAAAGGTTTCTTGAAGGGAAAGATGTAATTCTGTGAGATGAATTAACAAAACAGAGAGCAGTTCCTCAGAAAGCTTCATTCCAGTTTTGAAAGGAAGATATTTCCTTTTTCACCATAGCCCTCTATGGGCTTCCAAATATCCCTTTGCCAATTCCACAAGAACAGCCTTAGCGAAAGGCTAATTGAAGGAAAAGATGTAACTCTGTGAGATGAATTAACAGAACACAGAGCAGTTGATCAGAAAGCTTCTTTCTACTTTTGAACGGAAGATATTTCCTTTTTCACCATAGCCCTCTATGGGCTTCCAAATATCCCTTTGTCAATTCCACAAGAACAGCCTTAGCGAAAGGCTTCTTGAAGGGAAAGATGTAACTGTATGAGATGAATTAACAGAACACAGAGCAGTTTCTCCGAAAGCTTCTTTCCAGTTTTGAACGGAAGATATTTCCTTTTTCACCATAGCCCTCTATGGGCTTCCAAATATCCCTTTGCCAATTCCACAAGGACAGCCTTAGCGAAAGGCTTCTTGAAGGGAAAGATGTAACTCTGTGAGATGAATTAACAGAACATAGAGCAGTTTCTCAGAAAGCTTCTTTCCAGTTTTGAACGGAAGCTACTTCCGTTTTCACCGTAGCCCTCTATGGGCTTCCAAATATCCCTTTCCCAATTCCACAAGAACAGCCTTAGCGAAAGGCTAATTGAAGGGAAAGATGTAACTCTGTGAGATGAATTAACAGAACACAGAGCAGTTTCTCACAAAGCTTCTTTCCAGTTTTGAACGGAAGATATTTACTTTTTCACCGTAGCCCACTATGGGCTTCCAAATGTCCCTTTGCCAATTCCACAAGAACAGCCTTAGCGAAAGGCTTCTTGACGGGAAAGATGTAACTCTGTGAGATGAATTAACAGAACACATAGCAGTTTCTCAGAAAGCTTCTTTCCAGTTTTGAACGGAAGATATTTCCTTTTTCACCGTAGCCCTCTATGGGCTTCCAAATATCCCTTTGCCAATTCCACAGCAACAGCCTTAGCGAAAGGCTTCTTGAAGGGAAAGATGTAACTCCGTGAGATGAATTAACAGAACATAGAGCAGTTTCTCAGAGAGCTTCTTTCCAGTTTTGAACGGAAGATATTTCCTTTTTCACCATAGCTCTCTCTGGGCTTCCAAATATCCCTTTGCCAAAACCACAAGAACAGCCTTAGCGAAAGGCTAATTGAAGGGAACGATGTTACACTGTGAGATGAATAAACAGAACACAGTGCAGTTTCTCAGAAAGCTTCTTTCCAGTTTTGAACGGAAGATATTTCCTTTTTCACCATAGCCCTCTGCGGGCTTCCAAATATCCCTTTGCCAATTCCACAAGAACAGCCTTAGCGAAAGGCTTCTTAAAGGGAAAGATGTAACTCTGTGAGATGAATTAACGGAACACAGATCAGTTCCTCAGAAAGCTTCTTTCCAGTTTTGAACGGCAGATATTTCCTTTTTCACCATAGCCCTCTAGGGGTTCCAAATATCCCTTTGCCAATTCCACAAGAACAGCCTTAGCGAAAGGCTTCTTGAAGGGGAAAATGTAACTCTGTGAGAAGAATTAACAGAACACAGAGCAGTTTCTCATAAAGCTTCTTTCCAGTTTTGAACGGAAGATATTTCCTTTTTCACCATAGCCCTCTATGGGCTTCCAAATATCCCTTTGCCAATTCCACAAGAACAGCCTTAGCGAAAGGCTTCTTGAAGGGAAAGACGTAACTCTGTGAGATGAATTAACAGAACACAGAGCAGTTTCTCAGAAAGCTTCTTTCCAGTTTTGAACGGAAGATATTTCCTTTTTCACCATAGCCCTCTATGGGCTTCCAAACATCCCTTTGCCAATTCCAAATGAACAGCCTTAGCGAAAGGCTTCTTGAAGGGAAAGATGTAACTCTTTGAGATGAATTAACAGAACACAGAACAGTTACTCAAAAAGCTTCTTTCCAGTTTTGAACGGAAGATATTTCCTTTTTCACCATAGACCTCTATGGGCTTCCAAATATCCCTTTGCCAATTCCACAAGAATAGCCTTAGCGAAAGGCTTCTTGAAGGGGTAGTTGTAACTCTGCGAGATGAATTAACAGAACACAGAGCAGTTTCTCAGAAAGCTTCTTTCCAGTTTTGAACGGAAGATATTTCCTTTTTCACCATAGCTCTCTCTGGGCTTCTAAATATCCCTTTGCCAATTCCACAGGAACAGCCTTAGCGAAAGGCTTCTTGAAGGGAAAGATGTAACTCTGTGAGACGAATTAAAAGAACACAGAGCAGTTTCTCAGAAACCTTCTTTCCAGTGTTGAACGGAAGATATTTCCTTTTTCACCATAGCCCTCTATGGGCTTCCAAATATCCATTTTTCAATTCCAAAACAACAGCCTTAGCGAGAGGCTTCTTGAAGGTAAAGATGTAACTCTGTGAGATGAATTAACAGAACACAGAGCAGTTGATCAGAAAGCTTCTTTCCAGATTTGAACGGAAGATATTTCCTTTTTCACCAGGGACATCTATGGGCTTCCAAATATCCCTTTGCCAATTCCACAAGAAGAGCCTTAGCGAAAGGCTAATTGAAGGGAAAGATGTAACTCTGTGAGATGAATTAACAGAACACAGAGCAGTTTGTTAGAAAGATTCTTTCCAGTTTTGAACGGAAGATATTTCCTTTTTCACCGTAGCCCACTATGGGCTTCGAAATATTCCTTTGAAAATCCACAAGAACAGCCTTAGGGAAAGGCTTCTTGAAGGGAAAGATGTAACACTGTGAGATGAATTAACAGAACACAGAGCAGTTACTCAGAAAGCTTCTTTCCAGTTTTCAACGGAAGGTATTTCCTTTTTCACCATAGCCCTCTATGGGCTTCCAAATATCCCTTTGCCAATTCCACAAGAACAGCCTTAGCGAAAGGCTTCTTAAAGGGAAATATGTAACTCTGTGAGATGAATTAACAGAACACAGAGCAGTTTCTCAGAAAGCGTCTTTCCAGATTTGAACGGAAGATATTTACTTTTTCACCATAGCCCTCTAAGGGCTTACAAATATCCCTTTGCCAATTCCACAAGAACAGCCTTAGCGAAAGGCTTCTTGAAGGGAAAGATGTAACTCTGTGAGATGAATTAACAGAACACAGAGCAATTTCTCAGAAAGCTTCTTTCCAGTTTTGAACGGAAGATATTTCCTTTTTCACCATAGCCCTCTATGGGCTTCCAAATATCCCTTTGCCAATTCCACAAGAACAGCCTTAGCGAAAGGCTTCTTGAAGGGAAAGATGTAACTCTGTGAGATGAATTAACAGAACACAGAGCAGTTTCTCAGAAAGCTTCTTTCCAGTTTTGAACGGAAGATATTTCCTTTTTCACCATAGCCCTCAATGGGCTTCCAAATATCCCTTTGCCAATTCCACAAGAACAGCCTTAGCGAAAGGCTTCTTGAAGGGAAAGATGTAACTCTGTGAGATGAATTAACAGAACACAGAGTAGTTTCTCAGAAAGCGTCTTTCCAGTTTTCAACGGAAGATATTTACTTTTTCACCATAGCCCTCTATGGGCTTCCCAATATCCCTTTGCCAATTCCACAAGAACTGCCTTAGCGAAAGGCTTCTTGAAGGGAAAGATGTAACTCTGTGAGATGAATTAACAGAACAGAGAGCAGTTTCTCAGAAAGCTTCTTTCCAGTTTTGAACGGAAGGTACTTCCTTTTTCACCACAGCCCTCTATGGGCTTCCAAATATCCCTTTGCCAATTCCACAACAACATCCTTAGCGAAAGGCTTCTTGAAGGGAAAGATGTAACTGTGTGAGATGAATTAACAGAGCACAGAGCAGTTTCTCAGAAAGATTCTTTCCAGTTTTGAACGGAAGACATTTCCTTTTTCACCATAGACCTCTTTGGGCTTCCAAATATCCCTTTGCCAATTCCACAAGAACAGCCTTAGCGAAAGGCTTCTTGAAGGGAAAGATGTAACTCTGTGAGATGAATTAACAGAACACAGAGCAGTTTCTCAGAAAGCTTCTTTCCAGTTTTGAATGGAAGATATTTCCTTTTTCACCATAGCCCTCTATGGGCTTCCAAATATCCCTTTGCCAATTCCACAAGAACAGCCTTAGCGAAAGGCTTCTTGAAGGGAAAGATGTAACTCTGTCAGATGAATTAACAGAACACAGAGCAGATTCTCAGAAAGCTTCTTTCCAGTTTTGAACGGAAGATATTTCCTTTTTCACCATAGCCCTCTATGGGCTTCCAAATATCCCTTTGCCAATTCCACAAGAACAGCCTTGGCTAAAGGCTTCTTGAAGGCAAAGATGTAACTCTGTGAGATGAATTAACAGAACACAGAGCAGTTTCTCAGAAAGCGTCTTTCCAGTTTTGAACGGAAGATATTTCCTTTTTCACCATAGCCCTCTAGGGGTTCCAAATATCCCTTTGCCAATTCCACAAGAACAGCCTAAGCGAAAGGCTTCTTGAAGGGAAAAATGTAACTCTGTGAGATGAATTAACAGAACACGGAGCAGTTTCTCAGAAAGCTTCTTTCCAGTTTTGAACGGAAGATATTTCCTTTTTCACCATAGCTCTCTCTGGGCTTCTAAATATCCCTTTGCCAATTCCACAAGAACAGAATTAGCGAAAGGCTTCTTGAAGGGAAAGATGTAACCCTGTGAGATGAATTAACAGAACACAAAGCAGTTTTTCAGAAAGCTTCTTTCCAGTTTTGAACGGAAGATATTTCCTTTTTCACCATAGCCCTCTAGGGGTTCGAAATATCCCTTTGCCAATTCCACAGGAACAGCCTTAGCGAAAGGCTTCTTGAAGGGAAACATGTAACTCTGTGAGACGAATTAAAAGAACACAGAGCAGTTTCTCAGAAACCTTCTTTCCAGTGTTGAACGGAAGATATTTCCTTTTTCACCATAGCCCTCTATGGGCTTCCAAATATCCATTTTTCAATTCCAAAACAACAGCCTTAGCGAGAGGCTTCTTGAAGGGAAAGATGTAACTCTGTGAGATGAATTAACAGAACACAGAGCAGTTGATCAGAAAGCTTCTTTCCAGATTTGAACGGAAGATATTTCCTTTTTCACCATAGACATCTATGGGCTTCCAAATATCCCTTTGCCAATTCCACAAGAACAGCCTTAGCGAAAGGCTAATTGAAGGGAAAGATGTAACTCTGTGAGATGAATTAACAGAACACAGAGCAGTTTCTCAGAAAGCGTCTTTCCAGTTTTGAACGGAAGATATTTCCTTTTTCACCACAGCCCTCTATGGGCTTCCAAATATCCCTTTGCCAATTCCACAAGAACAGCCTTAGCGAAAGTCTTCTTGAAGGGAAAGATGTAACTATGTGAGATGAATTAACAGAACACAGAGCAGTTTCTCAGAAAGCTTCTTTCCAGTTTTGAACGGAAGATATTTCCTTTTTCACAATAGCCCTCTAGGGGTTCGAAATATCCCTTTGCCAATTCCACAGGAACAGCCTTAGCGAAAGGCTTCTTTAAGGGAAAGATGTAACTCTGTGAGACGAATTAACAGAACACAGAGCAGTTTCTCAGAAAGCTTCTTTCCAGTGTTGAACGGAAGATATTTCCTTTTTCACCATAGCCCTCTATGGGCTTCCAAATATCCATTTTTCAATTCCAAAACAACAGCCTTAGCGAGAGGCTTCTTGAAGGGAAAGATGTAACTCTGTGAGATTTATTAACAGAACACAGAGCAGTTTTTCAGAAAGATTCTTTCCAGTTTGGAACGGAAGGTATTTAATTTTTCACCATAGCCCTCTATGGGCTTCCAAATATCCCTTTTCCAATTCCACAAGAACAGCCTTAGCGAAAGGCTTCTTGAAGGGAAAGATGTAACTCTGTGAGATGAATTAACAGAACACAGAGCAGTTTCTCTGAAAGCTTCTTTCCAGTTTTGTACGGAAGATATTTCCTTTCTCACCATAGCCCTCTATGGGCTTCCAAATATCCCTTTGCCAATTCCACAAGAACACCCTTAGCGAAAGGCTTCTTGAAAGGAAAGATGTAACTCTGTGAGATGAATTAACAGAACACAGAGTAGTTTCTCAGAAAGATTCTTTCCAGTTTTGAACGGAAGATATTTCCTTTTCCACCATAGCCCTCTATGGGCTTCCAAATCCCTTTGCCAATTCAACAAGAACAGCCTCAGCGAAAGGCTTCTTGAAGGGAAAGATGTAACTCTGTGAGATGAATTAACAGAACATAGAGCAGTTTCTCAGAAAGCTTCTTTCCAGTTTTGAACGGAAGATACTTCCGTTTTCACCGTAGCCCTCTATGGGCTTCCAAATATCCCTTTCCCAATTCCACAGGAACAGCCTTCGCGAAAGGCTAATTGAAGGAAAAGATGTAACTCTGTGAGATGAATTAACAGAACACAGAGCAGTTTCTCAGAAAGCTTCTTTCCACTTTTGAACGGAAGATATTTCCTTTTTCACCATAGACCTCTATGGGCTACCAAATATCCCTTTGCCAATTCCACAAGAACAGTCTTAGCGAAAGGCTAATTGAAGGGAAAGATGTAACTCTGTGAGATGAATTAACAGAACACAGAGCAGTTTGTTAGAAAGATTCTTTCCAGTTTTGAACGGAAGATATTTCCTTTTTCACCGTAGCCCACTATGGGCTTCGAAATATTCCTTTGAAAATCCACAAAAACAGCCTTAGGGAAAGGCTTCTTGAAGGGAAAGATGTAACACTGTGAGATGAATTAACAGAACACAGAGCAGTTACTCAGAAAGCTTCTTTCCAGTTTTCAACGGAAGGTATTTCCTTTTTCACCATAGCCCTCTATGGGCTTCCAAATATCCCTTTGCCAATTCCACAAGAACAGCCTTAGCGAAAGACTTCTTAAAAGGAAATATGTAACTCTGTGAGATGAATTAACAGAACACAGAGCAGTTTCTCAGAAAGCTTCTTTCCAGATTTGAACGGAAGATATTTCCTTTTTCACCATAGCCCTCTATGGGCTTACAAATATCCCTTTGCCAATTGCACAAGAACAGCCTTAGCGAAAGGCTTCTTGAAGGGAAAGATGTAACTCTGTGAGATGAATTAACAGAACACAGAGCAATTTCTCAGAAAGCTTCTTTCCAGTTTTGAACGGAAGATATTTCCTTTTTCACCATAGCCCTCTATGGGCTTCCAAATATCCCTTTGCCAATTCCACAAGAACAGCCTTAGCGAAAGGCTTCTTGAAGGGAAAGATGTAACTCTGTGAGATGAATTAACAGAACACAGAGCAGTTTCTCAGAAAGCTTCTTTCCAGTTTTGAACGGAAGATATTTCCTTTTTCACCATAGCCCTCTATGGGCTTCCAAATATCCCTTTGCCAATTCCACAAGAACAGCCTTAGCGAAAGGCTTCTTGAAGGGAAAGATGTAACTCTGTGAGATGAATTAACAGAACACAGAGTAGTTTCTCAGAAAGCGTCTTTCCAGTTTTGAACGGAAGATATTTCCTTTTTCACCATAGCCCTCTATGGGCTTCCAAATATCCCTTTGCCAATTCCACAAGAACAGCCTTAGCGAAAGGCTTCTTGAAGGGAAAGATGTAACTCTGTGAGATGAATTAACAGAACAGAGAGCAGTTTCTCAGAAAGCTTCTTTCCAGTTTTGAACGGAAGGTACTTCCTTTTTCACCACAGCCCTCTATGGGCTTCCAAATATCCTTTGCCAATTCCACAACAACAGCCTTAGCGAAAGGCTGCTTGAAGGGAAAGATGTAACTGTGTGAGATGAATTAACAGAGCACAGAGCAGTTTCTCAGAAAGATTCTTTCCAGTTTTGAACGGAAGACATTTCCTTTTTCACCATAGACCTCTTTGGGCTTCCAAATATCCCTTTGCCAATTCCACAAGAACAGCCTTAGCGAAAGGCTTCTTGAACTGAAAGATGTAACTCTGTGAGATGAATTAACAGAACACAGAGCAGTTTCTCAGAAAGCTTCTTTCCAGTTTTGAATGGAAGATATTTCCTTTTTCACCGTAGCCCTCTATGGGCTTCCAAATATCCCTTTGCCAATTCCACAAGAACAGCCTTAGCGAAAGGCTTCTTGAAGGGAAAGATGTAACTCTGTGAGATGAATTAACAGAACACAGAGCAGTTTCTCAGAAAGCTTCTTTCCAGTTTTGAACGGAAGATATTTCCTTTTTCACCGTACCCACTATGGGCTTCCAAATATCCCTTTGCCAATTCCACAAGAACAGCCTTAGCGAAAGGCTTCTTGAAGGGAAAGATGTAACTCTGTGAGATGAATTAACAGAACACAGAGCAGTTTCTCAGAAAGCTTCTTTCCACTTTTGAACGGAAGATATTTCCTTTTTCACCGTAGCCCTCTCTGGGCTTCCAAATATCCCTTTGCCAATTCCACTAGAGCAGCCTTAGTGAAAGGCTTCTTGAAGGGAAAGATGTAACTCTGTGAGATGAATTAACAGAACACAGAGCAGTTTCTCAGAAAGCGTCTTTCCAGTTTTCAACGGAAGATATTTCCTTTTTCACCATAGCCCACTATGTGCTCGGAAATATCCCTTTGAAAATCCACAAGAACAGCCTTAGCGAAAGGCTTCTTGAAGGGAAAGATGCAACACTGTGAGATGAATTAACAGAACACAGAGCAGTTTCTCAGAAAGCTTCTTTCCAGTTTTGAACGGAAGGTATTTCCTTTTTCACCATAGCCCTCTATGGGCTTCCAAATATCCCTTTGCCAATTCCAAAAGAACAGCCTTAGCGAAAGGCTTCTTAAAGGGAAATATGTAACTCTGTGAGATGAATTAACAGAACACAGAGCAGTTTCTCAGAAAGCGTCTTTCCAGTTTTGAACGGAAGATATTTCCTTTTTCACCGTAGCCCTCTATGGGCTTCCAAATATCCCTTTGCCAATTCCACAAGAACAGCCTTAGCGAAAGGCTTCTTGAAGGGAAAGATGTAACTCTGTGAGATGAATTAACAGAACACAGAGCAGTTTCTCAGAAAGCTTCTTTCCAGTTTTGAACGGAAGATATTTCCCTTTTCACCATAGCCCTCTATGGGCTTCCAAATATCCCTTTGCCAATTCCACAAGAACAGCCTTAGCGAAAGGCTTCTTGAAGGGAAAGATGTAACTCTGTGAGATGAATTAACAGAACACAGAGCAGTTTCTCTGAAAGCTTCTTTCCAGTTTTGAACGGAAGATATTTCCTTTCTCACCATAGCCCTCTATGGCTTCCAAATATCCCTTTGCCAATTCCACAAGAACAGCCTTAGCGAAAGGCTTCTTGACGGGAAAGATGTAACTCTGTGAGATGAATTAACAGAACATAGAGCAGTTTCTCAGAAAGCTTCTTTCCAGTTTTGAACGGAAGATACTTCCGTTTTCACCGTAGCCCTCTATGGGCTTCCAAATATCCCTTTACCAATTCCACAGGAACAGCCTTCGCGAAAGGCTAATTGAAGGAAAAGATGTAACTCTGTGAGATGAATTAACAGAACACAGAGCAGTTTCTCAGAAAGCGTCTTTCCAGTTTTGAACGGAAGATATTTCCTTTTTCACCATAGCCCTCTATGGGCTTCCAAACATCCCTTTGCCAATTCCAAATGAACAGCCTTAGCGAAAGGCTTCTTGAAGGGAAAGATGTAACTCTGTGAGATGAATTAACAGAACACAGAACAGTTTCTCAGAAAGCTTCTTTCCAGTTTTGAACGGAAGATATTTCCTTTTTCACCATAGCCCTCTATGGGCTTCGAAATATCCCTTTGCCAATTCCACAGGAACAGCCTTAGTGAAAGGCTTCTTGAAGGGAAAGATGTAACTCTGTGAGACGAATTAAAAGAACACAGAGCAGTTTCTCAGAAAGCTTCTTTCCAGTGTTGAACGGAAGATATTCCCTTTTTCACCATAGCCCTCTATGTGCTTCCAAATATCCCTTTTTCAATTCCAAAACAACAGCCTTAGCGAGAGGCTTCTTGAAGGGAAAGATGTAACTCTGTGAGATGAATTAACAGAACACAGAGCAGTTTCTCAGAAAGCTTCTTTCCAGATTTGAACGGAAGATATTTCCCTTTTCCCATAGACCTCTAGGGGTTCCAAATATCTCTTTGCCAATTCCACAAGAACAGGCCTAGCGAAAGGTTTCTTGAAGGGAAAGATGTAATTCTGTGAGATGAATTAACAAAACAGAGAGCAGTTCCTCAGAAAGCTTCATTCCAGTTTTGAAAGGAAGATATTTCCTTTTTCACCATAGCCCTCTATGGGCTTCCAAATATCCCTTTGCCAATTCCACAAGAACAGCCTTAGCGAAAGGCTAATTGAAGGAAAAGATGTAACTCTGTGAGATGAATTAACAGAACACAGAGCAGTTGATCAGAAAGCTTCTTTCTACTTTTGAACGGAAGATATTTCCTTTTTCACCATAGCCCTCTATGGGCTTCCAAATATCCCTTTGTCAATTCCACAAGAACAGCCTTAGCGAAAGGCTTCTTGAAGGGAAAGATGTAACTGTATGAGATGAATTAACAGAACACAGAGCAGTTTCTCCGAAAGCTTCTTTCCAGTTTTGAACGGAAGATATTTCCTTTTTCACCATAGCCCTCTATGGGCTTCCAAATATCCCTTTGCCAATTCCACAAGGACAGCCTTAGCGAAAGGCTTCTTGAAGGGAAAGATGTAACTCTGTGAGATGAATTAACAGAACATAGAGCAGTTTCTCAGAAAGCTTCTTTCCAGTTTTGAACGGAAGCTACTTCCGTTTTCACCGTAGCCCTCTATGGGCTTCCAAATATCCCTTTCCCAATTCCACAAGAACAGCCTTAGCGAAAGGCTAATTGAAGGGAAAGATGTAACTCTGTGAGATGAATTAACAGAACACAGAGCAGTTTCTCACAAAGCTTCTTTCCAGTTTTGAACGGAAGATATTTACTTTTTCACCGTAGCCCACTATGGGCTTCCAAATATCCCTTTGCCAATTCCACAAGAACAGCCTTAGCGAAAGGCTTCTTGACGGGAAAGATGTAACTCTGTGAGATGAATTAACAGAACACATAGCAGTTTCTCAGAAAGCTTCTTTCCAGTTTTGAACGGAAGATATTTCCTTTTTCACCGTAGCCCTCTATGGGCTTCCAAATATCCCTTTGCCAATTCCACAGCAACAGCCTTAGCGAAAGGCTTCTTGAAGGGAAAGATGTAACTCCGTGAGATGAATTAACAGAACATAGAGCAGTTTCTCAGAAAGCTTCTTTCCAGTTTTGAACGGAAGATATTTCCCTTTTCACCATAGCCCTCTATGGGCTTCCAAATATCCCTTTGCCAATTCCACAAGAACAGCCTTAGCGAAAGGCTTCTTGAAGGGAAAGATGTAACTCTGTGAGATGAATTAACAGAACACAGAGCAGTTTCTCTGAAAGCTTCTTTCCAGTTTTGAACGGAAGATATTTCCTTTCTCACCATAGCCCTCTATGGCTTCCAAATATCCCTTTGCCAATTCCACAAGAACAGCCTTAGCGAAAGGCTTCTTGACGGGAAAGATGTAACTCTGTGAGATGAATTAACAGAACATAGAGCAGTTTCTCAGAAAGCTTCTTTCCAGTTTTGAACGGAAGATACTTCCGTTTTCACCGTAGCCCTCTATGGGCTTCCAAATATCCCTTTACCAATTCCACAGGAACAGCCTTCGCGAAAGGCTAATTGAAGGAAAAGATGTAACTCTGTGAGATGAATTAACAGAACACAGAGCAGTTTCTCAGAAAGCGTCTTTCCAGTTTTGAACGGAAGATATTTCCTTTTTCACCATAGCCCTCTATGGGCTTCCAAACATCCCTTTGCCAATTCCAAATGAACAGCCTTAGCGAAAGGCTTCTTGAAGGGAAAGATGTAACTCTGTGAGATGAATTAACAGAACACAGAACAGTTTCTCAGAAAGCTTCTTTCCAGTTTTGAACGGAAGATATTTCCTTTTTCACCATAGCCCTCTATGGGCTTCGAAATATCCCTTTGCCAATTCCACAGGAACAGCCTTAGTGAAAGGCTTCTTGAAGGGAAAGATGTAACTCTGTGAGACGAATTAAAAGAACACAGAGCAGTTTCTCAGAAAGCTTCTTTCCAGTGTTGAACGGAAGATATTCCCTTTTTCACCATAGCCCTCTATGGGCTTCCAAATATCCCTTTTTCAATTCCAAAACAACAGCCTTAGCGAGAGGCTCCTTGAAGGGAAAGATGTAACTCTGTGAGATGAATTAACAGAACACAGAGCAGTTTCTCAGAAAGCTTCTTTCCAGATTTGAACGGAAGATATTTCCCTTTTCCCATAGACCTCTAGGGGTTCCAAATATCTCTTTGCCAATTCCACAAGAACAGGCCTAGCGAAAGGTTTCTTGAAGGGAAAGATGTAATTCTGTGAGATGAATTAACAAAACAGAGAGCAGTTCCTCAGAAAGCTTCATTCCAGTTTTGAAAGGAAGATATTTCCTTTTTCACCATAGCCCTCTATGGGCTTCCAAATATCCCTTTGCCAATTCCACAAGAACAGCCTTAGCGAAAGGCTAATTGAAGGAAAAGATGTAACTCTGTGAGATGAATTAACAGAACACAGAGCAGTTGATCAGAAAGCTTCTTTCTACTTTTGAACGGAAGATATTTCCTTTTTCACCATAGCCCTCTATGGGCTTCCAAATATCCCTTTGTCAATTCCACAAGAACAGCCTTAGCGAAAGGCTTCTTGAAGGGAAAGATGTAACTGTATGAGATGAATTAACAGAACACAGAGCAGTTTCTCCGAAAGCTTCTTTCCAGTTTTGAACGGAAGATATTTCCTTTTTCACCATAGCCCTCTATGGGCTTCCAAATATCCCTTTGCCAATTCCACAAGGACAGCCTTAGCGAAAGGCTTCTTGAAGGGAAAGATGTAACTCTGTGAGATGAATTAACAGAACATAGAGCAGTTTCTCAGAAAGCTTCTTTCCAGTTTTGAACGGAAGCTACTTCCGTTTTCACCGTAGCCCTCTATGGGCTTCCAAATATCCCTTTCCCAATTCCACAAGAACAGCCTTAGCGAAAGGCTAATTGAAGGGAAAGATGTAACTCTGTGAGATGAATTAACAGAACACAGAGCAGTTTCTCACAAAGCTTCTTTCCAGTTTTGAACGGAAGATATTTACTTTTTCACCGTAGCCCACTATGGGCTTCCAAATATCCCTTTGCCAATTCCACAAGAACAGCCTTAGCGAAAGGCTTCTTGACGGGAAAGATGTAACTCTGTGAGATGAATTAACAGAACACATAGCAGTTTCTCAGAAAGCTTCTTTCCAGTTTTGAACGGAAGATATTTCCTTTTTCACCGTAGCCCTCTATGGGCTTCCAAATATCCCTTTGCCAATTCCACAGCAACAGCCTTAGCGAAAGGCTTCTTGAAGGGAAAGATGTAACTCCCTTAGATGAATTAACAGAACATAGAGCAGTTTCTCAGAGAGCTTCTTTCCAGTTTTGAACGGAAGATATTTCCTTTTTCACCATAGCTCTCTCTGGGCTTCCAAATATCCCTTTGCCAAAACCACAAGAACAGCCTTAGCGAAAGGCTAATTGAAGGGAACGATGTTACACTGTGAGATGAATAAACAGAACACAGTGCAGTTTCTCAGAAAGCTTCTTTCCAGTTTTGAACGGAAGATATTTCCTTTTTCACCATAGCCCTCTGCGGGCTTCCAAATATCCCTTTGCCAATTCCACAAGAACAGCCTTAGCGAAAGGCTTCTTAAAGGGAAAGATGTAACTCTGTGAGATGAATTAACGGAACACAGATCAGTTCCTCAGAAAGCTTCTTTCCAGTTTTGAACGGCAGATATTTCCTTTTTCACCATAGCCCTCTAGGGGTTCCAAATATCCCTTTGCCAATTCCACAAGAACAGCCTTAGCGAAAGGCTTCTTGAAGGGGAAAATGTAACTCTGTGAGAAGAATTAACAGAACACAGAGCAGTTTCTCATAAAGCTTCTTTCCAGTTTTGAACGGAAGATATTTCCTTTTTCACCATAGCCCTCTATGGGCTTCCAAATATCCCTTTGCCAATTCCACAAGAACAGCCTTAGCGAAAGGCTTCTTGAAGGGAAAGACGTAACTCTGTGAGATGAATTAACAGAACACAGAGCAGTTTCTCAGAAAGCTTCTTTCCAGTTTTGAACGGAAGATATTTCCTTTTTCACCATAGCCCTCTATG
Source organism: Chlorocebus sabaeus (assembly GCF_047675955.1). NCBI lineage: Eukaryota > Metazoa > Chordata > Mammalia > Primates > Cercopithecidae > Chlorocebus > Chlorocebus sabaeus. The sequence continues at coordinate 168,395 of NW_027327495.1, read as the reverse complement.
GGCTTCCAAACATCCCTTAGCCAATTCCAAATGAACAGCCTTAGCGAAAGGCTTCTTGAAGGGAAAGATGTAACTCTTTGAGATGAATTAACAGAACACAGAACAGTTACTCAAAAAGCTTCTTTCCAGTTTTGAACGGAAGATATTTCCTTTTTCACCATAGACCTCTATGGGCTTCCAAATATCCCTTTGCCAATTCCACAAGAACAGCCTTAGCGAAAGGCTTCTTGAAGGGGTAGTTGTAACTCTGCGAGATGAATTAACAGAACACAGAGCAGTTTCTCAGAAAGCTTCTTTCCAGTTTTGAACGGAAGATATTTCCTTTTTCACCATAGCTCTCTCTGGGCTTCTAAATATCCCTTTGCCAATTCCACAGGAACAGCCTTAGCGAAAGGCTTCTTGAAGGGAAAGATGTAACTCTGTGAGACGAATTAAAAGAACACAGAGCAGTTTCTCAGAAACCTTCTTTCCAGTGTTGAACGGAAGATATTTCCTTTTTCACCATAGCCCTCTATGGGCTTCCAAATATCCATTTTTCAATTCCAAAACAACAGCCTTAGCGAGAGGCTTCTTGAAGGTAAAGATGTAACTCTGTGAGATGAATTAACAGAACACAGAGCAGTTGATCAGAAAGCTTCTTTCCAGATTTGAACGGAAGATATTTCCTTTTTCACCAGGGACATCTATGGGCTTCCAAATATCCCTTTGCCAATTCCACAAGAACAGCCTTAGCGAAAGGCTAATTGAAGGGAAAGACGTAACTCTGTGAGATGAATTAACAGAACACAGAGCAGTTTCTCAGAAAGCGTCTTTCCAGTTTTGAACGGAAGATATTTCCTTTTTCACCACAGCCCTCTATGGGCTTCCAAATATCCCTTTGCCAATTCCACAAGAACAGCCTTAGCTAAAGGCTTCTTGAAGGGAAAGATGTAACTCTGTGAGATGAATTAACAGAACACAGAGCAGTTTCTCAGAAAGCTTCTTTCCAGTTTTGAACGGAAGATATTTCCTTTTTCACCATAGCCCTCTAGGGGATCGAAATATCCCTTTGCCAATTCCACAGGAACAGCCTTAGCGAAAGGCTTCTTGAAGGGAAACATGTAACTCTGTGAGACGAATTAACAGAACACAGAGCAGTTTCTCAGAAAGCTTCTTTCCAGTGTTGAACGGAAGATATTTCCTTTTTCACCATAGCCCTCTATGGGCTTCCAAATATCCATTTTTCAATTCCAAAACAACAGCCTTAGCGAGAGGCTTCTTGAAGGGAAAGATGTAACTCTGTGAGATGAATTAACAGAACACAGAGCAGTTTTTCAGAAAGATTCTTTCCATTTTGGAACGGAAGGTATTTCCTTTTTCACCATACCCCTCTATGGGCTTCCAAATATCCCTTTCCCAATTCCACAAGAACAGCCTTAGCGAAAGGGTTCTTGAAGGGAAAGATGTAACTCTGTGAGATGAATTAACAGAACATAGAGCAGTTTTTCAGAAAGCATCTTTACAATTTTGAACGGAAGATATTTCCTTTTTCACCATATCTCTCTCTGGGCTTCCAAATATCCCTTTGCCAATTCCACAAGAACAGCCTTAGCGTAAGGCTAATTGAAGGGAAAGATGTTACTCTCTGAGATGAATTAACAGAACACAGAGCAGTTTCTCAGAAAGCTTCTTTCCAGTTTTGAACGGAATATATTTCCTTTTTCACCATAGCCCTCTATGGGCTTCCAAATATCCCTTTGCCAATTCCACAAGAACAGCCTTAGCGAAAGGCTTCTTGAAGGGAAAGATGTAACTCTGTGAGATGAATTAACAGAACACACAGCAGTTTCTCTGAAAGCTTCTTTCCAGTTTTGAACAGAAGATATTTCCTTTCTCACCATAGCCCTCTATGGGCTTCCAAATATCCCTTTGCCAATTCCACAAGAACAGCCTTAGCGAAAGGCTTCCTAAAGGGAAAGATGTAACTCTGTGAGATGAATTAACAGAACACAGAGTAGTTTCTCAGAAAGATTCTTTCCAGTTTTGAACGGAAGATATTTCCTTTTTCACCATAGCCCTCTATGGGCTTCCAAATCCCTTTGCTAATTCAACAAGAACAGCCTCAGCGAAAGGCTTCTTGAAGGGAAAGATGTAACTCTGTGAGATGAATTAACAGAACATAGAGCAGTTTCTCAGAAAGCTTCTTTCCAGTTTTGAACGGAAGATACTTCCGTTTTCACCGTAGCCCTCTATGGGCTTCCAAATATCCCTTTCCCAATTCCACAGGAACAGCCTTCGCGAAAGGCTAATTGAAGGAAAAGATGTAACTCTGTGAGATGAATTAACAGAACACAGAGCAGTTTCTCAGAAAGCTTCTTTCCACTTTTGAACGGAAGATATTTCCTTTTTCACCATAGACCTCTATGGGCTACCAAATATCCCTTTGCCAATTCCACAAGAAGAGCCTTAGCGAAAGGCTAATTGAAGGGAAAGATGTAACTCTGTGAGATGAATTAACAGAACACAGAGCAGTTTGTTAGAAAGATTCTTTCCAGTTTTGAACGGAAGATATTTCCTTTTTCACCGTAGCCCACTATGGGCTTCGAAATATTCCTTTGAAAATCCACAAGAACAGCCTTAGGGAAAGGCTTCTTCAAGGGAAAGATGTAACACTGTGAGATGAATTAACAGAACACAGAGCAGTTACTCAGAAAGCCTCTTTCCAGTTTTCAACGGAAGGTATTTCCTTTTTCACCATAGCCCTCTATGGGCTTCCAAATATCCCTTTGCCAATTCCACAAGAACAGCCTTAGCGAAAGGCTTCTTAAAGGGAAATATGTAACTCTGTGAGATGAATTAACAGAACACAGAGCAGTTTATCAGAAAGCGTCTTTCCAGATTTGAACGGAAGATATTTACTTTTTCACCATAGCCCTCTATGGGCTTACAAATATCCCTTTGCCAATTCCACAAGAACAGCCTTAGCGAAAGGCTTCTTGAAGGGAAAGATGTAACTCTGTGAGATGAATTAACAGAACACAGAGCAATTTCTCAGAAAGCTTCTTTCCAGTTTTGAACGGAAGATATTTCCTTTTTCACCCTAGCCCTCTATGGGATTCCAAATATCCCTTTGCCAATTCCACAAGAACAGCCTTAGCGAAAGGCTTCTTGAAGGGAAAGATGTAACTCTGTGAGATGAATTAACAGAACACAGAGCAGTTTCTCAGAAAGCTTCTTTCCAGTTTTGAACGGAAGATATTTCCTTTTTCACCATAGCCCTCTATGGGCTTCCAAATATCCCTTTGACAATTCCACAAGAACAGCCTTAGCGAAAGGCTTCTTGAAGGGAAAGATGTAACTCTGTGAGATGAATTAACAGAACACAGAGTAGTTCCTCAGAAAGCGTCTTTCCAGTTTTCAACGGAAGATATTTACTTTTTCACCGTAGCCCTCTATGGGCCTCCAAATATCCCTTTGCCAATTCCACAAGAACAGCCTTAGCGAAAGGCTTCTTGAAGGGAAAGATGTAACTCTGTGAGATGAATTAACAGAACAGAGAGCAGTTTCTCAGAAAGCTTCTTTCCAGTTTTGAACGGAAGGTACTTCCTTTTTCACCACAGCCCTCTATGGGCTTCCAAATATCCCTTTGCCAATTCCACAACAACAGCCTTAGCGAAAGGCTTCTTGAAGGGAAAGATGTAACTGTGTGAGATGAATTAACAGAGCACAGAGCAGTTTCTCAGAAAGATTCTTTCCAGTTTTGAACGGAAGACATTTCCTTTTTCACCATAGACCTCTATGGGCTTCCAAATATCCCTTTGCCAATTCCACATGAACAGCCTTAGCGAAAGGCTTCTTGAAGGGAAAGATGTAACTCTGTGAGATAAATTAACAGAACACAGAGCAGTTTCTCAGAAAGCTTCTTTCCAGTTTTGAATGGAAGATATTTCCTTTTTCACCATAGCCCTCTATGGGCTTCCAAATATCCCTTTGCCAATTCCACAAGAACAGCCTTAGCGAAAGGCTTCTTGAAGGGAAAGATGTAACTCTGTGAGATGAATTAACAGAACACAGAGCAGTTTCTCAGAAAGCTTCTTTCCAGTTTTGAATGGAAGATATTTCCTTTTTCAACATAGCCCTCTATGGGCTTCCAAATATCCCTTTGCCAATTCCACAAGAACAGCCTTAGCGAAAGGCTAATTGAAGGGAAAGATGTAACTCTGTGAGACGAATTAAAAGAACACAGAGCAGTTTCTCAGAAACCTTCTTTCCAGTGTTGAACGGAAGATATTTCCTTTTTCACCATAGCCCTCTAAGGGCTTCCAAATATCCATTTTTCAATTCCAAAACAACAGCCTTAGCGAGAGGCTTCTTGAAGGGAAAGATGTAACTCTGTGAGATGAATTAACAGAACACAGAGCAGTTGATCAGAAAGCTTCTTTCCAGATTTGAACGGAAGATATTTCCTTTTTCACCATGGACAACTATGGGCTTCCAAATATCCCTTTGCCAATTCCACAAGAACAGCCTTAGCGAAAGGCTAATTGAAGGGAAAGATGTAACTCTGTGAGATGAATTAACAGAACACAGAGCAGTTTCTCAGAAAGCTTCTTTCCAGTTTTGAACGGAAGATATTTCCTTTTTCACCACAGCCCTCTATGGGCTTCCAAATATCCCTTTGCCAATTCCACAAGAACAGCCTTAGCTAAAGGTTTCTTGAAGGGAAAGATGTAACTCTGTGAGATGAATTAACAGAACACAGAGCAGTTTCTCAGAAAGCTTCTTTCCAGTTTTGATCGGAAGATATTTCCTTTTTCACCATAGCCCTCTATGGGATCGAAATATCCCTTTGCCAATTCCACAGGAACTGCCTTAGCGAAAGGCTTCTTGAAGGGAAACATGTAACTCTGTGAGACGAATTAACAGAACACAGAGCAGTTTCTCAGAAAGCTTCTTTCCAGTGTTGAACGGAAGATATTTCCTTTTTCACCATAGCCCTCTATGGGCTTCCAAATATCCATTTTTCAATTATAAAACAACAGCCTTAGCGAGAGGCTTCTTGAAGGGAAAGATGTAACTCTGTGAGATGAATTAACAGAACACAGAGCAGTTTTTCAGAAAGATTCTTTCCAGTTTGGAACGGAAGGTATTTCCTTTTTCACCATACCCCTCTATGGGCTTCCAAATATCCCTTTCCCAATTCCACAAGAACAGCCTTAGCGAAAGGGTTCTTGAAGGGAAAGATGTAACTCTGTGAGATGAATTAACAGAACATAGAGCAGTTTTTCAGAAAGCATCTTTGCAATTTTGAACGGAAGATATTTCCTTTTTCACCATATCTCTCTCTGGGCTTCCAAATATCCCTTTGCCAATTCCACAAGAACAGCCTTAGCGTAAGGCTAATTGAAGGGAAAGATGTTACTCTCTGAGATGAATTAACAGAACACAGAGCAGTTTCTCAGAAAGCTTCTTTCCAGTTTTGAACGGAAGATATTTCCTTTTTCAACATAGCCCTCTATGGGCTTCCAAATATCCCTTTGCCAATTCCACAAGAACAGCCTTAGCGAAAGGCTTCTTGAAGGGAAAGATGTAACTCTGTGAGATGAATTAACAGAACACACAGCAGTTTCTCTGAAAGCTTCTTTCCAGTTTTGAACGGAAGATATTTCCTTTCTCACCATAGCCCTCTATGGGCTTCCAAATATCCCTTTGCCAATTCCACAAGAAAAGCCTTAGCGAAAGGCTTCTTGAAGGGAAAGATGTAACTCTGTGAGATGAATTAACAGAACACAGAGTAGTTTCTCAGAAAGATTCTTTCCAGTTTTGAACGGAAGATATTTCCTTTTTCACCATAGCCCTCTATGGGCTTCCAAATCCCTTTGCCAATTCAACAAGAACAGCCTCAGCGAAAGGCTTCTTGAAGGGAAAGATGTAACTCTGTGAGATGAATTAACAGAACATAGAGCAGTTTCTCAGAAAGCTTCTTTCCAGTTTTGAACGGAAGATACTTCCGTTTTCACCATAGCCCTCTATGGGCTTCCAAATATCCCTTTCCCAATTCCACAGGAACAGCCTTCGCGAAAGGCTAATTGAAAGAAAAGATGTAACTCTGTGAGATGAATTAACAGAACACAGAGCAGTTTCTCAGAAAGCTTCTTTCCACTTTTGAACGGAAGATATTTCCTTTTTCACCATAGACCTCTATGGGCTACCAAATATCCCTTTGCCAATTCCACAAGAAGAGCCTTAGCGAAAGGCTAATTGAAGGGAAAGATGTAACTCTGTGAGATGAATTAACAGAACACAGAGCAGTTTGTTAGAAAGATTCTTTCCAGTTTTGAACGGAAGATATTTCCTTTTTCACCGTAGCCCACTATGGGCTTCGAAATATTCCTTTGAAAATCCACAAGGACAGCCTTAGGGAAAGGCTTCTTGAAGGGAAAGATGTAACACTGTGAGATGAATTAACAGAACACAGAGCAGTTACTCAGAAAGCTTCTTTCCAGTTTTCAACGGAAGGTATTTCCTTTTTCACCATAGCCCTCTATGGGCTTCCAAATATCCCTTTGCCAATTCCACAAGAACAGCCTTAGCGAAAGGCTTCTTAAAGGGAAATATGTAACTCTGTGAGATGAATTAACAGAACACAGAGCAGTTTCTCAGAAAGCGTCTTTCCAGATTTGAACCGAAGATATTTACTTTTTCACCATAGCCCTCTAAGGGCTTACAAATATCCCTTTGCCAATTCCACAAGAACAGCCTTAGCGAAAGGCTTCTTGAAGGGAAAGATGTAACTCTGTGAGATGAATTAACAGAACACAGAGCAATTTCTCAGAAAGCTTCTTTCCAGTTTTGAACGGAAGATATTTACTTTTTCACCATAGCCCTCTATGGGCTTCCAAATATCCCTTTGCCAATTCCACAAGAACAGCCTTAGCGAAAGGCTTCTTGAAGGGAAAGATGTAACTCTGTGAGATGAATTAACAGAACACAGAGCAGTTTCTCAGAAAGCTTCTTTCCAGTTTTGAACGGAAGATATTTCCTTTTTCACCATAGCCCTCAATGGGCTTCCAAATATCCCTTTGCCAATTCCACAAGAACAGCCTTAGCGAAAGGCTTCTTGAAGGGAAAGATGTAACTCTGTGAGATGAATTAACAGAACACAGAGTAGTTTCTCAGAAAGCGTCTTTCCAGTTTTCAACGGAAGATATTTACTTTTTCACCATAGCCCTCTATGGGCTTCCAAATATCCCTTTGCCAATTCCACAAGAACAGCCTTAGCGAAAGGCTTCTTGAAGGGAAAGATGTAACTCTGTGAGATGAATTAACAGAACAGAGAGCAGTTTCTCAGAAAGCTTCTTTCCAGTTTTGAACGTTAGGTACTTCCTTTTTCACCACAGCCCTCTATGGGCTTCCAAATATCCCTTTGCCAATTCCACAACAACAGCCTTAGCGAAAGGCTTCTTGAAGGGAAAGATGTAACTGTGTGAGATGAATTAACAGAGCACAGAGCAGTTTCTCAGAAAGATTCTTTCCAGTTTTGAACGGAAGACATTTCCTTTTTCACCATAGACCTCTTTGGGCTTCCACATATCCCTTTGCCAATTCCACAAGAACAGCCTTAGCGAAAGGCTTCTTGAAGGGAAAGATGTAACTCTGTGAGATGAATTAACAGAACACAGAGCAGTTTCTCAGAAAGCTTCTTTCCAGTTTTGAATGGAAGATATTTCCTTTTTCACCATAGCCCTCTATGGGCTTCCAAATATCCCTTTGCCAATTCCACAAGAACAGCCTTAGCGAAAGGCTTCTTGAAGGGAAAGATGTAACTCTGTCAGATGAATTAACAGAACACAGAGCAGATTCTCAGAAAGCTTCTTTCCAGTTTTGAACGGAAGATATTTCCTTTTTCACCGTAGCCCTCTATGGGCTTCCAAATATCCCTTTGCCAATTCCACAAGAACAGCCTTAGCGAAAGGCTTCTTGAAGGGAAAGATGTAACTCTGTGAGACGAATTAAAAGAACACAGAGCAGTTTCTCAGAAACCTTCTTTCCAGTGTTGAACGGAAGATATTTCCTTTTTCACCATAGCCCTCTAAGGGCTTCCAAATATCCATTTTTCAATTCCAAAACAACAGCCTTAGCGAGAGGCTTCTTGAAGGGAAAGATGTAACTCTGTGAGATGAATTAACAGAACACAGAGCAGTTGATCAGAAAGCTTCTTTCCAGATTTGAACGGAAGATATTTCCTTTTTCACCATGGACATCTATGGGCTTCCAAATATCCCTTTGCCAATTCCACAAGAACAGCCTTAGCGAAAGGCTAATTGAAGGGAAAGATGTAACACTGTGAGATGAATTAACAGAACACAGAGCAGTTTCTCAGAAAGCGTCTTTCCAGTTTTGAACGGAAGATATTTCCTTTTTCACCACAGCCCTCTATGGGCTTCCAAATATCCCTTTGCCAATTCCACAAGAACAGCCTTAGCTAAAGGTTTCTTGAAGGGAAAGATGTAACTCTGTGAGATGAATTAACAGAACACAGAGCAGTTTCTCAGAAAGCTTCTTTCCAGTTTTGATCGGAAGATATTTCCTTTTTCACCATAGCCCTCTATGGGATCGAAATATCCCTTTGCCAATTCCACAGGAACAGCCTTAGCGAAAGGCTTCTTGAAGGGAAACATGTAACTCTGTGAGACGAATTAACAGAACACAGAGCAGTTTCTCAGAAAGCTTCTTTCCAGTGTTGAACGGAAGATATTTTCTTTTTCACCATAGCTCTCTAAGGGCTTCCAAATATCCCTTTGCCAATTACACAAGAACAGCCTTAGCGAAAGACTAATTGAAGGGAAAGATGTAACTCTGTGAGATGAATTAACAGAACACAGAGCAGTTTCTCAGAAAGCTTCTCTCCAGTTTTGAACGGAAGATATTTACTTTTTCACCAAAGCCCTCTATGTGCTTCCAAATATCCCTTTGCCAATTCCACAAGAACAGCCTTAGCGAAAGGCTTCTTGACGGGAAAGATGTAACTCTGTGAGATGAATTAACAGAACACAGAGCAGTTTCTCAGAAAGCTTCTTTCCAGTTTTTAACGGAAGATATTTCCTTTTTCACCGTAGCCCTCTATGGGCTTCCAAATATCCCTTTGCCAATTCCACAAGAACAGCCTTAGCGAAAGGCTTCTTGAAGGGAAAGATGTAACTCTGTGAGATGAATTAACAGAACACAGAGCAGTTTCTCAGAAAGCTTCTTTCCTGTTTTGAACGGAAGATATTTCCTTTTTCACCGTAGCCCTCTATTGGCTTCCAAATATCCCTTTGCCAATTCCACAAGAGCAGCTTTAGGGAAAGGCTTCTTGAAGGGAAAGATTTAACTCTGTGAGATGAATTAACAGAACACAGAGCAGTTTCTCAGAAAGCTTCTTTCCACATTTGAACGGAAGATATTTCCTTTTTCACCGTAGCCCTCTATGGGCTTCCAAGTATCCCTTTGCCAATTCCACGAGAACAGCCTTAGCGAAAGGCTTCTTGAAGGTAATGATGTAACTCTGTGAGATGAATTAACAGAACACAGAGCAGTTTCTCAGAAAGCGTCTTTCCAGTTTTCAACGGAAGATATTCCCTTTTTCACCGTAGCCCTCTATGGGCTTCCAAATATCCCTTTGCCATTTCCACCAGAAGAGCCTTATCCAAAGGGTAATTGAAGGGAAAGATGAAACTCCGTGAGATGAATTAACAGAACAGAGAGCAGTCTCTCAGAAAGCGTCTTTCCAGTTTTGAACGTAAGATATTTCCTTTTTCACCATAGCCCTCTATGGGCTTCCAAATATACCTTTGCCAATTCCACAAGAACAGCCTTAGCGAAAGGCTTCTTGAAGGGAAAGATGTAACTCTGTGAGATGAATTAACAGAAAATAGAGTAGTTTCTCAGAAAGCTTCTTTCCAGTTTTGAACGGAAGGTATTTCCTTTTTCACCATAGCTCTGTCTGGGCTTCCAAATATCCCTTTGCCAATTCCACAAGAGCAGCCTTAGTGAAAGGCTTCTTGAAGGGAAAGATGTAACTCTGTGAGATGAATTAACAGAACACAGAGCAGTTTCTCAGAAAGCGTCTTTCCAGTTTTGAACGGAAGATGTTTCCTTTTTCACCATAGCCCTCTAAGGGCTTCCAAATATCCCTTTGCCAATTCCACAAGAACAGCCTTAGCGAAAGGCTTCTTGAAAGGAAAGATGTAACTCTGTGAGATGAATTAACAGAACACAGAGCAGTTTCTCAGAAAGCTTCTTTCCTGTTTTGAACGGAAGATATTTCCTTTTTCACCATAGCCCTCTATAGGCTCCCAAATATCCCTTTGCCAATTCCAGAAGAACAGCCTTAGCGAAAGGCTTCTTGAAGGGAAAGATGTAACTCTGTGAGATGAATTAACAGAACACAGAGCAGTTTTTCAGAAAGATTCTTTCCAGTTTTGAACGGAAGATATTTCCTTTTTCACCATAGCCCTCTATGGGCTTCCAAATATCCCTTTGCCAATTCCACAAGAACAGCCTTAGCGAAAGGCTTCTTGAAGGGAAAGATGTAACTCTGTGAGATGAATTAACAGAACATAGAGCAGTTTCTCAGAAAGCTTCTTTCCAGTTTTGAACGGAAGATACTTCCGTTTTCACCGTAGCCCTCTATGGGCTTCCAAATATCCCTTTGCCAATTCCACAAGAACAGCCTTAGCGAAAGGCTTCTTGAAGGGAAAGATGTAACTCTCTGAGATGAATTAACAGAACATAGAGCAGTTTCTCAGAAAGCTTCTTTCTAGTTTTGAACGGAAGATACTTCCCTTTTCATCGTAGCCCTCTATGGGCTTCCAAATATCCCTTTCCCAATTCCACAAGAACAGCCTTAGCGAAAGGCTAATTGAAGGAAAAGATGTAACTCTGTGAGATGAATTAACAGAACACAGAGCAGTTTCTCAGAAAGCTTCTTTCCAGTTTTGAACGGAAGATATTTCCTTTTTCACTATAGACCTCTATGGGCTTCCAAATATCCCTTTGCCAATTCCACAAGAACAGCCTTAGCGAAAGGCTAATTGAAGGGAAAGATGTAACTCTGTGAGATGAATTAACAGAACACAGAGCAGTTTCTCAGAAAGCTTCTTTCCAGTTTTGAACGGAAGATATTTCCTTTTTCACCGTAGCCCACTATGGGCTTCCAAATATCCCTTTGCCAATTCCACAAGAACAGCCTTACCGAAAGGCTTCTTGAAGGGAAAGATGTAACTCTCTGTGATGAATTAACAGAACAGAGAGCATATTCTCAGAAAGCTTCTTTCCAGTTTTGAACGGAAGATATTTCCTTTTTCACCACAGCCCTCTATGGGCTTCCAAATATCCCTTTGCCAATTCCACAAGAACAGCCTTAGCGAAAGGCTTCTTGAAGGGAAAGATGTAACTCTGTGAGATGAATTAACAGAACATAGAGCAGTTTCTCAGAAAGCTTCTTTTCAGTATTGAACGGAAGATATTTCCTTTTTCACCATAGCTCTCTCTGGGCTTCCAAATATCCCTTTGCCAATTCCACAAGAACAGCCTCAGCGTAAGGCTAATTGAAGGGAAAGATATTACTCTGTGAGATGAATTAACAGAACACAGAGCAGTTTCTCAGAAAGCTTCTTTCCAGTTTTGAACGGAAGATATTTCCTTTTTCACCATAGCTCTCTAAGGGCTTCCAAATATCCCTTTGCCAATTACACAAGAACAGCCTTAGCGAAAGGCTAATTGAAGGGAAAGATGTAACTCTGTGAGATGAATTAACAGAACACAGAGCAGTTTCTCAGAAAGCTTCTTTCCAGTTTTTAACGGAAGATATTTCCTTTTTCACCGTAGCCCTCTATGGGCTTCCAAATATCACATTGCCAATTCGACAAGAACAGCCTTAGCGAAAGGCTTCTTGAAGGGAAAGATGTAACTCTTTGAGATGAATTAACAGAACACAGAGCAGTTTCTCAGAAATCTTCTTTCATGTTTTGAACCGAAGATATTTCCTTTTTCACCGTAGCCCTCTATTGGCTTCCAAATATCCCTTTGCCAATTCCACAAGAGCAGCCTTAGTGAAAGGCTTCTTGAAGGGAAAGATTTAACTCTGTGAGATGAATTAACAGAACACAGAGCAGTTTCTCAGAAAGCTTCTTTCCAGTTTTGAACGGAAGATATTTCCTTTTTCACCATAACCCTCTATAGGCTTCCAAATATCCGTTTGCCAATTCAAGAAGAACAGCCTTAGCGAAAGGCTTGTTGAAGGGAAAGATGTACCTCTGTGAGAGGAATTAACAGAACACAGAGCAGTTTTTCAGAATGATTCTTTCCAGTTTTGCACGGAAGATATTTCCTTTTTCACCATAGCCCTCTATGGGCTTCCAAATATCCCTTTGCCAATTCCACAAGAACAGCCTTAGCGAAAGGCTTCTTGAAGGGAAAGATGTAACTCTGTGAGATGAATTAACAGAACATAGAGCAGTTTCTCAGAAAGCTTCTTTCCAGTTTTGAACGGAAGATACTTCCGTTTTCACCGTAGCCCTCTATGGGCTTCCAAATATCCCTTTGCCAATTCCACGAGAACAGCCTTAGCGAAAGGCTTCTTGAAGGTAAAGATGTAACTCTGTGAGATGAATTAACAGAACACAGAGCAGTTTCTCAGAAAGCGTCTTTCCAGTTTTCAACGGAAGATATTTCCTTTTTCACCGTAGCCCTCTATGGGCTTCCAAATATCCCTTTGCCAATTCCACCAGAAGAGCCTTATCCAAAGGGTAATTGAAGGGAAAGATGTAACTCCGTGAGATGAATTAACAGAACAGAGAGCAGTCTCTCAGAAAGCGTCTTTCTAGTTTTGAACGTAAGATATTTCCTTTTTCACCATAGCCCTCTATGGGCTTCCAAGTATCCCTTTGCCAATTCCACAAGAACAGCCTTAGCGAAAGGCTTCTTGAAGGGAAACATGTAACTCTGTGAGATGAATTAACAGAACACAGAGCAGTTTCTCAGAAAGCTTCTTTCCAGTTTTGAAGGGAAGATATTTCCTTTTTCACCGTAGCCCTCTATGGGTTTCCAAATATCCCTTTGCCAATTCCACAAGAACAGCCTTAGCGAAATGCTTCTTGAAGGGAAAGATGTAACTCTGTGAGATGAATTAACAGAACACAGAGCAGTTTCTCAGAAAGCTTCTTTCCAGTCTTGAACGGAAGATATTCCCTTTTTCACCATAGCCCTCTATGGGCTTCCAAATATCCCTTTGCCAATTCCACAAGAACAGCCTTAGCGAAAGGCTTTTTGAAGGGAAAGATGTAACTCTGTGAGATGAATTAACATAACACAGAGCAGTTTCTAAGAAAGCTTCTTTCCAGTTTTGAAGGGAAGATATTTCCTTTTTCACCATAGCCCTCTATAGGCTTCCAAATATCCCTTTGCCAATTCCACAAGAACAGCCTTAGCGAAAGGCTTCTTGAAGGGAAACATGTAACTCTGTGAGATGAATTAACAGAACACAGAGCAGTTTTTCAGAAAGATTCTTTCCAGGTTTGAACGGAAGATATTTCCTTTTTCACCATAGCCCACTATGGGCTTCCAAATATCCCTTTGCCAATTCCACAAGAGCAGACTTAGTGAAAGGCTTCTTGAAGGGAAAGATGTAACTCTGTGAGATGAATTAACAGAACACAGAGCAGTTTCTCAGAAAGCTTCTTTCCAGTTTTGAACGGAAGATATTTACTTTTTCACCGTAGCCCTCTATCGGCTTCCAAATATCCCTTTGCCAATTCCACAGGAACAGCCTTAGCGAAAGGCTTCTTGAAGGGAAAGATGTAACTCTGTGAGATGAATTAACAGAACACAGAGCAGTTTCTCAGAAAGCTTCTTTCCAGTTTTGAACGGAAGATATTTCCTTTTTCAACATAGCCCTCTATAGGCTTCCAAATATCCCTTTGCCAATTCCACAAGAACAGCCTTAGCGAAAGGCTTCTTGAAGGGAAAGATGTAACTCAGTGAGATGAATTAACAGAACACAGAGCAGTTTCTCAGAAAGCTTCTTTCCAGTGTTGAACGGAAGATATTTCCTTTTTCACCATAGCCTTCTATGGGCTTCCAAATATCACTTTTTCAATTCCACAACAACAGCCTTAGCGAAAGGCTTCTTGAAGGGAAAGATGTAACTCTGTGAGATGAATTAACAGAACACAGAGCAGTTTCTCAGAAAGCTTCTTTCCAGTTTGGAACGGAAGATATTTCCTTTTTCACCGTAGCCCTCTATGGGCTTCCAAATATCCCTTTGCCAATTCCACAAGAACAGCCTTAGCGCAAGGCTTCTTGAAGGGAAAGATGTAACTCTGTGAGATGAATTAATAGAACACAGAGCAGTTTCTCAGGAAGATTCTTTCCAGTTTTGAACGGAAGATATTTCCCTTTTCCCATAGACCTCTATGGGCTTCCAAATATCCCTTTGCCAATTCCACAAGAACAGCCTTAGCGAAAGGCTTCTTGAAGGGAAAGATGTAACTCTGTGAGATGTATTAACAAAACACAGAGCAGTTCCTCAGAAAGCTTCATTCCAGTTTTGAAAGGAAGATATTTCCTTTTTCGCCATAGCCCTCTATGGGCCTCCAAATATCACTTTGCCAATGCCACCAGAACAGCCTTATCCAAAAAGTAATTGAAGGGAAAGATGTAACTCTGTGAGATGAATTAACAGAACACAGAGCAGTTTCTCAGAAAGCTTCTTTCCAGTTTTGAACGGAAGATATTTCCTTTTTCACCATAGCCCTCTAAGGGCTTCCAAATATCCCTTTGCCAATTCCACAAGAACAGCCTTAGCGAAAGGCTTTTTGAAGGGAAAGATGTAACTCTGTGAGATGAATTAACAGAACACAGAGCAGTTTTTCAGAAAGATTCTTTCCAGTTTGGAACGGAAGATATTTCCTTTTTCACCATAGCCCTCTATGGGCTTCCAAATATCCCTTTCCCAATTCCACAAGAACAACCTTAGCGAAAGGGTTCTTGAAGGGAAAGATGTAACTCTGTGAGATGAATTCACAGAACATAGAGCAGTTTCTCAGAAAGCTTATTTCCAGTTTTGAACGGAAGATATTTCCTTTTTCACCATAGCTCTCTCTGGGCTTCCAAATATCCCTTTGCCAATTCCACAATAACAGCCTTAGCGAAAGGCTAATTGAAGGGAAAGATGTAACTCTGTGAGATGAATTAACAGAACACAGAGCAGTTTCTCAGAAAGCTTCTTTCCAGTTTTGAACGGAAGATATTTCCTTTTTCACCAAAGCCCTCTATGGGCTTCCAAATATCCCTTTGCCAAATCCACAAGAACAGCCTTAGCGAAAGGCTTCTTGACGGGAAAGATGTAACTCTGCGAGATGAATTAACAGAACATAGAGCAGTTTCTCAGAAAGCTTCTTTCCAGTTTTGAACGGAAGATATTTCCTTTTTCACCATAGCCCTCTATGGGCTTCCAAATATCCCTTTGCCAATTCCACAAGAACAGCCTTGGCGAAAGGCTTCTTGAAGGGAAAGATGTAACTCTGTGAGATGAATTAACAGAACACAGAGCAGTTTCTCTGAAAGCTTCTTTCCAGTTTTGAAAGGAAGACATTTCCTTTTTCACCATAGACCTCTATGGGCTTCCAAATATCCATTTGCCAATTACACAAGAACAGCCTTAGCGAAAGGCTTCTTGACGGGAAAGATGTAACTCTGTGAGATGAATTAACAGAACACAGAGCAGTTTCTCAGAAAGCTTCTTTCCAGTTTTGAACGGAAGATATTTCCTTTATCACCGTAGCCCACTATGGGCTTCCAAATATCCCTTTTTCAATTCCACAACAACAGCCTTAGCGAAAGGCTTCTTGAAGGGAAAGATGTAACTCTGTGAGAAGAATTAACAGAACACAGAGAAGTTTCTCAGAAAGCTTCTTTCCAGATTTGAACGGAAGATATTTCCTTTTTCACCATAGCCGTCTATGGGCTTCCAAATATCACATTGCCAATTCCACATGAACAGGCCTAGTGAAAGGCTTCTTGAAGGGAAAGATGTAACTCTGTGAGATGAATTAACAGAACACAGAGCAGTTTCTCAGAAAGCTTCTTTCCAGATTTGAACGGAAGATATTTCCATTTTCACCATAGCCCTCTATGGGCTTCCAAATATCACTTTGCCAATTCCACAAGAACAGTCTTAGCGAAAGGCTTCTTGAAGGGAAAGATGTAACTCTGTGAGATGAATTAACAGAACACAGAGCAGTTTCTCAGAAAGCGTCTTTCCAGTTTTCCACGGAAGATATTTCCTTTTTCACCGTAGCCCTCTATGGGCTTCCAAATATCCCTTTGCCAATTCCACCAGAACAGCCTTATCGAAAGGGTAATTGAAGGGAAAGATGTAACTCTGTGAGATGAATTAACAGAACAGAGAGCAGTTCCTCAGAAAGCTTCTTTCTAATTTTGAACGGAAGATATTTCCTTTTTCACCATAGCCCTCTATGGGCTTCCAAATATCTCTTTGCCAATTCCACAAAACAGCCTTAGCGAAAGGCTTCTTGAAGGGAAAGATGTAACTTTGTGAGATGAATTAACAGAACACAGAGCAGTTTCTCAGAAAGATTCTTTCCAGTTTTGAACGGATGATATTTCCTTTTTCACCATAGCCCTCTATGGGCTTCCAAATATCCCTTTGCAAATTCCACAAGAACAGCCTTAGCGAAAGGCTTCTTGATGGGAAAGATGTAACTCTGTGAGATGAATTAACAAAACACAGAGTAGTTTCTCAGAAAGCTTCTTACCAGTTTTGAACGGAAGATATTTCCTTTTTCACCGTAGCCTTCTTTGGGCTTCCAAATATCCCTTTGCCAATTCCACAAGAACAGCCTTAGCGAAAGGCTTCTTGAAGGGAAAGATGTAACTCTGTGAGATGTATTAACAGAATACAGAGCAGTTTCTCAGAAGGCTTCTTTCCAGTGTTGAACGGAAGATATTTCCTTTTACACCATAGCCCTCTAAGGGCTTCCAAATATCCCTTTTTCAATTCGACAACAACAGCCTTAGCGAAAGGCTTCTTGAAGGGAAAGATGTAACTCTGTGAGAAGAATTAACAGAACACAGAGCAGTTTCTCAGAAAGCTTCTTTCCAGATTTGAACGGAAGATATTTCCTTTTTCACCATAGCCCTCTATGGGCTTCCAAATATCACATTGCCAATTTCACAAGAACAGGCCTAGTGAAAGGCTTCTTGAAGGGAAAGATGTAACTCTGTGAGATGAATTAACAGAACACAGAGCAGTTTCTCAGAAAGCTTCTTTCCAGATTTGAACGGAAGATATTTCCATTTTCACCATAGCCCTCTATGGGTTTCCAAATATCCCTTTGCCAATTCCACAGGAACAGCCTTAGCGAAAGGCTTCTTGAAGGGAAAGATGTAACTCTGTGAGATGAATTAACAGAACACAGAGCAGTTTCTCAGAAAGCTTCTTTCCAGTTTTGAAGGGAAGATATTTCCTTTTTCAAGGTAGCCCTCTATGGGCTTCCAAATATCCCTTTGCCAATTCCACAAGAACAGCCTTAGTGAAAGGCTTCTTGAAGGGAAAGATGTAACTCTGTGAGATGAATTAACAGAACATAGAGCAGTTTCTCAGAAAGCTTCTTTCCAGTTTTGAACGGAAGATACTTCCGTTTTCACCGTAGCCCTCTATGGGCTTCCAAATATCCCTTTGCCATTTCCACAAGAACAGCCTTAGCGAAAGGCTTCTTGAAGGGAAAGATGTAACTCTGTGAGATGAATTAACAGAACACAGAGCAGTTTCTCAGAAAGCTTCTTTCCAGATTTGAACGGAAGATATTTCCTTTTTCACCGTAGCCCTCTATGGGCTTCCAAATATCCCTTTGCCAATTCCACGAGAACAGCCTTAGCGAAAGGCTTCTTGAAGGTAAAGATGTAACTCTGTGAGATGAATTAACAGAACACAGAGCAGTTTCTCAGAAAGCGTCTTTCCAGTTTTCAACGGAAGATATTTCCTTTTTCACCGTAGCCCTCTATGGGCTTCCAAATATCCCTTTGCCAATTCCACCAGAACAGCCTTATCCAAAGGGTAATTGAAGGGAAAGATGTAACTCCGTGAGATGAATTAAGAGAACAGAGAGCAGTCTCTCAGAAAGCGTCTTTCCAGTTTTGAACGGAAGATATTTCCTTTTTCACCATAGCCCTCTATGGGCTTCCAAGTATCACTTTGCCAATTCCACAAGAACAGCCTTAGCGAAAGGCTTCTTGAAGGGAAAGATGTAACTCTGTGAGATGAATTAACAGAACACAGAGCAGTTTCTCAGAAAGCTTCTTTCCAGTTTTGAAGGGAAGATATTTCCTTTTTCACCGTAGCCCTCTATGGGCTTCCAAATATCCCTTTGCCAATTCCACAAGAACAGCCTTAGCGAAAGGCTTCTTGAAGGGAAAGATGTAACTCTGTGAGATGAATTAACAGAACACAGAGTAGTTTCTCAGAAAGCTTCTTTCCAGTCTTGAACGGAAGATATTCCCTTTTTCACCATAGCCCTCTATGGGCTTCCAAATATCCCTTTGCCAATTCCACAAGAACAGCCTTAGCGAAAGGCTTTTTGAAGGGAAAGATGTAACTCTGTGAGATGAATTAACATAACACAGAGCAGTTTCTCAGAAAGCTTCTTTCCAGTTTTGAAGAGAAGATATTTCCTTTTTCACCATAGCCCTCTATAGGCTTCCAAATATCCCTTTGCCAATTCCACAAGAACAGCCTTAGCGAAAGGCTTCTTGAAGGGAAAGATGTAACTCTGTGAGATGAATTAACAGAACACAGAGCAGTTTTTCAGAAAGATTCTTTCCAGGTTGAACGGAAGATATTTCCTTTTTCACCATAGCCCACTATGGGCTTCCAAATATCCCTTTGCCAATTCCACAAGAGCAGCCTTAGTGAAAGGCTTCTTGAAGGGAAAGATGTAACTCTGTGAGATGAATTAACAGAACACAGAGCAGTTTCTCAGAAAGCGTCTTTCCAGTTTTGAACGGAAGATGTTTCCTTTTTCACCATAGCCCTCTAAGGGCTTCCAAATATCCCTTTGCCAATTCCACAAGAACAGCCTTAGCGAAAGGCTTCTTGAAAGGAAAGATGTAACTCTGTGAGATGAATTAACAGAACACAGAGCAGTTTCTCAGAAAGCTTCTTTCCTGTTTTGAACGGAAGATATTTCCTTTTTCACCATAGCCCTCTATAGGCTTCCAAATATCCCTTTGCCAATTCCAGAAAAACAGCCTTAGCGAAAGGCTTCTTGAAGGGAAAGATGTAACTCTGTGAGATGAATTAATAGAACACAGAGCAGTTTCTCAGGAAGCTTCTTTCCAGTTTTGAACGGAAGATATTTCCCTTTTCCCATAGACCTCTATGGGCTTCCAAATATCCCTTTGCCGATTCCACAAGAACAGCCTTAGCGAAAGGCTTCTTGAAGGGAAAGATGTAACTCTGTGAGATGAATTAACAAAACACAGAGCAGTTCCTCAGAAAGCTTCATTCCAGTTTTGAAAGGAAGATATTTCCTTTTTCGCCATAGCCCTCTATGGGCCTCCAAATATCACTTTGCCAATGCCACCAGAACAGCCTTATCCAAAAAGTAATTGAAGGGAAAGATGTAACTCTGTGAGATGAATTAACAGAACACAGAGCAGTTTCTCAGAAAGCTTCTTTCCAGTTTTGAACGGAAGATATTTCCTTTTTCACCATAGCCCTCTAAGGGCTTCCAAATATCCCTTTGCCAATTCCACAAGAACAGCCTTAGCGAAAGGCTTTTTGAAGGGAAAGATGTAACTCTGTGAGATGAATTAACAGAACACAGAGCAGTTTTTCAGAAAGATTCTTTCCAGTTTGGAACGGAAGATATTTCCTTTTTCACCATAGCCCTCTATGGGCTTCCAAATATCCCTTTCCCAATTCCACAAGAACAACCTTAGCGAAAGGGTTCTTGAAGGGAAAGATGTAACTCTGTGAGATGAATTCACAGAACATAGAGCAGTTTCTCAGAAAGCTTATTTCCAGTTTTGAACGGAAGATATTTCCTTTTTCACCATAGCTCTCTCTGGGCTTCCAAATATCCCTTTGCCAATTCCACAATAACAGCCTTAGCGAAAGGCTAATTGAAGGGAAAGATGTAACTCTGTGAGATGAATTAACAGAACACAGAGCAGTTTCTCAGAAAGCTTCTTTCCAGTTTTGAACGGAAGATATTTCCTTTTTCACCAAAGCCCTCTATGGGCTTCCAAATATCCCTTTGCCAAATCCACAAGAACAGCCTTAGCGAAAGGCTTCTTGACGGGAAAGATGTAACTCTGCGAGATGAATTAACAGAACATAGAGCAGTTTCTCAGAAAGCTTCTTTCCAGTTTTGAACGGAAGATATTTCCTTTTTCACCATAGCCCTCTATGGGCTTCCAAATATCCCTTTGCCAATTCCACAAGAACAGCCTTGGCGAAAGGCTTCTTGAAGGGAAAGATGTAACTCTGTGAGATGAATTAACAGAACACAGAGCAGTTTCTCTGAAAGCTTCTTTCCAGTTTTGAAAGGAAGACATTTCCTTTTTCACCATAGACCTCTATGGGCTTCCAAATATCCATTTGCCAATTACACAAGAACAGCCTTAGCGAAAGGCTTCTTGACGGGAAAGATGTAACTCTGTGAGATGAATTAACAGAACACAGAGCAGTTTCTCAGAAAGCTTCTTTCCAGTTTTGAACGGAAGATATTTCCTTTATCACCGTAGCCCACTATGGGCTTCCAAATATCCCTTTTTCAATTCCACAACAACAGCCTTAGCGAAAGGCTTCTTGAAGGGAAAGATGTAACTCTGTGAGAAGAATTAACAGAACACAGAGAAGTTTCTCAGAAAGCTTCTTTCCAGATTTGAACGGAAGATATTTCCTTTTTCACCATAGCCGTCTATGGGCTTCCAAATATCACATTGCCAATTCCACATGAACAGGCCTAGTGAAAGGCTTCTTGAAGGGAAAGATGTAACTCTGTGAGATGAATTAACAGAACACAGAGCAGTTTCTCAGAAAGCTTCTTTCCAGATTTGAACGGAAGATATTTCCATTTTCACCATAGCCCTCTATGGGCTTCCAAATATCACTTTGCCAATTCCACAAGAACAGTCTTAGCGAAAGGCTTCTTGAAGGGAAAGATGTAACTCTGTGAGATGAATTAACAGAACACAGAGCAGTTTCTCAGAAAGCGTCTTTCCAGTTTTCCACGGAAGATATTTCCTTTTTCACCGTAGCCCTCTATGGGCTTCCAAATATCCCTTTGCCAATTCCACCAGAACAGCCTTATCGAAAGGGTAATTGAAGGGAAAGATGTAACTCTGTGAGATGAATTAACAGAACAGAGAGCAGTTCCTCAGAAAGCTTCTTTCTAATTTTGAACGGAAGATATTTCCTTTTTCACCATAGCCCTCTATGGGCTTCCAAATATCTCTTTGCCAATTCCACAAAACAGCCTTAGCGAAAGGCTTCTTGAAGGGAAAGATGTAACTTTGTGAGATGAATTAACAGAACACAGAGCAGTTTCTCAGAAAGATTCTTTCCAGTTTTGAACGGATGATATTTCCTTTTTCACCATAGCCCTCTATGGGCTTCCAAATATCCCTTTGCAAATTCCACAAGAACAGCCTTAGCGAAAGGCTTCTTGATGGGAAAGATGTAACTCTGTGAGATGAATTAACAAAACACAGAGTAGTTTCTCAGAAAGCTTCTTACCAGTTTTGAACGGAAGATATTTCCTTTTTCACCGTAGCCTTCTTTGGGCTTCCAAATATCCCTTTGCCAATTCCACAAGAACAGCCTTAGCGAAAGGCTTCTTGAAGGGAAAGATGTAACTCTGTGAGATGTATTAACAGAATACAGAGCAGTTTCTCAGAAGGCTTCTTTCCAGTGTTGAACGGAAGATATTTCCTTTTACACCATAGCCCTCTAAGGGCTTCCAAATATCCCTTTTTCAATTCGACAACAACAGCCTTAGCGAAAGGCTTCTTGAAGGGAAAGATGTAACTCTGTGAGAAGAATTAACAGAACACAGAGCAGTTTCTCAGAAAGCTTCTTTCCAGATTTGAACGGAAGATATTTCCTTTTTCACCATAGCCCTCTATGGGCTTCCAAATATCACATTGCCAATTTCACAAGAACAGGCCTAGTGAAAGGCTTCTTGAAGGGAAAGATGTAACTCTGTGAGATGAATTAACAGAACACAGAGCAGTTTCTCAGAAAGCTTCTTTCCAGATTTGAACGGAAGATATTTCCATTTTCACCATAGCCCTCTATGGGTTTCCAAATATCCCTTTGCCAATTCCACAGGAACAGCCTTAGCGAAAGGCTTCTTGAAGGGAAAGATGTAACTCTGTGAGATGAATTAACAGAACACAGAGCAGTTTCTCAGAAAGCTTCTTTCCAGTTTTGAAGGGAAGATATTTCCTTTTTCAAGGTAGCCCTCTATGGGCTTCCAAATATCCCTTTGCCAATTCCACAAGAACAGCCTTAGTGAAAGGCTTCTTGAAGGGAAAGATGTAACTCTGTGAGATGAATTAACAGAACATAGAGCAGTTTCTCAGAAAGCTTCTTTCCAGTTTTGAACGGAAGATACTTCCGTTTTCACCGTAGCCCTCTATGGGCTTCCAAATATCCCTTTGCCATTTCCACAAGAACAGCCTTAGCGAAAGGCTTCTTGAAGGGAAAGATGTAACTCTGTGAGATGAATTAACAGAACACAGAGCAGTTTCTCAGAAAGCTTCTTTCCAGATTTGAACGGAAGATATTTCCTTTTTCACCGTAGCCCTCTATGGGCTTCCAAATATCCCTTTGCCAATTCCACGAGAACAGCCTTAGCGAAAGGCTTCTTGAAGGTAAAGATGTAACTCTGTGAGATGAATTAACAGAACACAGAGCAGTTTCTCAGAAAGCGTCTTTCCAGTTTTCAACGGAAGATATTTCCTTTTTCACCGTAGCCCTCTATGGGCTTCCAAATATCCCTTTGCCAATTCCACCAGAACAGCCTTATCCAAAGGGTAATTGAAGGGAAAGATGTAACTCCGTGAGATGAATTAAGAGAACAGAGAGCAGTCTCTCAGAAAGCGTCTTTCCAGTTTTGAACGGAAGATATTTCCTTTTTCACCATAGCCCTCTATGGGCTTCCAAGTATCACTTTGCCAATTCCACAAGAACAGCCTTAGCGAAAGGCTTCTTGAAGGGAAAGATGTAACTCTGTGAGATGAATTAACAGAACACAGAGCAGTTTCTCAGAAAGCTTCTTTCCAGTTTTGAAGGGAAGATATTTCCTTTTTCACCGTAGCCCTCTATGGGCTTCCAAATATCCCTTTGCCAATTCCACAAGAACAGCCTTAGCGAAAGGCTTCTTGAAGGGAAAGATGTAACTCTGTGAGATGAATTAACAGAACACAGAGTAGTTTCTCAGAAAGCTTCTTTCCAGTCTTGAACGGAAGATATTCCCTTTTTCACCATAGCCCTCTATGGGCTTCCAAATATCCCTTTGCCAATTCCACAAGAACAGCCTTAGCGAAAGGCTTTTTGAAGGGAAAGATGTAACTCTGTGAGATGAATTAACATAACACAGAGCAGTTTCTCAGAAAGCTTCTTTCCAGTTTTGAAGAGAAGATATTTCCTTTTTCACCATAGCCCTCTATAGGCTTCCAAATATCCCTTTGCCAATTCCACAAGAACAGCCTTAGCGAAAGGCTTCTTGAAGGGAAAGATGTAACTCTGTGAGATGAATTAACAGAACACAGAGCAGTTTTTCAGAAAGATTCTTTCCAGGTTGAACGGAAGATATTTCCTTTTTCACCATAGCCCACTATGGGCTTCCAAATATCCCTTTGCCAATTCCACAAGAGCAGCCTTAGTGAAAGGCTTCTTGAAGGGAAAGATGTAACTCTGTGAGATGAATTAACAGAACACAGAGCAGTTTCTCAGAAAGCGTCTTTCCAGTTTTGAACGGAAGATGTTTCCTTTTTCACCATAGCCCTCTAAGGGCTTCCAAATATCCCTTTGCCAATTCCACAAGAACAGCCTTAGCGAAAGGCTTCTTGAAAGGAAAGATGTAACTCTGTGAGATGAATTAACAGAACACAGAGCAGTTTCTCAGAAAGCTTCTTTCCTGTTTTGAACGGAAGATATTTCCTTTTTCACCATAGCCCTCTATAGGCTTCCAAATATCCCTTTGCCAATTCCAGAAAAACAGCCTTAGCGAAAGGCTTCTTGAAGGGAAAGATGTAACTCCGTGAGATGAATTAACAGAACACAGAGCAGTTTTTCAGAAAGATTCTTTCCAGTTTTGAACGGAAAATATTTCCTTTTTCACCACAGCCCTCTATGGGCTTCCAAATATCCCTTTGCCAATTCCACAAGAACAGCCTTAGCGAAAGGCTTCTTGAAGGGAAAGATGTAACTCTCTGAGATGAATTAACAGAACATAGAGCAGTTTCTCAGAAAGCTTCTTTCCAGTTTTGAACGGAAGATACTTCCGTTTTCACCGTAGCCCTCTATGGGCTTCCAAATATCCCTTTGCCAATTCGACAAGAACAGCCTTAGCGAAAGGCTTCTTGAAGGGAA
Source organism: Chlorocebus sabaeus (assembly GCF_047675955.1). Classification (NCBI taxonomy): domain Eukaryota; kingdom Metazoa; phylum Chordata; class Mammalia; order Primates; family Cercopithecidae; genus Chlorocebus; species Chlorocebus sabaeus. The sequence continues at coordinate 143,749 of NW_027327495.1, read as the reverse complement.
AGATGTATCTCTCTGAGATGAATTAACAGAACATAGAGCAGTTTCTCAGAAAGCTTCTTTCCAGTTTTGAACGGAAGATACTTCCGTTTTCATCGTAGCCCTCTATGGGCTTCCAAATATCCCTTTGCCAATTCCACAAGAACAGCCTTAGCGAAAGGCTAATTGAAGGAAAAGATGTAACTCTGTGAGATGAATTAACAGAACACAGAGCAGTTTCTCAGAAAGCTTCTTTCCAGTTTTGAACGGAAGATATTTCCTTTTTCACTATAGACCTCTATGGGCTTCCAAATATCCCTTTGCCAATTCCACAAGAACAGCCTTAGCGGAAGGCTAATTGAAGGGAAAGATGTAACTCTGTGAGATGAATTAACAGAACACAGAGCAGTTTCTCAGAAAGCTTCTTTCCAGTTTTGAACGGAAGATATTTCCTTTTTCACCGTAGCCCACTATGGGCTTCCAAATATCCCTTTGCCAATTCCACAAGAACAGCCTTAGCGAAAGGCTTCTTGAAGGGAAAGATGTAACTCTGTGTGATGAATTAACAGAACAGAGAGCATTTTCTCAGAAAGCTTCTTTCCAGTTTTGAACGGAAGATATTTCCTTTTTCACCATAGCCCTCTATGGGCTTCCAAATATCCCTTTGCCAATTCCACAAGAACAGCCTTAGCGAAAGGCTTCTTGAAGGGAAAGATGTAACTCTGTGAGATGAATTAACAGAACATAGAGCAGTTTCTCAGAAAGCTTCTTTTCAGTATTGAACGGAAGATATTTCCTTTTTCACCATAGCTCTCTCTGAGCTTCCAAATATCCCTTTGCCAAATCCACAAGAACAGCCTTAGCGAAAGGCTTTTTGAAGGGAAAGATGTAACTCTGTGAGATGAATTAACAGAACACAGAGCAGTTTCTCAGAAAGCTTCTTTCCAGTTTTGAAGGGAAGATATTTCCTTTTTCACCATAGCCCTCTATAGGCTTCCAAGTATCCCTTTGCCAATTCCACAAGAACAGCCTTAGCGAAAGGCTTCTTGAAGGGAAAGATGTAACTCTGTGAGATGAATTAACAGAACACAGAGCAGTTTTTCAGAAAGATTCTTTCCAGGTTTGAACGGAAGATATTTCCTTTTTCACCATAGCCCACTATGGGCTTCCAAATATCCCTTTGCCAATTCCACAAGAGCAGCCTTAGTGAAAGGCTTCTTGAAGGGAAAGATGTAACTCTGTGAGATGAATTAACAGAACACAGAGCAGTTTCTCAGAAAGCGTCTTTCCAATTTTGAACGGAAGATGTTTCCTTTTTCACCATAGCCCTCTAAGGGCTTCCAAATATCCCTTTGCCAATTCCACAAGAACAGCCTTAGCGAAAGGCTTCTTGAAAGGAAAGATGTAACTCTGTGAGATGAATTAACAGAACACAGAGCAGTTTCTCAGAAAGCTTCTTTCCTGTTTTGAACGGAAGATATTTCCTTTTTCACCATAGCCCTCTATAGGCTTCCAAATATCCCTTTGCCAATTCCAGAAAAACAGCCTTAGCGAAAGGCTTCTTGAAGGGAAAGATGTAACTCCGTGAGATGAATTAACAGAACACAGAGCAGTTTTTCAGAAAGATTCTTTCCAGTTTTGAAAGGAAGATATTTCCTTTTTCACCATAGCCCTTTATGGGCTTCCAAATATCCCTTTGCCAATTCGACAAGAACAGCCTTAGCGAAAGGCTTCTTGAAGGGAAAGATGTAACTCTCTGAGATGAATTAACAGAACATAGAGCAGTTTCTCAGAAAGCTTCTTTCCAGTTTTGAACGGAAGATACTTCCGTTTTCATCGTAGCCCTCTATGGGCTTCCAAATATCCCTTTCCCAATTCCACAAGAACAGCCTTAGCGAAAGGCTAATTGAAGGAAAAGATGTAACTCTGTGAGATGAATTAACAGAACACAGAGCAGTTTCTCAGAAAGCTTCTTTCCAGTTTTGAACGGAAGATATTTCCTTTTTCACTATAGACCTCTATGGGCTTCCAAATATCCCTTTGCCAATTCCACAAGAACAGCCTTAGCGGAAGGCTAATTGAAGGGAAAGATGTAACTCTGTGAGATGAATTAACAGAACACAGAGCAGTTTCTCAGAAAGCTTCTTTCCAGTTTTGAACGGAAGATATTTCCTTTTTCACCGTAGCCCACTATGGGCTTCCAAATATCCCTTTGCCAATTCCACAAGAACAGCCTTAGCGAAAGGCTTCTTGAAGGGAAAGATGTAACTCTGTGTGATGAATTAACAGAACAGAGAGCATTTTCTCAGAAAGCTTTTTTCCAGTTTTGAACGGAAGATATTTCCTTTTTCACCATAGCCCTCTATGGGCTTCCAAATATCCCTTTGCCAATTCCACAAGAACAGCCTTAGCGAAAGGCTTCTTGAAGGGAAAGATGTAACTCTGTGAGATGAATTAACAGAACATAGAGCAGTTTCTCAGAAAGCTTCTTTTCAGTATTGAACGGAAGATATTTCCTTTTTCACCATAGCTCTCTCTGAGCTTCCAAATATCCCTTTGCCAATTCCACAAGAACAGCCTTAGCGAAAGGCTTTTTGAAGGGAAAGATGTAACTCTGTGAGATGAATTAACAGGACACAGAGCAGTTTCTCAGAAAGTTTCTTTCCAGTTTTGAAGGGAAGATATTTCCTTTTTCACCATAGCCCTCTATAGGCTTCCAAATATCCCTTTGCCAATTCCACAAGAACAGCCTTAGCGAAAGGCTTCTTGAAGGGAAAGATGTAACTCTGTGAGATGAATTAACAGAACACAGAGCAGTTTTTCAGAAAGATTCTTTCCAGGTTTGAACGGAAGATATTTCCTTTTTCACCATAGCCCACTATGGGCTTCCAAATATCCCTTTGCCAATTCCACAAGAGCAGCCTTAGTGAAAGGCTTCTTGAAGGGAAAGATGTAACTCTGTGAGATGAATTAACAGAACACAGAGCAGTTTCTCAGAAAGCGTCTTTCCAGTTTTGAACGGAAGATGTTTCCTTTTTCACCATAGCCCTCTAAGGGCTTCCAAATATCCCTTTGCCAATTCCACAAGAACAGCCTTAGCGAAAGGCTTCTTGAAAGGAAAGATGTAACTCTGTGAGATGAATTAACAGAACACAGAGCTGTTTCTCAGAAAGCTTCTTTCCTGTTTTGAACGGAAAATATTTCCTTTTTCACCATAGCCCTCTATAGGCTTCCAAATATCCCTTTGCCAATTCCAGAAGAACAGCCTTAGCGAAAGGCTTCTTGAATGGAAAGATGTAACTCTGTGAGATGAATTAACAAAACACAGAGCAGTTTTTCAGAAAGATTCTTTCCAGTTTTGAACGGAAGATATTTCCTTTTTCACCATAGCCCTCTATGGGCTTCCAAATATCCCTTTCCCAATTCCACAAGAACAGCCTTAGCGAACGGCTTCTTGAAGGGAAAGATGTAACTCTCTGAGATGAATTAACAGAACATAGAGCAGTTTCTCAGAAAGCTTCTTTCCAGTTTTGAACGGAAGATACTTCCGTTTTCACCGTAGCCCTCTATGGGCTTCCAAATATCCCTTTGCCAATTCCACAAGAACAGCCTTAGCGAAAGGCTTCTTGAAGGGAAAGATGTAACTCTGTGAGATGAATTAACAGAACACAGAGCAGTTCCTCAGAAAGCTTCTCTCCAGTTTTGAACGGAAGATATTTCCTTTTTCACCATAGCCCTCTAGGGGTTCCAAATATCCCTTTGCCAATTCCACAAGAACAGCCTTAGCGAAAGGCTTCTTTAAGGGAAAGATGTAACTCTGTGAGATGAATTAACAGAACACAGAGCAGTTTCTCAGAAAGCTTCTTTCCAGATTTGAAGGGAAGATATTTCCTTTTTCACCATAGCCCTCTATGGGCTTCCAAATATCACATTGCCAATTCCACAAGAACAGCCTTAGCGAAAGGCTTCTTGAGGGGAAAGATGTAACTCTGTGAGATGAATTAACAGAACACAGAGCAGTATCTCAGAAAGCTTCTTTCCAGATTTGAACGGAAGATATTTCCTTTTTCACCGCAGCCCTCTATGGGCTTCCAAATATCCCTTTGCCAATTCCACCAGAACAGCCTTATACAAAGGTTAATTGAAGGGAAAGATGTAACTCTGTGAGATGAATTAACAGAACAGAGAGCAGTTTCTCAGAAAGCGTCTTTCCAGTTTTGAAAGGAAGATATTTCCTTTTTCACCATAGCCCTCTAGGGGTTCCAAATCTCCCTTTGCCAATTCCACAAGAACAGCCTTAGCGAAAGGCTTTTTGAAGGGAAAGATGTAACTCTGTGAGATGAATTAACAGAACACAGAGCAGTTCCTCAGAAAGATTCTTTCCAGTTTTGAACGGCAGATATTACCTTTTTCACCATAGCCCTCTAGGGGTTCCAAATATCCCTTTGCCAATTCCACAAGAACAGCCTTAACGAAAGGTTTCTTGAAGGGAGAGATGTAACTCTGTGAGATGAATTAACAGAACACAGAGCAGTTTCTCAGAAAGCTTCTTTCCAGTTTTGAACGGAAGATATTTCCTTTTTCACCATAGCCCTCTATGGGCTTCCAAATATCCCTTTGCCAATTCCACAAGAACAGCCTTAGCGGAAGTCTAATTGAAGGGAAAGATGTAACTCTGTGAGATGAATTAACAGAACACAGAGCAGTTTCTTAGAAAGCTTCTTTCCAGTTTTGAACGGAAAATATTTCCTTTTTCACCATAGCCCTCTATGGGCTTCCAAATATCCCTTTGCCAATTCCACAAGAACAGCCTTAGCGAAAGGCTTCTTGATGGGAAAGATGTAACTCTGTGAGATGAATTAACAGAACACAGAGCAGTTTCTCAGAAAGCTTCTTTCCAGTTTTGAACGGAATATATTTCCTTTTTCACCGTAGCCTTCTATGGGCTTCCAAATATCCCATTGCCAATTCCACAAGAACAGTCTTAGCGAAAGGCTTCTTGAAGGGAAAGATGTAACTCTGTGAGATGAATTAAAAGAAAACAGAGCAGTTTCTCAGAAAGCTTCTTTCCAGTTTTGAACGGAAAATATTTCCTTTTTCCCGTAGACCTCTATGGGCTTCCAAATATCCCTTTGCCAATTCCACAAGAACAGCCTTAGCGAAAGGCTTCTGGGAGGGAAAGATGTAACTCTGTGAGATGAATTATAAAAACACAGAGCAGTTTCTCAGAAAGCTTCTTTCCAGTTTTGAACGGAAGATATTTCCTTTTTCACCATAGCCCTCTATGGGCTTCCAAATATCCCTTTGCCACTTCCACAAGAAGAGCCTTAGCGAAAGGCTTCTTGAAGGGAAAGATGTAACTCTGTGAGATGAATTAACAGAAAACAGAGCAGTTTCTCTGAAAGCTTCTTTCCAGTTTTGAACGGAAGACATTTCCTTTTTCACCATAGACCTCTATGGGCTTCCAAATATCCATTTGCCAATTACACAAGAACAGCCTTAGCGAAAGGCTTCTTGAAGGGAAAGATGTAACTCTGTGAGATGAATTAACAGAACACAGAGCAGTTACTCAGAAAGCTTCTTTCCAGTTTTGAACGGAAGATATTTCCTTTATCACCGTAGCCCACTATGGGCTTCCAAATATCCCTTTTTCAATTCCACAACAACAGCCTTAGCGAAAGGCTTCTTGAAGGGAAAGATGTAACTCTGTGAGAAGAATTAACAGAACACAGAGAAGTTTCTCAGAAAGCTTCTTTCCAGATTTGAACGGAAGATATTTCCTTTTTCACCATAGCCCTCTATGGGCTTCCAAATATCACATTGCCAATTCCACAAGAACAGGCCTAGTGAAAGGCTTCTTGAAGGGAAAGATGTAACTCTGTGAGATGAATTAACAGAACACAGAGCAGTTTCTCAGAAAGCTTCTTTCCAGATTTGAACGGAAGATATTTCCTTTTTCACCGTAGCCCTCTATGGGCTTCCAAATATCCCTTTGCCAATTCCACGAGAAAAGCCTTAGCGAAAGGCTTCTTGAAGGTAAAGATGTAACTCTGTGAGATGAATTAACAGAACACAGAGCAGTTTCTCAGAAAGCGTCTTTCCAGTTTTCAACGGAAGATATTTCCTTTTTCACCGTAGCCCTCTATGGGCTTCCAAATATCCCTTTGCCAATTCCACCAGAACAGCCTTATCCAAAGGGTAATTGAAGGGAAAGATGTAACTCCGTGAGATGAATTAACAGAACAGAGAGCAGTTTCTCAGAAAGCGTCTTTCCAGTTTTGAACGGAAGATATTTCCTTTTTCACCATAGCCCTCTATGGGCTTCCAAGTATCACTTTGCCAATTCCACAAGAACAGCCTTAGCGAAAGGCTTCTTGAAGGGAAAGATGTAACTCTGTGAGATGAATTAACAGAACACAGAGCAGTTTCTCAGAAAGCTTCTTTCCAGTTTTGAAGGGAAGATATTTCCTTTTTCACCGTAGCCCTCTATGGGCTTCCAAATATCCCTTTGCCAATTCCACAAGAACAGCCTTAGCGAAAGGCTTCTTGAAGGGAAAGATGTAACTCTGTGAGATGAATTAACAGAACACAGAGTAGTTTCTCAGAAAGCTTCTTTCCAGTCTTGAACGGAAGATATTCCCTTTTTCACCATAGCCCTCTATGGGCTTCCAAATATCCCTTTGCCAATTCCACAAGAACAGCCTTAGCGAAAGGCTTTTTGAAGGGAAAGATGTAACTCTGTGAGATGAATTAACATAACACAGAGCAGTTTCTCAGAAAGCTTCTTTCCAGTTTTGAAGAGAAGTTATTTCCTTTTTCACCATAGCCCTCTATAGGCTTCCAAATATCCCTTTGCCAATTCCACAAGAACAGCCTTAGCGAAAGGCTTCTTGAAGGGAAAGATGTAACTCTGTGAGATGAATTAACAGAACACAGAGCAGTTTTTCAGAAAGATTCTTTCCAGGTTTGAACGGAAGATATTTCCTTTTTCACCATAGCCCACTATGGGCTTCCAAATATCCCTTTGCCTATTCCACAAGAGCAGCCTTAGTGAAAGGCTTCTTGAAGGGAAAGATGTAACACTGTGAAATGAATTAACAGAACACAGAGCAGTTTCTCAGAAAGCGTCTTTCCAGTTTTGAACGGAAGATGTTTCCTTTTTCACCATAGCCCTCTAAGGGCTTCCAAATATCCCTTTGCCAATTCCACAAGAACAGCCTTAGCGAAAGGCTTCTTGAAGGGAAAGATGTAACTCTGTGAGATGAATTAACAGAACACAGAGCAGTTTTTCAGAAAGATTCTTTCCAGGTTTGAACGGAAGATATTTCCTTTTTCACCATAGCCCACTATGGGCTTCCAAATATCCCTTTGCCAATTCCACAAGAGCAGCCTTAGTGAAAGGCTTCTTGAAGGGAAAGATGTAACTCTGTGAGATGAATTAACAGAACACAGAGCAGTTTCTCAGAAAGCGTCTTTCCAGTTTTGAACGGAAGATGTTTCCTTTTTCACCATAGCCCTCTAAGGGCTTCCAAATATCCCTTTGCCAATTCCACAAGAACAGCCTTAGCGAAAGGCTTCTTGAAAGGAAAGATGTAACTCTGTGAGATGAATTAACAGAACACAGAGCAGTTTCTCAGAAAGCTTCTTTCCTGTTTTGAACGGAAGATATTTCCTTTTTCACCATAGCCCTCTATAGGCTTCCAAATATCCCTTTGCCAATTCCAGAAAAACAGCCTTAGCGAAAGGCTTCTTGAAGGGAAAGATGTAACTCCGTGAGATGAATTAACAGAACACAGAGCAGTTTTTCAGAAAGATTCTTTCCAGTTTTGAACGGAAGATATTTCCTTTTTCACCATAGCCCTCTATGGGCTTCCAAATATCCCTTTGCCAATTCCACAAGAACAGCCTTAGCGAAAGGCTTCTTGAAGGGAAAGATGTAACTCTCTGAGATGAATTAACAGAACATAGAGCAGTTTCTCAGAAAGCTTCTTTCCAGTTTTGAACGGAAGATACTTCCGTTTTCACCGTAGCCCTCTATGGGCTTCCAAATATCCCTTTGCCAATTCGACAAGAACAGCCTTAGCGAAAGGCTTCTTGAAGGGAAAGATGTAACTCTCTGAGATGAATTAACAGAACATAGAGCAGTTTCTCAGAAAGCTTCTTTCCAGTTTTGAACGGAAGATACTTCCGTTTTCATCGTAGCCCTCTATGGGCTTCCAAATATCCCTTTCCCAATTCCACAAGAACAGCCTTAGCGAAAGGCTAATTGAAGGAAAAGATGTAACTCTGTGAGATGAATTAACAGAACACAGAGCAGTTTCTCAGAAAGCTTCTTTCCAGTTTTGAACGGAAGATATTTCCTTTTTCACTATAGACCTCTATGGGCTTCCAAATATCCCTTTGCCAATTCCACAAGAACAGCCTTAGCGGAAGGCTAATTGAATGGAAAGATGTAACTCTGTGAGATGAATTAACAGAACACAGAGCAGTTTCTCAGAAAGCTTCTTTCCAGTTTTGAACGGAAGATATTTCCTTTTTCACCGTAGCCCACTATGGGCTTCCAAATATCCCTTTGCCAATTCCACAAGAACAGCCTTAGCGAAAGGCTTCTTGAAGGGAAAGATGTAACTCTGTGTGATGAATTAACAGAACAGAGAGCATTTTCTCAGAAAGCTTCTTTCCAGTTTTGAACGGAAGATATTTCCTTTTTCACCATAGCCTTCTATGGGCTTCCAAATATCCCTTTGCCAATTCCACAAGAACAGCCTTAGCGAAAGGCTTCTGGGAGGGAAAGATGTAACTCTGTGAGATGAATTATAAAAACACAGAGCAGTTTCTCAGAAAGCTTCTTTCCAGTTTTGAACGGAAGATATTTCCTTTTTCACCATAGCCCTCTATGGGCTTCCAAATATCCCTTTGCCACTTCCACAAGAAGAGCCTTAGCGAAAGGCTTCTTGAAGGGAAAGATGTAACTCTGTGAGATGAATTAACAGAAAACAGAGCAGTTTCTCTGAAAGCTTCTTTCCAGTTTTGAACGGAAGACATTTCCTTTTTCACCATAGACCTCTATGGGCTTCCAAATATCCATTTGCCAATTACACAAGAACAGCCTTAGCGAAAGGCTTCTTGAAGGGAAAGATGTAACTCTGTGAGATGAATTAACAGAACACAGAGCAGTTACTCAGAAAGCTTCTTTCCAGTTTTGAACGGAAGATATTTCCTTTATCACCGTAGCCCACTATGGGCTTCCAAATATCCCTTTTTCAATTCCACAACAACAGCCTTAGCGAAAGGCTTCTTGAAGGGAAAGATGTAACTCTGTGAGAAGAATTAACAGAACACAGAGAAGTTTCTCAGAAAGCTTCTTTCCAGATTTGAACGGAAGATATTTCCTTTTTCACCATAGCCCTCTATGGGCTTCCAAATATCACATTGCCAATTCCACAAGAACAGGCCTAGTGAAAGGCTTCTTGAAGGGAAAGATGTAACTCTGTGAGATGAATTAAAAGAACACAGAGCAGTTTCTCAGAAAGCTTCTTTCCAGATTTGAACGGAAGATATTTCCTTTTTCACCGTAGCCCTCTATGGGCTTCCAAATATCCCTTTGCCAATTCCACGAGAAAAGCCTTAGCGAAAGGCTTCTTGAAGGTAAAGATGTAACTCTGTGAGATGAATTAACAGAACACAGAGCAGTTTCTCAGAAAGCGTCTTTCCAGTTTTCAACGGAAGATATTTCCTTTTTCACCGTAGCCCTCTATGGGCTTCCAAATATCCCTTTGCCAATTCCACCAGAACAGCCTTATCCAAAGGGTAATTGAAGGGAAAGATGTAACTCCGTGAGATGAATTAACAGAAAAGAGAGCAGTTTCTCAGAAAGCGTCTTTCCAGTTTTGAACGGAAGATATTTCCTTTTTCACCATAGCCCTCTATGGGCTTCCAAGTATCACTTTGCCAATTCCACAAGAACAGCCTTAGCGAAAGGCTTCTTGAAGGGAAAGATGTAACTCTGTGAGATGAATTAACAGAACACAGAGCAGTTTCTCAGAAAGCTTCTTTCCAGTTTTGAAGGGAAGATATTTCCTTTTTCACCGTAGCCCTCTATGGGCTTCCAAATATCCCTTTGCCAATTCCACAAGAACAGCCTTAGCGAAAGGCTTCTTGAAGGGAAAGATGTAACTCTGTGAGATGAATTAACAGAACACAGAGTAGTTTCTCAGAAAGCTTCTTTCCAGTCTTGAACGGAAGATATTCCCTTTTTCACCATAGCCCTCTATGGGCTTCCAAATATCCCTTTGCCAATTCCACAAGAACAGCCTTAGCGAAAGGCTTTTTGAAGGGAAAGATGTAACTCTGTGAGATGAATTAACATAACACAGAGCAGTTTCTCAGAAAGCTTCTTTCCAGTTTTGAAGAGAAGTTATTTCCTTTTTCACCATAGCCCTCTATAGGCTTCCAAATATCCCTTTGCCAATTCCACAAGAACAGCCTTAGCGAAAGGCTTCTTGAAGGGAAAGATGTAACTCTGTGAGATGAATTAACAGAACACAGAGCAGTTTTTCAGAAAGATTCTTTCCAGGTTTGAACGGAAGATATTTCCTTTTTCACCATAGCCCACTATGGGCTTCCAAATATCCCTTTGCCTATTCCACAAGAGCAGCCTTAGTGAAAGGCTTCTTGAAGGGAAAGATGTAACACTGTGAAATGAATTAACAGAACACAGAGCAGTTTCTCAGAAAGCGTCTTTCCAGTTTTGAACGGAAGATGTTTCCTTTTTCACCATAGCCCTCTAAGGGCTTCCAAATATCCCTTTGCCAATTCCACAAGAACAGCCTTAGCGAAAGGCTTCTTGAAGGGAAAGATGTAACTCTGTGAGATGAATTAACAGAACACAGAGCAGTTTTTCAGAAAGATTCTTTCCAGGTTTGAACGGAAGATATTTCCTTTTTCACCATAGCCCACTATGGGCTTCCAAATATCCCTTTGCCAATTCCACAAGAGCAGCCTTAGTGAAAGGCTTCTTGAAGGGAAAGATGTAACTCTGTGAGATGAATTAACAGAACACAGAGCAGTTTCTCAGAAAGCGTCTTTCCAGTTTTGAACGGAAGATGTTTCCTTTTTCACCATAGCCCTCTAAGGGCTTCCAAATATCCCTTTGCCAATTCCACAAGAACAGCCTTAGCGAAAGGCTTCTTGAAAGGAAAGATGTAACTCTGTGAGATGAATTAACAGAACACAGAGCAGTTTCTCAGAAAGCTTCTTTCCTGTTTTGAACGGAAGATATTTCCTTTTTCAGCATAGCCCTCTATAGGCTTCCAAATATCCCTTTGCCAATTCCAGAAAAACAGCCTTAGCGAAAGGCTTCTTGAAGGGAAAGATGTAACTCCGTGAGATGAATTAACAGAACACAGAGCAGTTTTTCAGAAAGATTCTTTCCAGTTTTGAACGGAAGATATTTCCTTTTTCACCATAGCCCTCTATGGGCTTCCAAATATCCCTTTGCCAATTCCACAAGAACAGCCTTAGCGAAAGGCTTCTTGAAGGGAAAGATGTAACTCTCTGAGATGAATTAACAGAACATAGAGCAGTTTCTCAGAAAGCTTCTTTCCAGTTTTGAACGGAAGATACTTCCGTTTTCACCGTAGCCCTCTATGGGCTTCCAAATATCCCTTTGCCAATTCGACAAGAACAGCCTTAGCGAAAGGCTTCTTGAAGGGAAAGATGTAACTCTCTGAGATGAATTAACAGAACATAGAGCAGTTTCTCAGAAAGCTTCTTTCCAGTTTTGAACGGAAGATACTTCCGTTTTCATCGTAGCCCTCTATGGGCTTCCAAATATCCCTTTCCCAATTCCACAAGAACAGCCTTAGCGAAAGGCTAATTGAAGGAAAAGATGTAACTCTGTGAGATGAATTAACAGAACACAGAGCAGTTTCTCAGAAAGCTTCTTTCCAGTTTTGAACGGAAGATATTTCCTTTTTCACTATAGACCTCTATGGGCTTCCAAATATCCCTTTGCCAATTCCACAAGAACAGCCTTAGCGGAAGGCTAATTGAATGGAAAGATGTAACTCTGTGAGATGAATTAACAGAACACAGAGCAGTTTCTCAGAAAGCTTCTTTCCAGTTTTGAACGGAAGATATTTCCTTTTTCACCGTAGCCCACTATGGGCTTCCAAATATCCCTTTGCCAATTCCACAAGAACAGCCTTAGCGAAAGGCTTCTTGAAGGGAAAGATGTAACTCTGTGTGATGAATTAACAGAACAGAGAGCATTTTCTCAGAAAGCTTCTTTCCAGTTTTGAACGGAAGATATTTCCTTTTTCACCATAGCCTTCTATGGGCTTCCAAATATCCCTTTGCCAATTCCACAAGAACAGCCTTAGCGAAAGGCTTCTTGAAGGGAAAGATGTAACTCTGTGAGATGAATTAACAGAACATAGAGCAGTTTCTCAGAAAGCTTCTTTTCAGTATTGAACGGAAGATATTTCCTTTTTCACCATAGCTCTCTCTGAGCTTCCAAATATCCCTTTGCCAATTCCACAAGAACAGCCTTAGCGAAAGGCTTTTTGAAGGGAAAGATGTAACTCTGTGAGATGAATTAACAGAACACAGAGCAGTTTCTCAGAAAGCTTCTTTCCAGTTTTGAAGGGAAGATATTTCCTTTTTCACCATAGCCCTCTATAGGCTTCCAAATATCCCTTTGCCAATTCCACAAGAACAGCCTTAGCGAAAGGCTTCTTGAAGGGAAAGATGTAACTCTGTGAGATGAATTAACAGAACACAGAGCAGTTTTTCAGAAAGATTCTTTCCAGGTTTGAACAGAAGATATTTCCTTTTTCACCATAGCCCACTATGGGCTTCCAAATATCCCTTTGCCAATTCCACAAGAGCAGCCTTAGTGAAAGGCTTCTTGAAGGGAAAGATGTAACTCTGTGAGATGAATTAACAGAACACAGAGCAGTTTCTCAGAAAGCGTCTTTCCAGTTTTGAACGGAAGATGTTTCCTTTTTCACCATAGCCCTCTAAGGGCTTCCAAATATCCCTTTGCCAATTCCACAAGAACAGCCTTAGCGAAAGGCTTCTTGAAAGGAAAGATGTAACTCTGTGAGATGAATTAACAGAACACAGAGCTGTTTCTCAGAAAGCTTCTTTCCTGTTTTGAACGGAAAATATTTCCTTTTTCACCATAGCCCTCTATAGGCTTCCAAATATCCCTTTGCCAATTCCAGAAGAACAGCCTTAGCGAAAGGCTTCTTGAAGGGAAAGATGTAACTCTGTGAGATGAATTAACAGAACACAGAGCAGTTTTTCAGAAAGATTCTTTCCAGTTTTGAACGGAAGATATTTCCTTTTTCACCATAGCCCTCTATGGGCTTCCAAATATCCCTTTCCCAATTCCACAAGAACAGCCTTAGCGAAAGGCTTCTTGAAGGGAAAGATGTAACTCTCTGAGATGAATTAACAGAACATAGAGCAGTTTCTCAGAAAGCTTCTTTCCAGTTTTGAACGGAAGATACTTCCGTTTTCACCGTAGCCCTCTATGGGCTTCCAAATATCCCTTTGCCAATTCCACAAGAACAGGCTTAGCGAAAGGCTTCTTGAAGGGAAAGATGTAACTCTGTGAGATGAATTAACAGAACATAGAGCAGTTTCTCAGAAAGCTTCTTTCCAGTTTTGAACGGAAGATACTTCCGTTTTCACCGTAGCCCTCTATGGGCTTCCAAATATCCCTTTGCCATTTCCACAAGAACAGCCTTAGCGAAAGGCTTATTGAAGGGAAAGATGTAACTCTGTGAGATGAATTAACAGAACACAGAGCAGTTTCTCAGAAAGCTTCTTTCCAGATTTGAACGGAAGGTATTTCCTTTTTCACCGTAGCCCTCTATGGGCTTCCAAATATCCCTTTGCCAACTCCACAAGAACAGCCTTAGCGAAAGGCTTCTTGAAGGTAAAGATGTAACTCTGTGAGATGAATTAACAGAACACAGAGCAGTTTCTCAGAAAGCGTCTTTCCAGTTTTCAACGGAAGATATTTCCTTTTTCACCGTAGCCCTCTATGGGCTTCCAAATATCCCTTTGCCAATTCCACCAGAACAGCCCTATCCAAAGGGTAATTGAAGGGAAAGATGTAACTCCGTGAGATGAATTAACAGAACAGAGAGCAGTCTCTCAGAAAGCGTCTTTCCAGTTTTGAACGGAAGATATTTCCTTTTTCACCATAGCCCTCTATGGGCTTCCAAATATCCCTTTGCCAATTCCACAAGAACAGCCTTAGCGAAAGGCTTCTTGAAGGGAAAGATGTAACTCTGTGAGATGAATTAACAGAACACAGAGCAGTTTCTCAGAAAGCTTCTTTCCAGTTTTGAAGGGAAGATATTTCCTTTTTCACCGTAGCCCTCTATGGGCTTCCAAATATCCCTTTGCCAATTCCAGAAGAACAGCCTTAGCGAAAGGCTTCTTGAAGGGAAAGATGTAACTCTGTGAGATGAATTAACAGAACACAGAGTAGTTTCTCAGAAAGCTTCTTTCCACTCTTGAACGGAAGATATTCCCTTTTTCACCATAGCCCTCTATGGGCTTCCAAATATCCCTTTGCCAATTCCACAAGAACAGCATTAGCGAAAGGCTTTTTGAAGGGAAAGATGTAACTCTGTGAGATGAATTAACATAACACAGAGCAGTTTCTCAGAAAGCTTCTTTCCAGTTTTGAAGGGAAGATATTTCCTTTTTCACCATAGCCCTCTACAGGCTTCCAAATATCCCTTTGCCAATTCCACAAGAACAGCCTTAGCGAAAGGCTTCTTGAAGGGAAAGATGTAACTCTGTGAGATGAATTAACAGAACACAGAGCAGATTTTCAGAAAGCGTCTTTCCATTTTTGAACATAAGATATTTCCTTTTTCACCGTAGCCCTCTATGGGCTTGCAAATATCCCTTTGCCAATTCCACAAGAACAGCCTTAGCGAAAGGCTTCTTGAAGGGAAAGATGTAACTCTGTGAGATGAATTAACGGAACACAGAGCAGTTTCTCAGAAAGCTTCTTTCCAGTTTTGAACGGAAGATATTTCCTTTTTCACCGTAGCCCTCTATGGGCTTCCAAATATCCCTTTTCCAATTCCAACAGAACAGCATTATACAAAGGGTAATTGAAGGGAAAGATGTAACTCTGTGAGATGAATTAACAGAACAGAGAGCAGTTTCTCAGAAAGCGTCTTTCCAGTTTTGAACGGAAGATATTTCCTTTTTCACCATAGCCCTCTATGGGCTTCCAAATATCCCTTTGCCAATTCCACAAGAACAGCCTTAGCGAAAGGCTTCTTGAAGGGAAAGATGTAACTCTGTGAGATGAATTAACATAACACAGAGCAGTTTCTCAGAAAGCTTCTTTCCAGTTTTGAAGGGAAGATATTTCCTTTTTCACCATAGCCCTCTACAGGCTTCCAAATATCCCTTTGCCAATTCCACAAGAACAGCCTTAGCGAAAGGCTTCTTGAAGGGAAAGATGTAACTCTGTGAGATGAATTAACGGAACACAGAGCAGTTTTTCAGAAAGATTCTTTCCAGGTTTGAACGGAAGATATTTCCTTTTTCACCATAGCCCACTATGGGCTTCCAAATATCCCTTTGCCAATTCCACAAGAACAGCCTTAGCGAAAGGCTTCTTGAAGGGAAAGATGTAACTCTGTGAGATGAATTAACAGAACATAGAGCAGTTTCTCAGAAAGCTTCTTTCCAGTTTTGAACGGAAGATATTTCCTTTTTCACCATAGCCCTCTATGGGCTTCCAAATATCCCTTTCCGAATTCCACAAGAACAGCCTTAGCGAAAGGCTTCTTAAAGGGAAAGATGTATCTCTGTGAGATGAATTAACAGAACACAGAGCAGTTTCTCAGAAAGCTTCTTTCCAGTTTTGAACGGAAGATATTTCCTTTTTCACCGTAGCCCACAATGGGCTTCCAAATATCCCTTTGCCAATTCCACAAGAGCAGCCTTAGCGAAAGGCTTCTTGAAGGGAAAGATGTAACTCTGTGAGATGAATTAACAGAACACAGAGCAGTTTCTCAGAAAGCTTCTTTCCAGTTTTGAACGGAAGATATTTCCTTTTTCACCGTAGCCGTCTATGGGCTTCCAAATATCCCTTTGCCAATTCCACAAGAGCAGCCTTATTGAAAGGCTTCTTGAAGGGAAAGCTGTAACTCTGTGAGATGAATTAACAGAACACAGAGCAGTTTCTCAGAAAGCTTCTTTCCAGATTTGAACGGAAGATATTTCCTTTTTCACCGTAGCCCTCTATGGGCTTCCAAATATCCCTTTGCCAATTCCACAAGAACAGCCTTAGCGAAAGGCTTCTTGAAGGGAAAGATGTATCTCTGTGAGATGAATTAACAGAACACAGAGCAGTTTCTCAGAAAGCGTCTTTCCAGTTTTCAACGGAAGATATTTCCTTTTTCACCGTAGCCCTCTATGGGCTTCCAAATATCCCTTTGCCAATTCCACCAGAACTGCCTTATACAAAGGGTAATTGAAGGGAAAGATGTAACTCTGTGAGATGAATTAACAGAACAGAGAGCAGTTTCTCAGAAAGCGTCTTTCCAGTTTTGAACGGAAGATATTTCCTTTTTCACCATAGCCCTCTATGGGCTTCCAAATATCCCTTTGCCAATTCCACAAGAACAGCCTTAGCGAAAGGCTTCTTGAAGGGAAAGATGTAAATCTGTGAGATGAATTAACAGAACACAGAGCAGTTTCTCAGAAAGCTTCTTTCCAGTTTTGAAGGGAAGATATTTCCTTTTTCACCATAGCCCTCTATAGGCTTCCAAATATCCCTTTGCCAATTCCACAACAACAGCCTTAGCGAAAGGCTTCTTGAAGGGAAAGATGTAACTCTGTGAGATGAATTAACAGAACGCAGAGCAGTTTCTCAGAAAGCGTCTTTCCAGTTTTGAACAGAAGATATTTTCTTTTTCACCATAGCCCTCTATGGGCTTCCAAATATCCCTTTGCCAATTCCACAAGAACAGCCTTAGCGAAAGGCTTTTTGAAGGGAAAGATGTAACTCTGTGAGATGAATTAACAGAACACAGAGCAGTTCCTCAGAAAGATTCTTTCCAGTTTTGAACGGCAGATATTACCTTTTTCACCATAGCCCTCTAGGGGTTCCAAATATCCCTTTGCCAATTCCACAAGAACAGCCTTAGCGAAACGTTTCTTGAAGGGAGAGACGTAACTCTGTGAGATGAATTAACAGAACACAGAGCAGTTTCTCAGAAAGCTTCTTTCCAGTTTTGAACGGAAGATATTTCCTTTTTCACCATAGCCCTCTATGGGCTTCCAAATATCCCTTTGCCAATTCCACAAGAACAGCCTTAGCGAAAGTCTAATTGAAGGGAAAGATGTAACTCTGTGAGATGAATTAACAGAACACAGAGCAGTTTCTTAGAAAGCTTCTTTCCAGTTTTGAACGGAAAATATTTCCTTTTTCACCGTAGCCCTCTATGGGCTTCCAAATATCCCTTTGCCAATTCCACAAGAACAGCCTTAGCGAAAGGCTTCTTGATGGGAAAGATGTAACTCTGTGAGATGAATTAACAGAACACAGAGCAGTTTCTCAGAAAG
The DNA here is from genome assembly GCF_047675955.1 of Chlorocebus sabaeus. Taxonomy (NCBI): domain Eukaryota; kingdom Metazoa; phylum Chordata; class Mammalia; order Primates; family Cercopithecidae; genus Chlorocebus; species Chlorocebus sabaeus. Next base: position 126,157 of record NW_027327495.1, on the reverse strand, counting down.
CTTCTTTCCAGTTTTGAACGGAATATATTTCCTTTTTCACCGTAGCCTTCTATGGGCTTCCAAATATCCCATTGCCAATTCCACAAGAACAGCTTTAGCGAAAGGCTTCTTGAAGGGAAAGATGTAACTCTGTGAGATGAATTAAAAGAAAACAGAGCAGTTTCTCAGAAAGCTTCTTTCCAGTTTTGAACGGAAAATATTTCCTTTTTCCCGTAGACCTCTATGGGCTTCCAAATATCCCTTTGCCAATTCCACAAGAACAGCCTTAGCGAAAGGCTTCGGGGAGGGAAAGATGTAACTCTGTGAGATGAATTAACAAAACACAGAGCAGTTTCTCTGAAAGCTTCTTTCCAGTTTTGAACGGAAGACATTTCCTTTTTCACCATAGACCTCTATGGGCTTCCAAATATCCATTTGCCAATTACACAAGAACAGCCTTAGCGAAAGGCTTCTTGAAGGGAAAGATGTAACTCTGTGAGATGAATTAACAGAACACAGAGCAGTTTCTCAGAAAGCTTCTTTACAGTTTTTAACGGAAGATATTTCCTTTTTCACCGTAGCCCTCTATGGGCTTCCAAATATCCCTTTGCCAATTCCACAAGAACAGCCTTAGCGAAAGGCTTCTTGAAGGGAAAGATGTAACTCTGTGAGATGAATTAACAGAACACAGAGCAGTTTCTCAGAAAGCTTCTTTCCAGTTTTGAACGGAAGATATTCCCTTTTTCACCATAGCCCTCTAGGGGTTCCAAATATCCCTTTGCCAATTCCACAAGAACAGCCTTAGCGAAAGGCTTCTTGAAGGGAAAGATGTAACTCTGTGAGATGAATTAACAGAACACAGAGCAGTTTCTCAGAAAGCGTCTTTCCAGTTTTCAACGGAAGATATTTCCTTTTTCACCGTAGCCCTCTATGGGCTTCCAAATATCCCTTTTCCAATTCCAACAGAACAGCCTTATACAAAGGGTAATTGAAGGGAAAGATGTAACTCTGTGAGATGAATTAACAGAACAGAGAGCAGTTTCTCAGAAAGCGTCTTTCCAGTTTTGAACGGAAGATATTTCCTTTTTCACCATAGCCCTCTATGGGCTTCCAAATATCCCTTTGCCAATTCCACAAGAACAGCCTTAGCGAAAGGCTTCTTGAAGGGAAAGATGTAACTCTGTGAGATGAATTAACATAACACAGAGCAGTTTCTCAGAAAGCTTCTTTCCAGTTTTGAAGGGAAGATATTTCCTTTTTCACCATAGCCCTCTACAGGCTTCCAAATATCCCTTTGCCAATTCCACAAGAACAGCCTTAGCGAAAGGCTTCTTGAAGGGAAAGATGTAACTCTGTGAGATGAATTAACGGAACACAGAGCAGTTTTTCAGAAAGATTCTTTCCAGGTTTGAACGGAAGATATTTCCTTTTTCACCATAGCCCACTATGGGCTTCCAAATATCCCTTTGCCAATTCCACAAGAACAGCCTTAGCGAAAGGCTTCTTGAAGGGAAAGATGTAACTCTGTGAGATGAATTAACAGAACATAGAGCAGTTTCTCAGAAAGCTTCTTTCCAGTTTTGAACGGAAGATATTTCCTTTTTCACCATAGCCCTCTATGGGCTTCCAAATATCCCTTTCCGAATTCCACAAGAACAGCCTTAGCGAAAGGCTTCTTGAAGGGAAAGATGTAACTCTGTGAGATGAATTAACAGAACATAGAGCAGTTTCTCAGAAAGCTTCTTTTCAGTATTGAACGGAAGATATTTCCTTTTTCACCATAGCTCTCTCTGAGCTTCCAAATATCCCTTTGCCAATTCCACAAGAACAGCCTTAGCGAAAGGCTTTTTGAAGGGAAAGATGTAACTCTGTGAGATGAATTAACAGAACACAGAGCAGTTTCTCAGAAAGCTTCTTTCCAGTTTTGAAGGGAAGATATTTCCTTTTTCACCATAGCCCTCTGTAGGCTTCCAAATATCCCTTTGCCAATTCCACAAGAACAGCCTTAGCGAAAGGCTTCTTGAAGGGAAAGATGTAACTCTGTGAGATGAATTAACAGAACACAGAGCAGTTTTTCAGAAAGATTCTTTCCAGGTTTGAACGGAAGATATTTCCTTTTTCACCATAGCCCACTATGGGCTTCCAAATATCCCTTTGCCAATTCCACAAGAGCAGCCTTAGTGAAAGGCTTCTTGAAGGGAAAGATGTAACTCTGTGAGATGAATTAACAGAACACAGAGCAGTTTCTCAGAAAGCGTCTTTCCAGTTTTGAACGGAAGATGTTTCCTTTTTCACCATAGCCCTCTAAGGGCTTCCAAATATCCCTTTGCCAATTCCACAAGAACAGCCTTAGCGAAAGGCTTCTTGAAAGGAAAGATGTAACTCTGTGAGATGAATTAACAGAACACAGAGCAGTTTCTCAGAAAGCTTCTTTCCTGTTTTGAACGGAAGATATTTCCTTTTTCACCATAGCCCTCTATAGGCTTCCAAATATCCCTTTGCCAATTCCAGAAAAACAGCCTTAGCGAAAGGCTTCTTGAAGGGAAAGATGTAACTCCGTGAGATGAATTAACAGAACACAGAGCAGTTTTTCAGAAAGATTCTTTCCAGTTTTGAACGGAAGATATTTCCTTTTTCACCATAGCCCTCTATGGGCTTCCAAATATCCCTTTGCCAATTCCACAAGAACAGCCTTAGCGAAAGGCTTCTTGAAGGGAAAGATGTAACTCTCTGAGATGAATTAACAGAACATAGTGCAGTTTCTCAGAAAGCTTCTTTCCAGTTTTGAACGGAAGATACTTCCGTTTTCACCGTAGCCCTCTATGGGCTTCCAAATATTCCTTTGCCAATTCGACAAGAACAGCCTTAGCGAAAGGCTTCTTGAAGGGAAAGATGTAACTCTCTGAGATGAATTAACAGAACATAGAGCAGTTTCTCAGAAAGCTTCTTTCCAGTTTTGAACGGAAGATACTTCCGTTTTCATCGTAGCCCTCTATGGGCTTCCAAATATCCCTTTCCCAATTCCACAAGAACAGCCTTAGCGAAAGGCTAATTGAAGGAAAAGATGTAACTCTGTGAGATGAATTAACAGAACACAGAGCAGTTTCTCAGAAAGCTTCTTTCCAGTTTTGAACGGAAGATATTTCCTTTTTCACTATAGACCTCTATGGGCTTCCAAATATCCCTTTGCCAATTCCACAAGAACAGCCTTAGCGGAAGGCTAATTGAAGGGAAAGATGTAACTCTGTGAGATGAATTAACAGAACACAGAGCAGTTTCTCAGAAAGCTTCTTTCCAGTTTTGAACGGAAGATATTTCCTTTTTCACCGTAGCCCACTATGGGCTTCCAAATATCCCTTTGCCAATTCCACAAGAACAGCCTTAGCGAAAGGCTTCTTGAAGGGAAAGATGTAACTCTGTGTGATGAATTAACAGAACAGAGAGCATTTTCTCAGAAAGCTTCTTTCCAGTTTTGAACGGAAGATATTTCCTTTTTCACCATAGCCCTCTATGGGCTTCCAAATATCCCTTTGCCAATTCCACAAGAACAGCCTTAGCGAAAGGCTTCTTGAAGGGAAAGATGTAACTCTGTGAGATGAATTAACAGAACATAGAGCAGTTTCTCAGAAAGCTTCTTTTCAGTATTGAACGGAAGATATTTCCTTTTTCACCATAGCTCTCTCTGAGCTTCCAAATATCCCTTTGCCAATTCCACAAGAACAGCCTTAGCGAAAGGCTTTTTGAAGGGAAAGATGTAACTCTGTGAGATGAATTAACAGAACACAGAGCAGTTTCTCAGAAAGCTTCTTTCCAGTTTTGAAGGGAAGATATTTCCTTTTTCACCATAGCCCTCTATAGGCTTCCAAATATCCCTTTGCCAATTCCACAAGAACAGCCTTAGCGAAAGGCTTCTTGAAGGGAAAGATGTAACTCTGTGAGATGAATTAACAGAACACAGAGCAGTTTTTCAGAAAGATTCTTTCCAGGTTTGAACAGAAGATATTTCCTTTTTCACCATAGCCCACTATGGGCTTCCAAATATCCCTTTGCCAATTCCACAAGAGCAGCCTTAGTGAAAGGCTTCTTGAAGGGAAAGATGTAACTCTGTGAGATGAATTAACAGAACACAGAGCAGTTTCTCAGAAAGCGTCTTTCCAGTTTTGAACGGAAGATGTTTCCTTTTTCACCATAGCCCTCTAAGGGCTTCCAAATATCCCTTTGCCAATTCCACAAGAACAGCCTTAGCGAAAGGCTTCTTGAAAGGAAAGATGTAACTCTGTGAGATGAATTAACAGAACACAGAGCTGTTTCTCAGAAAGCTTCTTTCCTGTTTTGAACGGAAAATATTTCCTTTTTCACCATAGCCCTCTATAGGCTTCCAAATATCCCTTTGCCAATTCCAGAAGAACAGCCTTAGCGAAAGGCTTCTTGAAGGGAAAGATGTAACTCTGTGAGATGAATTAACAGAACACAGAGCAGTTTTTCAGAAAGATTCTTTCCAGTTTTGAACGGAAGATATTTCCTTTTTCACCATAGCCCTCTATGGGCTTCCAAATATCCCTTTCCCAATTCCACAAGAACAGCCTTAGCGAAAGGCTTCTTGAAGGGAAAGATGTAACTCTCTGAGATGAATTAACAGAACATAGAGCAGTTTCTCAGAAAGCTTCTTTCCAGTTTTGAACGGAAGATACTTCCGTTTTCACCGTAGCCCTCTATGGGCTTCCAAATATCCCTTTGCCAATTCCACAAGAACAGGCTTAGCGAAAGGCTTCTTGAAGGGAAAGATGTAACTCTGTGAGATGAATTAACAGAACATAGAGCAGTTTCTCAGAAAGCTTCTTTCCAGTTTTGAACGGAAGATACTTCCGTTTTCACCGTAGCCCTCTATGGGCTTCCAAATATCCCTTTGCCATTTCCACAAGAACAGCCTTAGCGAAAGGCTTATTGAAGGGAAAGATGTAACTCTGTGAGATGAATTAACAGAACACAGAGCAGTTTCTCAGAAAGCTTCTTTCCAGATTTGAACGGAAGGTATTTCCTTTTTCACCGTAGCCCTCTATGGGCTTCCAAATATCCCTTTGCCAACTCCACAAGAACAGCCTTAGCGAAAGGCTTCTTGAAGGTAAAGATGTAACTCTGTGAGATGAATTAACAGCACACAGAGCAGTTTCTCAGAAAGCGTCTTTCCAGTTTTCAACGGAAGATATTTCCTTTTTCACCGTAGCCCTCTATGGGCTTCCAAATATCCCTTTGCCAATTCCACCAGAACAGCCTTATCCAAAGGGTAATTGAAGGGAAAGATGTAACTCCGTGAGATGAATTAACAGAACAGAGAGCAGTCTCTCAGAAAGCGTCTTTCCAGTTTTGAACGGAAGATATTTCCTTTTTCACCATAGCCCTCTATGGGCTTCCAAATATCCCTTTGCCAATTCCACAAGAACAGCCTTAGCGAAAGGCTTCTTGAAGGGAAAGATGTAACTCTGTGAGATGAATTAACAGAACACAGAGCAGTTTCTCAGAAAGCTTCTTTCCAGTTTTGAACGGAAGATATTTCCTTTTTCACCGTAGCCCTCTATGGGCTTCCAAATATCCCTTTGCCAATTCCAGAAGAACAGCCTTAGCGAAAGGCTTCTTGAAGGGAAAGATGTTACTCTGTGAGATGAATTAACAGAACACAGAGTAGTTTCTCAGAAAGCTTCTTTCCAGTCTTGAACGGAAGATATTCCCTTTTTCACCATAGTCCTCTATGGGCTTCCAAATATCCCTTTGCCAATTCCACAAGAACAGCATTAGCGAAAGGCTTTTTGAAGGGAAAGATGTAACTCTGTGAGATGAATTAACATAACACAGAGCAGTTTCTCAGAAAGCTTCTTTCCAGTTTTGAAGGGAAGATATTTCCTTTTTCACCATAGCCCTCTACAGGCTTCCAAATATCCCTTTGCCAATTCCACAAGAACAGCCTTAGCGAAAGGCTTCTTGAAGGGAAAGATGTAACTCTGTGAGATGAATTAACAGAACACAGAGCAGATTTTCAGAAAGATTCTTTCCAGGTTTGAACGGAAGATATTTCCTTTTTCACCATAGCCCGCTATGGGCTTCCAAATATCCCTTTGCCAATTCCAGAAGAACAGCCTTAGCGAAAGGCTTCTTGAAGGGAAAGATGTAACTCTGTGAGATGAATTAACAGAACATAGAGCAGTTTCTCAGAAAGCTTCTTTCCAGATTTGAACGGAAGATATTTCCTTTTTCACCGTAGCCCTCTATGGGCTTCCAAATATCCCTTTGCCAATTCCACAAGAACAGCCTTAGCGAAAGGCTTCTTGAAGGGAAAGATGTATCTCTGTGAGATGAATTAACAGAACACAGAGCAGTTTCTCAGAAAGCGTCTTTCCAGTTTTCAACGGAAGATATTTCCTTTTTCACCGTACCCCTCTATGGGCTTCCAAATATCCCTTTGCCAATTCCACCAGAACTGCCTTATACAAAGGGTAATTGAAGGGAAAGATGTAACTCTGTGAGATGAATTAACAGAACAGAGAGCAGTTTCTCAGAAAGCGTCTTTCCAGTTTTGAACGGAAGATATTTACTTTTTCACCATAGCCCTCTATGGGCTTCCAAATATCCCTTTGCCAATTCCACAAGAACAGCCTTAGCGAAAGGCTTCTTGAAGGGAAAGATGTAACTCTGTGAGATGAATTAACAGAACACAGAGCAGTTCCTCAGAAAGATTCTTTCCAGTTTTGAACGGCAGATATTACCTTTTTCACCATAGCCCTCTAGGGGTTCCAAATATCCCTTTGCCAATTCCACAAGAACAGCCTTAGCGAAAGGTTTCTTGAAGGGAGAGAAGTAACTCTGTGAGATGAGTTAACAGAACACAGAGCAGTTTCTCAGAAAGCTTCTTTCCAGTTTTGAACGGAAGATATTTCCTTTTTCACCATAGCCCTCTATGGGCTTCCAAATATCCCTTTGCCAATTCCACAAGAACAGCCTTAGCGAAAGTCTAATTGAAGGGAAAGATGTAACTCTGTGAGATGAATTAACAGAACACAGAGCAGTTTCTTAGAAAGCTTCTTTCCAGTTTTGAACGGAAAATATTTCCTTTTTCACCGTAGCCCTCTATGGGCTTCCAAATATCCCTTTGCCAATTCCACAAGAACAGCCTTAGCGAAAGGCTTCTTGATGGGAAAGATGAAACTCTGTGAGATGAATTAACAGAACACAGAGCAGTTTCTCAGAAAGCTTCTTTCCAGTTTTGAACGGAATATATTTCCTTTTTCACCGTAGCCTTCTATGGGCTTCCAAATATCCCATTGCCAATTCCACAAGAACAGCTTTAGCGAAAGGCTTCTTGAAGGGAAAGATGTAACTCTGTGAGATGAATTAAAAGAAAACAGAGCAGTTTCTCAGAAAGCTTCTTTCCAGTTTTGAACGGAAAATATTTCCTTTTTCCCGTAGACCTCTATGGGCTTCCAAATATCCCTTTGCCAATTCCACAACAACAGCCTTAGCGAAAGGCTTCGGGGAGGGAAAGATGTAACTCTGTGAGATGAATTAGCAAAACACAGAGCAGTTTCTCTGAAAGCTTCTTTCCAGTTTTGAACGGAAGACATTTCCTTTTTCACCATAGACCTCTATGGGCTTCCAAATATCCATTTGCCAATTACACAAGAACAGCCTTAGCGAAAGGCTTCTTGAAGGGAAAGATGTAACTCTGTGAGATGAATTAACAGAACACAGAGCAGTTTCTCAGAAAGCTTCTTTACAGTTTTTAACGGAAGATATTTCCTTTTTCACCGTAGCCCTCTATGGGCTTCCAAATATCCCTTTGCCAATTCCACAAGAACAGCCTTAGCGAAAGGCTTCTTGAAGGGAAAGATGTAACTCTGTGAGATGAATTAACAGAACACAGAGCAGTTTCTCAGAAAGCTTCTTTCCAGTTTTGAACGGAAGATATTCCCTTTTTCACCATAGCCCTCTAGGGGTTCCAAATATCCCTTTGCCAATTCCACAAGAACAGCCTTAGCGAAAGGCTTCTTGAAGGGAAAGATGTAACTCTGTGAGATGAATTAACAGAACACAGAGCAGTTTCTCAGAAAGCGTCTTTCCAGTTTTCAACGGAAGATATTTCCTTTTTCACCGTAGCCCTCTATGGGCTTCCAAATATCCCTTTTCCAATTCCAACAGAACAGCCTTATACAAAGGGTAATTGAAGGGAAAGATGTAACTCTGTGAGATGAATTAACAGAACAGAGAGCAGTTTCTCAGAAAGCGTCTTTCCAGTTTTGAACGGAAGATATTTCCTTTTTCACCATAGCCCTCTATGGGCTTCCAAATATCCCTTTGCCAATTCCACAAGAACAGCCTTAGCGAAAGGCTTCTTGAAGGGAAAGATGTAACTCTGTGAGATGAATTAACATAACACAGAGCAGTTTCTCAGAAAGCTTCTTTCCAGTTTTGAAGGGAAGATATTTCCTTTTTCACCATAGCCCTCTACAGGCTTCCAAATATCCCTTTGCCAATTCCACAAGAACAGCCTTAGCGAAAGGCTTCTTGAAGGGAAAGATGTAACTCTGTGAGATGAATTAACGGAACACAGAGCAGTTTTTCAGAAAGATTCTTTCCAGGTTTGAACGGAAGATATTTCCTTTTTCACCATAGCCCACTATGGGCTTCCAAATATCCCTTTGCCAATTCCACAAGAACAGCCTTAGCGAAAGGCTTCTTGAAGGGAAAGATGTAACTCTGTGAGATGAATTAACAGAACATAGAGCAGTTTCTCAGAAAGCTTCTTTCCAGTTTTGAACGGAAGATATTTCCTTTTTCACCATAGCCCTCTATGGGCTTCCAAATATCCCTTTCCGAATTCCACAAGAACAGCCTTAGCGAAAGGCTTCTTAAAGGGAAAGATGTATCTCTGTGAGATGAATTAACAGAACACAGAGCAGTTTCTCAGAAAGCTTCTTTCCAGTTTTGAACGGAAGATATTTCCTTTTTCACCGTAGCCCACAATGGGCTTCCAAATATCCCTTTGCCAATTCCACAAGAGCAGCCTTAGCGAAAGGCTTCTTGAAGGGAAAGATGTAACTCTGTGAGATGAATTAACAGAACACAGAGCAGTTTCTCAGAAAGCTTCTTTCCAGTTTTGAACGGAAGATATTTCCTTTTTCACCGTAGCCGTCTATGGGCTTCCAAATATCCTTTGCCAATTCCACAAGAGCAGCCTTATTGAAAGGCTTCTTGAAGGGAAAGCTGTAACTCTGTGAGATGAATTAACAGAACACAGAGCAGTTTCTCAGAAAGCTTCTTTCCAGATTTGAACGGAAGATATTTCCTTTTTCACCGTAGCCCTCTATGGGCTTCCAAATATCCCTTTGCCAATTCCACAAGAACAGCCTTAGCGAAAGGCTTCTTGAAGGGAAAGATGTATCTCTGTGAGATGAATTAACAGAACACAGAGCAGTTTCTCAGAAAGCGTCTTTCCAGTTTTCAACGGAAGATATTTCCTTTTTCACCGTAGCCCTCTATGGGCTTCCAAATATCCCTTTGCCAATTCCACCAGAACTGCCTTATACAAAGGGTAATTGAAGGGAAAGATGTAACTCTGTGAGATGAATTAACAGAACAGAGAGCAGTTTCTCAGAAAGCGTCTTTCCAGTTTTGAACGGAAGATATTTCCTTTTTCACCATAGCCCTCTATGGGCTTCCAAATATCCCTTTGCCAATTCCACAAGAACAGCCTTAGCGAAAGGCTTCTTGAAGGGAAAGATGTAAATCTGTGAGATGAATTAACAGAACACAGAGCAGTTTCTCAGAAAGCTTCTTTCCAGTTTTGAAGGGAAGATATTTCCTTTTTCACCATAGCCCTCTATAGGCTTCCAAATATCCCTTTGCCAATTCCACAACAACAGCCTTAGCGAAAGGCTTCTTGAAGGGAAAGATGTAACTCTGTGAGATGAATTAACAGAACGCAGAGCAGTTTCTCAGAAAGCGTCTTTCCAGTTTTGAACAGAAGATATTTTCTTTTTCACCATAGCCCTCTATGGGCTTCCAAATATCCCTTTGCCAATTCCACAAGAACAGCCTTAGCGAAAGGCTTTTTGAAGGGAAAGATGTAACTCTGTGAGATGAATTAACAGAACACAGAGCAGTTCCTCAGAAAGATTCCTTCCAGTTTTGAACGGCAGATATTACCTTTTTCACCATAGCCCTCTAGGGGTTCCAAATATCCCTTTGCCAATTCCACAAGAACAGCCTTAGCGAAAGGTTTCTTGAAGGGAGAGACGTAACTCTGTGAGATGAATTAACAGAACACAGAGCAGTTTCTCTGAAAGCTTCTTTCCAGTTTTGAACGGAAGACATTTCCTTTTTCACCATAGACCTCTATGGGCTTCCAAATATCCATTTGCCAATTACACAAGAACAGCCTTAGCGAAAGGCTTCGGGGAGGGAAAGATGTAACTCTGTGAGATGAATTAACAAAACACAGAGCAGTTTCTCTGAAAGCTTCTTTCCAGTTTTGAACGGAAGACATTTCCTTTTTCACCATAGACCTCTATGGGCTTCCAAATATCCATTTGCCAATTACACAAGAACAGCCTTAGCGAAAGGCTTCTTGAAGGGAAAGATGTAACTCTGTGAGATGAATTAACAGAACACAGGGGAGTTTCTCAGAAAGTTTCTTTCCAGTTTTGAACGGAAGATATTTCCTTTTTCACCATAGCCCTCTAAGGGCTTCCAAATATCCCTTTGCCAATTCCACAAGAACAGACTTAGCGAAAGGCTTCTTGAAGGGAAAGATGTAACTCTGTGAGATGAATTAACAGAACACAGAGCAGTTTCTCAGAAAGCGTCTTTCCAGTTTTGAACGGAAGATATTTCCTTTTTCACCATAGCCCTCTATGGGCTTCCAAACATCCCTTTGCAAATTCCAAAAGAACAGCCTTAGCGAAAGGCTTCTTGAAGGGAAAGATGTAACTCTTTGAGATGAATTAACAGAACACATAACAGTTTCTCAGAAAGCTTCTTTCCAGTTTTGAACGGAAGATATTTCCTTTTTCACCATAGACCTCTAGGGGCTTCCAAATATCCCTTTGCCAATTCCACAAGAACAGCCTTAGCGAAAGGCTTCTTGAAGGGAGAGATGTAACTCTGTGAGATGAATTAACAGAACACAGAGCAGTTTCTCAGAAAGCTTCTTTCCAGTTTTGAAAGGAAGATATTTCCTTTTTCACCATAGCTCTCTCTGGGCTTCTAAATATCCCTTTGCCAATTCCACAAGAACAGCCTTAGCGAAAGGCTTCTTGAAGGGAAAGATGTAACTCTGTGAGATGAATTAACAGAACACAGAGCAGTTTCTCAGAAAGCTTCTTTCCAGTTTTGAACGGAAGATATTTCCTTTTTCACCATAGCAATCTATGGGCTTCCAAATATCCCTTTGCCAATTCCACAAGAAGAGCCTTAGCGAAAGGCTTCTTGAAGGGAAAGATGTAACACTGTGAGATGAATTAACAGAACACAGAGCAGTTTCTCAGAAAGCTTCTTTCCAGTGTTGAACGGAAGATATTTCCTTTTTCACTATACCCCTCTAAGGGCTTTCAAATATCCCTTTTTCAATTCCACAACAACAGCCTTAGCGAAAGGCTTCATGAAGGGAAAGATGTAACTCTGTGAGAAGAATTAACAGAACACAGAGCAGTTTCTCAGAAAGCTTCTTTCCAGTTTTGAACGGAAGATATTTCCTTTTTCACCATAGCCCTCTATGGGCTTCCAAATATCCCTTTGCCAATTCCACAAGAACAGCCTTAGCGAAAGACTTCTTGAAGGGAAAGATGTAACTCTGTGAGATGAATTAACAGAACACAGAGCAATTTCTCAGAAAGCTTCTTTCCAGTGTGGAACGGAAGATATTTCCTTTTTCACCGTAGCCCTCTATGGGCTTCCAAATATCCCTTTTTCAATTCCACAACAACAGCCTTAGCGAGAGGCTTCTTGAAGGGAACGATGTAACTCTGTGAGATGAATTAACAGAACACAGAGCAGTTTCTCAGAAAGCTTCTTTCCAGATTTGAACGGAAGATATTTCCTTTTTCACCATAGCCCTCTATGGGCTTCCAAATATCCCTTTGCCAATTACACCAGAACAGCCTTAGCGAAAGGCTTCTTGAAGGGAAAGATGTAACTCTGTGAGATGAATTACCAGAACACAGAGCAGTTTCTCAGAAAGCATCTTTCCAGTTTTCAACGGAAGATATTTCCTTTTTCACCGTAGCCCTCTATGGGCTTCCAAATATCCCTTTGCCAATTCCACCAGAACAGCCTTATTCAAAGGGTAATTGAAGGGAGAGATGTAACTCTGTGAGATGAATTAACAGAACAGAGAACAGTTCCTCAGAAAGCTTCTTTCCAGTTTTGAACGGCAGATATTTCCCTTTTCAACATAGCCCTCTATGGGCTTCCAAATATCCCTTTGCCAATTCCACAAGAACAGCCTTAGCGAAAGGCTTCTTGAAGGGAAAGATGTAACTCTGTGAGATGAATTAACAGAACACAGAGCAGTTTCTCAGAAAGCTTCTTTCCTGTTTTGAACGGAAGATATTTCCTTTTTCACCGTAGCCCTCTATTGGCTTCCAAATATCCCTTTGCCAATTCCACAAGAGCAGCCTTAGTGAAAGGCTTCTAGAAGGGAAAGATTTAACTCTGTGAGATGAATTAACAGAACACAGAGCAGTTTCTCAGAAAGCTTCTTTCCAGTTTTGAACGGAAGATATTTCCTTTTTCACCATAACCCTCTATAGGCTTCCAAATATCCCTTTGCCAATTCAAGAAGAACAGCCTTAGCGAAAGGCTTGTTGAAGGGAAAGATGTAACTCTGTGAGGTGAATTAACAGAACACAGAGCAGTTTTTCAGAATGATTCTTTCCAGTTTTGCACGGAAGATATTTCCTTTTTCACCATAGCCCTCTATGGGCTTCCAAATATCCCTTTGCCAATTCCACAAGAACAGCCATAGCGAAAGGCTTCTTGAAGGGAAAGATGTAACTCTGTGAGATGAATTAACAGAACATAGAGCAGTTTCTCAGAAAGCTTCTTTCCAGTTTTGAACGGAAGATAGTTCCGTTTTCACCGTAGCCCTCTATGGGCTTCCAAATATCCCTTTGCCATTTCCACAAGAACAGCCTTAGCGAAAGGCTTCTTGAAGGGAAAGATGTAACTCTGTGAGATGAATTAACAGAACAGAGAGCAGTTTCTCAGAAAGCTTCTTTCCAGATTTGAACGGAAGATATTTCCTTTTTCACCGTAGCCCTCTATGGGTTTCCAAATATCCCTTTGCCAATTCCACAAGAACAGCCTTAGCGAAAGGCTTCTTGAAGGTAAAGATGTAACTCTGTGAGATGAATTAACAGAACACAGAGCAGTTTCTCAGAAAGCGTCTTTCCAGTTTTCAACGGAAGATATTTCCTTTTTCACCGTAGCCCTCTATGGGCTTCCAAATATCCCTTTGCCAATTCCACCAGAACAGCCTTATCCAAAGGGTAATTGAAGGGAAAGATGTAACTCCGTGAGATGAATTGACAGAACAGAGAGCAGTCTCTCAGAAAGCTTCTTTCCAGTCTTGAACGGAAGATATTCCCTTTTTCACCATAGCGCTCTATGGGCTTCCAAATATCCCTTTGCCAATTCCACAAGAACAACATTAGCGAAAGGCTTTTTGAAGGTAAAGATGTAACTCTGTGAGATGAATTAACATAACACAGAGCAGTTTCTCAGAAAGCTTCTTTCCAGTTTTGAAGGGAAGATATTTCCTTTTTCACCATAGCCCTCTACAGGCTTCCAAATATCCCTTTGCCAATTCCACAAGAACAGCCTTAGCGAAAGGCTTCTTGAAGGGAAAGATGTAACTCTGTGAGATGAATTAACAGAACACAGAGCAGTTTCTCAGAAAGCTTCTTTCCAGATTTGAACGGAAGATATTTCCTTTTTCACCATAGCCCTCTATGGGCTTCCAAATATCACATTGCCAATTCCACAAGAACAGCCTTAGCGAAAGGCTTCTTGAGGGGAAAGATGTAACTCTGTGAGATGAATTAACAGAACACAGAGCAGTTTCTCAGAAAGCTTCTTTCCAGATTTGAACGGAAGATATTTCCTTTTTCACCGTGGCCCTCTATGGGCTTCCAAATATCCCTTTGCCAATTCCACAAGAACAGCCTTAGCGAAAGGCTTCTTGAAGGGAAAGATGTAATTCTGTGAGATGAATTAACAGAACACAGAGCAGTTTCTCAGAAAGCGTCTTTCCAGTTTTCAACGGAAGATATTTCCTTTTTCACCGTAGCCCTCTATGGGCTTCCAAATATCCCTTTGCCAATTCCACCAAAACAGCCTTATACAAAGGGTAATTGAAGGGAAAGATGTAACTCTGTGAGATGAATTAACAGAACAGAGAGCAGTTTCTCAGAAAGCGTCTTTCCAGTTTTGAACGGAAGATAATTCCTTTTTCACCATAGCCCTCTATGGGCTTCCAAATATCCCTTTCCCAATTCCACAAGAACAGCCTTAGCGAAAGGCTTCTTAAAGGGAAAGATGTATCTCTGTGAGATGAATTAACAGAACACAGAGCAGTTTCTCAGAAAGCTTCTTTCCAGTTTTGAACGGAAGATATTTCCTTTTTCACCGTAGCCCACAATGGGCTTCCAAATATCCCTTTGCCAATTCCACAAGAACAGCCTTAGCGAAAGGCTTCTTGAAGGGAAAGATGTAACTCTGTGAGATGAATTAACAGAACACAGAGCAGTTTCTCAGAAAGCTTCTTTCCAGTTTTGAACGGAAGATATTTCCTTTTTCACCGTAGCCGTCTAAGGGCTTCAAAATATCCCTTTGCCAATTCCACAAGAGCAGCCTTATTGAAAGGCTTCTTGAAGGGAAAGCTGTAACTCTGTGAGATGAATTAACAGAACACAGAGCAGTTTCTCAGAAAGCTTCTTTCCAGATTTGAACGGAAGATATTTCCTTTTTCACCGTAGCCCTCTATGGGCTTCCAAATATCCCTTTGCCAATTCCACAAGAACAGCCTTAGCGAAAGGCTTCTTGAAGGGAAAGATGTATCTCTGTGAGATGAATTAACAGAACACAGAGCAGTTTCTCAGAAAGCGTCTTTCCAGTTTTCAACGGAAGATATTTCCTTTTTCACCGTAGCCCTCTATGGGCTTCCAAATATCCCTTTGCCAATTCCACCAGAACTGCCTTATACAAAGGGTAATTGAAGGGAAAGATGTAACTCTGTGAGATGAATTAACAGAACAGAGAGCAGTTTCTCAGAAAGCGTCTTTCCAGTTTTGAACGGCAGATATTACCTTTTTCACCATAGCCCTCTAGGGGTTCCAAATATCCCTTTGCCAATTCCACAAGAACAGCCTTAGCGAAAGGTTTCTTGAAGGGAGAGACGTAACTCTGTGAGATGAATTAACAGAACACAGAGCAGTTTCTCAGAAAGCTTCTTTCCAGTTTTGAACGGAAGATATTTCCTTTTTCACCATAGCCCTCTATGGGCTTCCAAATATCCCTTTGCCAATTCCACAAGAACAGCCTTAGCGAAAGTCTAATTGAAGGGAAAGATGTAACTCTGTGAGATGAATTAACAGAACACAGAGCAGTTTCTTAGAAAGCTTCTTTCCAGTTTTGAACGGAAAATATTTCCTTTTTCACCGTAGCCCTCTATGGGCTTCCAAATATCCCTTTGCCAATTCCACAAGAACAGCCTTAGCGAAAGGCTTCTTGATGGGAAAGATGTAACTCTGTGAGATGAATTAACAGAACACAGAGCAGTTTCTCAGAAAGCTTCTTTCCAGTTTTGAACGGAATATATTTCCTTTTTCACCGTAGCCTTCTATGGGCTTCCAAATATCCCATTGCCAATTCCACAAGAACAGCTTTAGCGAAAGGCTTCTTGAAGGGAAAGATGTAACTCTGTGAGATGAATTAAAAGAAAACAGAGCAGTTTCTCAGAAAGCTTCTTTCCAGTTTTGAACGGAAAATATTTCCTTTTTCCCGTAGACCTCTATGGGCTTCCAAATATCCCTTTGCCAATTCCACAAGAACAGCCTTAGCGAAAGGCTTCGGGGAGGGAAAGATGTAACTCTGTGAGATGAATTAACAAAACACAGAGCAGTTTCTCTGAAAGCTTCTTTCCAGTTTTGAACGGAAGACATTTCCTTTTTCACCATAGACCTCTATGGGCTTCCAAATATCCATTTGCCAATTACACAAGAACAGCCTTAGCGAAAGGCTTCTAGAAGGGAAAGATGTAACTCTGTGAGATGAATTAACAGAACACAGGGGAGTTTCTCAGAAAGTTTCTTTCCAGTTTTGAACGGAAGATATTTCCTTTTTCACCATAGCCCTCTAAGGGCTTCCAAATATCCCTTTGCCAATTCCACAAGAACAGACTTAGCGAAAGGCTTCTTGAAGGGAAAGATGTAACTCTGTGAGATGAATTAACAGAACACAGAGCAGTTTCTCAGAAAGCGTCTTTCCAGTTTTGAACGGAAGATATTTCCTTTTTCACCATAGCCCTCTATGGGCTTCCAAACATCCCTTTGCAAATTCCAAAAGAACAGCCTTAGCGAAAGGCTTCTTGAAGGGAAAGATGTAACTCTTTGAGATGAATTAACAGAACACATAACAGTTTCTCAGAAAGCTTCTTTCCAGTTTTGAACGGAAGATATTTCCTTTTTCACCATAGACCTCTAGGGGCTTCCAAATATCCCTTTGCCAATTCCACAAGAACAGCCTTAGCGAAAGGCTTCTTGAAGGGAGAGATGTAACTCTGTGAGATGAATTAACAGAACACAGAGCAGTTTCTCAGAAAGCTTCTTTCCAGTTTTGAAAGGAAGATATTTCCTTTTTCACCATAGCTCTCTCTGGGCTTCTAAATATCCCTTTGCCAATTCCACAAGAACAGCCTTAGCGAAAGGCTTCTTGAAGGGAAAGATGTAACTCTGTGAGATGAATTAACAGAACACAGAGCAGTTTCTCAGAAAGCTTCTTTCCAGTTTTGAACGGAAGATATTTCCTTTTTCACCATAGCAATCTATGGGCTTCCAAATATCCCTTTGCCAATTCCACAAGAAGAGCCTTAGCGAAAGGCTTCTTGAAGGGAAAGATGTAACACTGTGAGATGAATTAACAGAACACAGAGCAGTTTCTCAGAAAGCTTCTTTCCAGTGTTGAACGGAAGATATTTCCTTTTTCACTATACCCCTCTAAGGGCTTTCAAATATCCCTTTTTCAATTCCACAACAACAGCCTTAGCGAAAGGCTTCATGAAGGGAAAGATGTAACTCTGTGAGAAGAATTAACAGAACACAGAGCAGTTTCTCAGAAAGCTTCTTTCCAGTTTTGAACGGAAGATATTTCCTTTTTCACCATAGCCCTCTATGGGCTTCCAAATATCCCTTTGCCAATTCCACAAGAACAGCCTTAGCGAAAGACTTCTTGAAGGGAAAGATGTAACTCTGTGAGATGAATTAACAGAACACAGAGCAATTTCTCAGAAAGCTTCTTTCCAGTGTGGAACGGAAGATATTTCCTTTTTCACCGTAGCCCTCTATGGGCTTCCAAATATCCCTTTTTCAATTCCACAACAACAGCCTTAGCGAGAGGCTTCTTGAAGGGAACGATGTAACTCTGTGAGATGAATTAACAGAACACAGAGCAGTTTCTCAGAAAGCTTCTTTCCAGATTTGAACGGAAGATATTTCCTTTTTCACCATAGCCCTCTATGGGCTTCCAAATATCCCTTTGCCAATTACACCAGAACAGCCTTAGCGAAAGGCTTCTTGAAGGGAAAGATGTAACTCTGTGAGATGAATTACCAGAACACAGAGCAGTTTCTCAGAAAGCATCTTTCCAGTTTTCAACGGAAGATATTTCCTTTTTCACCGTAGCCCTCTATGGGCTTCCAAATATCCCTTTGCCAATTCCACCAGAACAGCCTTATTCAAAGGGTAATTGAAGGGAGAGATGTAACTCTGTGAGATGAATTAACAGAACACAGAGCAGTTTCTCAGAAAGCTTCTTTCCTGTTTTGAACGGAAGATATTTCCTTTTTCACCGTAGCCCTCTATTGGCTTCCAAATATCCCTTTGCCAATTCCACAAGAGCAGCCTTAGTGAAAGGCTTCTAGAAGGGAAAGATTTAACTCTGTGAGATGAATTAACAGAACACAGAGCAGTTTCTCAGAAAGCTTCTTTCCAGTTTTGAACGGAAGATATTTCCTTTTTCACCATAACCCTCTATAGGCTTCCAAATATCCCTTTGCCAATTCAAGAAGAACAGCCTTAGCGAAAGGCTTGTTGAAGGGAAAGATGTAACTCTGTGAGGTGAATTAACAGAACACAGAGCAGTTTTTCAGAATGATTCTTTCCAGATTTGCACGGAAGATATTTCCTTTTTCACCATAGCCCTCTATGGGCTTCCAAATATCCCTTTGCCAATTCCACAAGAACAGCCTTAGCGAAAGGCTTCTTGAAGGGAAAGATGTAACTCTGTGAGATGAATTAACAGAACATAGAGCAGTTTCTCAGAAAGCTTCTTTCCAGTTTTGAACGGAAGATAGTTCCGTTTTCACCGTAGCCCTCTATGGGCTTCCAAATATCCCTTTGCCATTTCCACAAGAACAGCCTTAGCGAAAGGCTTCTTGAAGGGAAAGATGTAACTCTGTGAGATGAATTAACAGAACAGAGAGCAGTTTCTCAGAAAGCTTCTTTCCAGATTTGAACGGAAGATATTTCCTTTTTCACCGTAGCCCTCTATGGGTTTCCAAATATCCCTTTGCCAATTCCACAAGAACAGCCTTAGCGAAAGGCTTCTTGAAGGTAAAGATGTAACTCTGTGAGATGAATTAACAGAACACAGAGCAGTTTCTCAGAAAGCGTCTTTCCAGTTTTCAACGGAAGATATTTCCTTTTTCACCGTAGCCCTCTATGGGCTTCCAAATATCCCTTTGCCAATTCCACCAGAACAGCCTTATCCAAAGGGTAATTGAAGGGAAAGATGTAACTCCGTGAGATGAATTGACAGAACAGAGAGCAGTCTCTCAGAAAGCTTCTTTCCAGTCTTGAACGGAAGATATTCCCTTTTTCACCATAGCCCTCTATGGGCTTCCAAATATCCCTTTGCCAATTCCACAAGAACAGCATTAGCGAAAGGCTTTTTGAAGGTAAAGATGTAACTCTGTGAGATGAATTAACATAACACAGAGCAGTTTCTCAGAAAGCTTCTTTCCAGTTTTGAAGGGAAGATATTTCCTTTTTCACCATAGCCCTGTACAGGCTTCCAAATATCCCTTTGCCAATTCCACAAGAACAGCCTTAGCGAAAGGCTTCTTGAAGGGAAAGATGTAACTCTGTGAGATGAATTAACAGAACACAGAGCAGTTTCTCAGAAAGCTTCTTTCCAGATTTGAACGGAAGATATTTCCTTTTTCACCATAGCCCTCTATGGGCTTCCAAATATCACATTGCCAATTCCACAAGAACAGCCTTAGCGAAAGGCTTCTTGAGGGGAAAGATGTAACTCTGTGAGATGAATTAACAGAACACAGAGCAGTTTCTCAGAAAGCTTCTTTCCAGATTTGAACGGAAGATATTTCCTTTTTCACCGTGGCCCTCTATGGGCTTCCAAATATCCCTTTGCCAATTCCACAAGAACAGCCTTAGCGAAAGGCTTCTTGAAGGGAAAGATGTAATTCTGTGAGATGAATTAACAGAACACAGAGCAGTTTCTCAGAAAGCGTCTTTCCAGTTTTCAACGGAAGATATTTCCTTTTTCACCGTAGCCCTCTATGGGCTTCCAAATATCCCTTTGCCAATTCCACCAAAACAGCCTTATACAAAGGGTAATTGAAGGGAAAGATGTAACTCTGTGAGATGAATTAACAGAACAGAGAGCAGTTTCTCAGAAAGCGTCTTTCCAGTTTTGAACGGAAGATATTTCCTTTTTCACCATAGCCCTCTATGGGCTTCCAAATATCCCTTTGCCAATTCCACAAGAACAGCCTTAGCGAAAGGCTTCTTGAAGGGAAAGATGTAAATCTGTGAGATGAATTAACAGAACACAGAGCAGTTTCTCAGAAAGCTTCTTTCCAGTTTTGAAGGGAAGATATTTCCTTTTTCACCATAGCCCTCTATAGGCTTCCAAATATCCCTTTGCCAATTCCACAACAACAGCCTTAGCGAAAGGCTTCTTGAAGGGAAAGATGTAACTCTGTGAGATGAATTAACAGAACGCAGAGCAGTTTCTCAGAAAGCGTCTTTCCAGTTTTGAACAGAAGATATTTTCTTTTTCACCATAGCCCTCTATGGGCTTCCAAATATCCCTTTGCCAATTCCACAAGAACAGCCTTAGCGAAAGGCTTTTTGAAGGGAAAGATGTAACTCTGTGAGATGAATTAACAGAACACAGAGCAGTTCCTCAGAAAGATTCTTTCCAGTTTTGAACGGCAGATATTACCTTTTTCACCATAGCCCTCTAGGGGTTCCAAATATCCCTTTGCCAATTCCACAAGAACAGCCTTAGCGAAAGGTTTCTTGAAGGGAGAGACGTAACTCTGTGAGATGAATTAACAGAACACAGAGCAGTTTCTCAGAAAGCTTCTTTCCAGTTTTGAACGGAAGATATTTCCTTTTTCACCATAGCCCTCTATGGGCTTCCAAATATCCCTTTGCCAATTCCACAAGAACAGCCTTAGCGAAAGTCTAATTGAAGGGAAAGATGTAACTCTGTGAGATGAATTAACAGAACACAGAGCAGTTTCTTAGAAAGCTTCTTTCCAGTTTTGAACGGAAAATATTTCCTTTTTCACCGTAGCCCTCTATGGGCTTCCAAATATCCCTTTGCCAATTCCACAAGAACAGCCTTAGCGAAAGGCTTCTTGATGGGAAAGATGTAACACTGTGAGATGAATTAACAGAACACAGAGCAGTTTCTCAGAAAGCTTCTTTCCAGTTTTGAACGGAATATATTTCCTTTTTCACCGTAGCCTTCTTTGGGCTTCCAAATATCCCATTGCCAATTCCACAAGAACTGCTTTAGCGAAAGGCTTCTTGAAGGGAAAGATGTAACTCTGTGAGATGAATTAAAAGAAAACAGAGCAGTTTCTCAGAAAGCTTCTTTCCAGTTTTGAACGGAAAATATTTCCTTTTTCCCGTAGACCTCTATGGGCTTCCAAATATCCCTTTGCCAATTCCACAAGAACAGCCTTAGCGAAAGGCTTCGGGGAGGGAAAGATGTAACTCTGTGAGATGAATTAACAAAACACAGAGCAGTTTCTCTGAAAGCTTCTTTCCAGTTTTGAACGGAAGACATTTCCTTTTTCACCATAGACCTCTATGGGCTTCCAAATATCCATTTGCCAATTACACAAGAACAGCCTTAGCGAAAGGCTTCTTGAAGGGAAAGATGTAACTCTGTGAGATGAATTAACAGAACACAGGGGAGTTTCTCAGAAAGTTTCTTTCCAGTTTTGAACGGAAGATATTTCCTTTTTCACCATAGCCCTCTAAGGGCTTCCAAATATCCCTTTGCCAATTCCACAAGAACAGACTTAGCGAAAGGCTTCTTGAAGGGAAAGATGTAACTCTGTGAGATGAATTAACAGAACACAGAGCAGTTTCTCAGAAAGCGTCTTTCCAGTTTTGAACGGAAGATATTTCCTTTTTCACCATAGCCCTCTATGGGCTTCCAAACATCCCTTTGCAAATTCCAAAAGAACAGCCTTAGCGAAAGGCTTCTTGAAGGGAAAGATGTAACTCTTTGAGATGAATTAACAGAACACATAACAGTTTCTCAGAAAGCTTCTTTCCAGTTTTGAACGGAAGATATTTCCTTTTTCACCATAGACCTCTAGGGGCTTCCAAATATCCCTTTGCCAATTCCACAAGAACAGCCTTAGCGAAAGGCTTCTTGAAGGGAGAGATGTAACTCTGTGAGATGAATTAACAGAACACAGAGCAGTTTCTCAGAAAGCTTCTTTCCAGTTTTGAAAGGAAGATATTTCCTTTTTCACCATAGCTCTCTCTGGGCTTCTAAATATCCCTTTGCCAATTCCACAAGAACAGCCTTAGCGAAAGGCTTCTTGAAGGGAAAGATGTAACTCTGTGAGATGAATTAACAGAACACAGAGCAGTTTCTCAGAATGCTTCTTTCCAGTTTTGAACGGAAGATATTTCCTTTTTCACCATAGCAATCTATGGGCTTCCAAATATCCCTTTGCCAATTCCACAAGAAGAGCCTTAGCGAAAGGCTTCTTGAAGGGAAAGATGTAACACTGTGAGATGAATTAACAGAACACAGAGCAGTTTCTCAGAAAGCTTCTTTCCAGTGTTGAACGGAAGATATTTCCTTTTTCACTATACCCCTCTAAGGGCTTTCAAATATCCCTTTTTCAATTCCACAACAACAGCCTTAGCGAAAGGCTTCATGAAGGGAAAGATGTAACTCTGTGAGAAGAATTAACAGAACACAGAGCAGTTTCTCAGAAAGCTTCTTTCCAGTTTTGAACGGAAGATATTTCCTTTTTCACCATAGCCCTCTATGGGCTTCCAAATATCCCTTTGCCAATTCCACAAGAACAGCCTTAGCGAAAGACTTCTTGAAGGGAAAGATGTAACTCTGTGAGATGAATTAACAGAACACAGAGCAATTTCTCAGAAAGCTTCTTTCCAGTGTGGAACGGAAGATATTTCCTTTTTCACCGTAGCCCTCTATGGGCTTCCAAATATCCCTTTTTCAATTCCACAACAACAGCCTTAGCGAGAGGCTTCTTGAAGGGAACGATGTAACTCTGTGAGATGAATTAACAGAACACAGAGCAGTTTCTCAGAAAGCTTCTTTCCAGATTTGAACGGAAGATATTTCCTTTTTCACCATAGCCCTCTATGGGCTTCCAAATATCCCTTTGCCAATTACACCAGAACAGCCTTAGCGAAAGGCTTCTTGAAGGGAAAGATGTAACTCTGTGAGATGAATTACCAGAACACAGAGCAGTTTCTCAGAAAGCATCTTTCCAGTTTTCAACGGAAGATATTTCCTTTTTCACCGTAGCCCTCTATGGGCTTCCAAATATCCCTTTGCCAATTCCACCAGAACAGCCTTATTCAAAGGGTAATTGAAGGGAGAGATGTAACTCTGTGAGATGAATTAACAGAACAGAGAACAGTTCCTCAGAAAGCTTCTTTCCAGTTTTGAACGGCAGATATTTCCCTTTTCACCATAGCCCTCTATGGGCTTCCAAATATCCCTTTGCCAATTCCACAAGAACAGCCTTAGCGAAAGGCTTCTTGAAGGGAAAGATGTAACTCTGTGAGATGAATTAACAGAACACAGAGCAGTTTCTCAGAAAGATTCTTTCCAATTTTGAACGGAAAACATTTCCTTTTTCACCATAGCCCTCTATGGGATTCCAAATATCCCTTTGGCAATTCCACCAGAACTGCCTTATACAAAGGGTAATTGAAGGGAAAGATGTAACTCTGTGAGATGAATTAACAGAACAGAGAGCAGTTTCTCAGAAAGCGTCTTTCCAGTTTTGAACGGAAGATATTTCCTTTTTCACCATAGCCCTCTATGGGCTTCCAAATATCCCTTTGCCAATTCCACAAGAACAGCCTTAGCGAAAGGCCTCTTGAAGGGAAAGATGTAAATCTGTGAGATGAATTAACAGAACACAGAGCAGTTTCTCAGAAAGCGTCTTTCCAGTTTTCAACGGAAGATATTTCCTTTTTCACCGTAGCCCTCTATGGGCTTCCAAATATCCCTTTGCCAATTCCACCAGAACAGCCTTATCCAAAGGGTAATTGAAGGGAAAGATGTAACTCCGTGAGATGAATTGACAGAACAGAGAGCAGTCTCTCAGAAAGCTTCTTTCCAGTCTTGAACGGAAGATATTCCCTTTTTCACCATAGCCCTCTATGGGCTTCCAAATATCCCTTTGCCAATTCCACAAGAACAACATTAGCGAAAGGCTTTTTGAAGGTAAAGATGTAACTCTGTGAGATGAATTAACATAACACAGAGCAGTTTCTCAGAAAGCTTCTTTCCAGTTTTGAAGGGAAGATATTTCCTTTTTCACCATAGCCCTCTACAGGCTTCCAAATATCCCTTTGCCAATTCCACAAGAACAGCCTTAGCGAAAGGCTTCTTGAAGGGAAAGATGTAACTCTGTGAGATGAATTAACAGAACACAGAGCAGTTTCTCAGAAAGCTTCTTTCCAGATTTGAACGGAAGATATTTCCTTTTTCACCATAGCCCTCTATGGGCTTCCAAATATCACATTGACAATTCCACAAGAACAGCCTAAGCGAAAGGCTTCTTGAGGGGAAAGATGTAACTCTGTGAGTTGAATTAACAGAACACAGAGCAGTTTCTCAGAAAGCTTCTTTCCAGATTTGAACGGAAGATATTTCCTTTTTCACCGTGGCCCTCTATGGGCTTCCAAATATCCCTTTGCCAATTCCACAAGAACAGCCTTAGCGAAAGGCTTCTTGAAGGGAAAGATGTAATTCTGTGAGATGAATTAACAGAACACAGAGCAGTTTCTCAGAAAGCGTCTTTCCAGTTTTCAACGGAAGATATTTCCTTTTTCACCGTAGCCCTCTATGGGCTTCCAAATATCCCTTTGCCAATTCCACCAAAACAGCCTTATACAAAGGGTAATTGAAGGGAAAGATGTAACTCTGTGAGATGAATTAACAGAACAGAGAGCAGTTTCTCAGAAAGCGTCTTTCCAGTTTTGAACGGAAGATATTTCCTTTTTCACCATAGCCCTCTATGGGCTTCCAAATATCCCTTTGCCAATTCCACAAGAACAGCCTTAGCGAAAGGCTTCTTGAAGGGAAAGATGTAAATCTGTGAGATGAATTAACAGAACACAGAGCAGTTTCTCAGAAAGCTTCTTTCCAGTTTTGAAGGGAAGATATTTCCTTTTTCACCATAGCCCTCTATAGGCTTCCAAATATCCCTTTGCCAATTCCACAACAACAGCCTTAGCTAAAGGCTTCTTGAAGGGAAAGATGTAACTCTGTGAGATGAATTAACAGAACACAGAGCAGTTTTTCAGAAAGATTCTTTCCAGTTTTGAACGGAAGATATTTCCTTTTTCACCATAGCCCTCTAGGGGTTCCAAATATACCTTTGCCAATTCCACAAGAACAGCCTTAGCGAAAGGCTTCTTGAAGGGAAAGATGAAACTCTGTGAGATGAATTAAGAGAACATAGAGCAGTTTCTCAGAAAGCTTCTTTCCAGTTTTGAACGGAAGATACTTCCGATTTCACAGCAGCCCTCTATGGGCTTCCAAATATCCCTTTGCCAATTCCACAAGAACAGCCTTAGCGAAAGGCTAATTGAAGGGAAATATGTAACTCTGTGAGATGAAATAACAGAACACAGAGCAGTTTCTCAGAAAGATTCTTTCCAGTTTTCAACGGAAGATATTTACTTTTTCACCATAGACCTCTATGGGCTTCCAAATATCCCTTTGCCAATTCCACAAGAACAGCCTTAGCGAAAGGCTTCTTGAAGGGAAAGATGTAACTCTGTGAGATGAATTAACAGAACACACAGCAGTTTCTCAGAAAGCGTCTTTCCAGTTTTGAAAGGAAGATATTTCCTTTTTCACCATAGCCCTCTATGGGCTTCCAAATATGCCTTTGCCAATTCCACAAGAACATCCTTAGCGAAAGGCTTCTTGAAGGGAAAGATGTAACTCTGTGAGATGAATTAGCAGAACACACAGCAGTTTCTCGGAAAGATTCTTTCCAGTTTTGAACTGAAGATATTTCCTTTTTCACCATAGCCCTCTAAGGGCTTCCAAATATCCCTTTGCCAATTCCACAAGAACAGCCTTGGCGAAAGGCTTCTTGAAGGGAAAGATGTAACTCTTTGAGATGAATTAACAGAACGCAGAGCAGTTTCTCAGAAAGCGTCTTTCCAGTTTTGAACAGAAGATATTTCCTTTTTCACCATAGCCCTCTATGGGCTTCCAAATATCCCTTTGCCAATTCCACAAGAACAGCCTTAGCGAATGGCTTTTTGAAGGGAAAGATGTAACTCTGTGAGATGAATTAACAGAACACAGAGCAGTTCCTCAGAAAGATTCTTTCCAGTTTTGAACGGCAGATATTACCTTTTTCACCATAGCCCTCTATTGGTTCCAAATATCCCTTTGCCAATTCCACAAGAACAGCCTTAGCGAAAGGTTTCTTGAAGGGAGAGATGTAACTCTGTGAGATTAATTAACAGAACACAGAGCAGTTTCTCAGAAATCTTCTTTCCAGTTTTGAACGGAAGATATTTCCTTTTTCACCATAGCCCTCTATGGGCTTCCAAATATCCCTTTGCCAATTCCACAAGAACAGACTTAGCGAAAGTCTAATTGAAGGGAAAGATGTAACTCTGTGAGATGAATTAACAGAACACAGAGCAGTTTCTTAGAAAGCTTCTTTCCAGTTTTGAACGGAAAATATTTCCTTTTTCACCATACCCCTCTATGGGCTTCCAAATATCCCTTTGCCAATTCCACAAGAACAGCCTTAGCGAAAGGCTTCTTGATGGGAAAGATGTAACTCTGTGAGATTAATTAACAGAACACAGAGCAGTTTCTCAGAAAGCTTCTTTCCAGTTTTGAACGGAAGATATTTCCTTTTTCACCGTAGCCTTCTATGGGCTTCCAAATATCCCATTGCCAATTCCACAAGAACAGCCTTAGCGAAAGGCTTCTTGAAGGGAAAGATGTAACTCTGTGAGATGAATTAAAAGAAAACAGAGCAGTTTCTCAGAAAGCTTCTTTCCAGTTTTGAACGGAAAATATTTCCTTTTTCCCGTAGACCTCTATGGGCTTCCAAATATCCCTTTGCCAATTCCACAAGAACAGCCTTAGCGAAAGGCTTCTGGGAGGCAAAGATGTAACTCTGTGAGATGAATTAACAAAACACAGAGCAGTTTCTCAGAAAGCTTCTTTCCAGTTTTGAACGGAAGATATTTCCTTTTTCACCATAGCCCTCTAAGGGCTTCCAAATATCCCTTTGCCACTTCCACAACAAGAGCCTTAGCGAAAGGCTTCTTGAAGGGAAAGATGTAACTCTGTGAGATGAATTTACAGAACACAGAGCAGTTTCTCTGAAAGCTTCTTTCCAGTTTTGAACGGAAGACATTTACTTTTTCACCATAGACCTCTATGGGCTTCCAAATATCCATTTGCCAATTACACAAGAAAAGCCTTAGAGAAAGGCTTCTTGAAGGGAAAGATGTAACTCTGTGAGATGAATTAACAGAACACAGAGCAGTTTCTCAGAAAGCTTCTTTCCAGTTTTGAACGGAAGATATTTCCTTTATCACCGTAGCCCACTATGGGCTTCCAAATATCCCTTTTTCAATTCCACAACAACAGCCTTAGCGAAAGGCTTCTTGAAGGGAAAGATGTAACTCTGTGAGAAGAATTAACAGAACACAGAGAAGTTTCTCAGAAAGCTTCTTTCCAGATTTGAACGGAAGATATTTCCTTTTTCACCATAGCCCTCTATGGGCTTCCAAATATCACATTGCCAATTCCACAAGAAGAGGCCTAGTGAAAGGCTTCTTGAAGGGAAAGATGTAACTCTGTGAGATGAATTAACAGAACACAGAGCAGTTTCTCAGAAAGCGTCTTTCCAGTTTTCAACGGAAGATATTTCCTTTTTCACCGTAGCCCTCTATGGGCTTCCAAATATCCCTTTGCCAATTCCACCAGAACAGCCTTATCCAAAGGGTAATTGAAGGAAAGATGTAACTCTGTGAGATGAATTAACAGAACAGAGAGCAGTTCCTCAGAAATCTTCTTTCTAATTTTGAACGGAAGATATTTCCTTTTTCACCATAGCCCTCTATGGGCTTCCAAATATCTCTTTAACAATTCCACAAAACAGCCTTAGCGAAAGGCTTCTTGAAGGGAAAGATGTAACTTTGTGAGATGAATTAACAGAACACAGAGCAGTTTCTCAGAAAGATTCTTTCCAGTTTTGAACGGATGATATTTCCTTTTTCACCATAGCCCTCTATGGGCTTCCAAATATCCCTTTGCCAATTCCACAAGAACAGCCTTAGCGAAAGGCTTCTTGAAGGGAAAGTTGTAACTCTGTGAGATGAATTAACAGAACACACAGCAGTTACTCAGAAGGCGTCTTTCCAGTTTTCAACGGAAGATATTTCCTTTTTCACCATAGCCCTCTATGGGCTTCCAAATATCCCTTTGCCAATTCCACAAGAAGAGCCTTAGCGAAAGGCTTCTTGAAGAGAAAAATGTAGCTCTGTGAGATGAATTAACAGAACACAGAGCAGTTTCTCAGAAAGCTTCTTTCCAGTTTTGAACGGAAGATATTTCCTTTTTCACCATAGCCCTCTATGGGCTTCCTAATATCCCTTTGCCAATTCCACAAGAACAGCCTTAGCGAAAGGCTTCTTGAAGAGAAAGATGTAACTCTGTCAGATGAATTAACAGAACACAGAGCAGTTTCTCAGAAAGATTCTTTCCAGTTTTGAACGGAAGACATTTCCTTTTTCACCATAGACCTCTATGGGCTTCCAAATATCCCTTTGCCAATTACACAAGAACAGCCTTAGTGAAAGGCTTCTTGAAGGGAAAGATGTAACTCTGTGAGATGAATTAACAGAACACAGGGGAGTTTCTCAGAAAGTTTCTTTCCAATTTTGAACGGATGATATTTCCTTTTTCACCGTAGCCCACTATGGGCTTCCAAATATCCCTTTGCCAATTCCACAAGAACAGCCTTAGCGAAAGGCTTCTTGAAGGGAAAGATGTAACTCTGTGAGATGAATTAACAGAACACAGAGCAGTTTCTCAGAAAGCTTCTTTCCAGTTTTGAACGGAAGATATTTCCTTTTTCACCATAGCCCTCTATGGGCTTCCAAATATCCCTTTGCCAATTCCACAAGAACAGACTTAGCGAAAGGCTTCTTGAAGGGAAAGATGTAACTCTGTGCGATGAATTAACAGAACACAGAGCATTTTCTCAGAAAGCTTCTTTCCAGTTTTGAACGGAAGATATTTCCTTTTTCACCATAGCCCTCTATGGGCTTCCAAACATCCCTTTGCCAATTCCAAAAGAACAGCCTTAGCGAAAGGCTTTTTGAAGGGAAAGATGTAACTCTTTGACATGAATTAACAGAACACATAACAGTTTCTCAGAAAGCTTCTTTCCAGTTTTGAACGGAAGATATTTCCTTTTTCACCATAGCTCTCTCTGGGGTTCTAAATATCCCTTTGCCAATTCCACAAGAACAGCCTTAGCGAAAGGCTTCTTGAAGGGAAAGATGTAACTCTGTGAGATGAATTAACAGAACACAGAGCAGTTTCTCAGAAAGCTTCTTTCCAGTTTTGAACGGAAGATATTTCCTTTTTCACCATAGCAATCTATGGGCTTCCAAATATCCCTTTGCCAATTCCACAAGAAGAGCCTTAGCGAAAGGCTTCTTGAAGGGAAAGATGTAACACTGTGAGATGAATTAACAGAACACAGAGCAGTTTCTCAGAAAGCTTCTTTCCAGTGTTGAACGGAAGATATTTCCTTTTTCACTATACCCCTCTAAGGGCTTTCAAATATCCCTTTTTCAATTCCACAACAACAGCCTTAGCGAAAGGCTTCATGAAGGGAAAGATGTAACTCTGTGAGAAGAATTAACAGAACACAGAGCAGTTTCTCAGAAAGCTTCTTTCCAGATTTGAACGGAAGATATTTCCTTTTTCACCATAGCCCTCTATGGGCTTCCAAATATCACATTGCCAATTCCACAAGAACAGGCCTAGTGAAAGGCTTCTTGAAGAGAAAGATGTAACTCTGTGAGATGAATTAACGGAACACAGAGCAGTTTCTCAGAAGGCTTCTTTCCAGTTTTGAACGGAAGATATTTCCTTTTTCACCGTAGCCCTCTATGGGCTTCCAAATATCCCTTTGCCAATTCCACAAGAACAGCCTTAACGAAAGGCTTCTTGAAGGGAAAGATGTAACTCTGTGAGATGAATTAACAGAAAACAGAGCAGTTTCTCAGAAAGCTTCTTTCCAGTTTTGAACGGAAAATATTTCCTTTTTCCCATAGACCTCTATGGGCTTCCAAATATCCCTTTGCCAATTCCACAAGAACAGCCTTAGCGAAAGGCTTCTTGAAGGGAGAGATGTAACTCTGTGAGATGAATTAACAAAACACAGAGTAGTTTCTCAGAAAGCTTCTTTCCAGTTTTGAACGGAAGATATTTCCTTTTTCGCCATAGCCCTCTATGGACTTCCAAATATCCCTTTGCCAATTCCACCAGAACAGCCTTATCCAAAGGGTAATTGAAGGGAAAGATGTAACTCTGTGAGATGAATTAACAGAACAGAGAGCAGTTCCTCAGAAAGCTTCTTTCCAGTTTTGAACGGCAGATATTTCCTTTTTCACCATAGCCCTCTATGGGCTTCCAAATATCCCTTTGACAATTCCACAAGAAGAGCCTTAGCGAAAGGCTTCTTGAAGGGAAAGATGTAACTCTGTGAGATGAATTAACAGAACACAGAGCAGTTTCTCAGAAAGCGTCTTTCCAGATTTGAACGGAATATATTTCCTTTTTCACCATAGCCCACTATGGGCTTCCAAATATACCTTTGCCAATTCCACAAGAACAGCCTTAGCGAAGGGCTTCTGGAAGGGAAAGATGTAACTCTGTGAGATGAATTAACAGAACACAGAGCAGTTTCTCAGAAGGCGTCTTTCCAGTTTTCAACGGAAGATATTTCGTTTTTCACCATAGCCCTCTATGGGCTTCCAAATATCCCTTTGCCAATTCCACAAGTACAGCCATAGCGAAAGGCTTCTTGAAGGGAAAAATGTAACTCTGTGAGATGAATTAACAGAACACAGAGCAGTTTCTCAGAAAGCTTCTTTCCAGTTTTGAACGGAAGATATTTCCTTTTTCACCATAGCCCACTAAGGGCTTCCAAATATCCCTTTGCCAATTCCACAAGAACAGCCTTAGCGAAAGGCTTCTTGAAGGGAAAGATGTAACTCTGTGAGATGAATTAACAGAACACAGAGCAGTTTCTCAGAAAGCTTCTTTCCAGTTTTGAACGGAAGATATTTCCTTTTTCACCATAGCTCTCTCTGGGCTTCTAAATATCCCTTTGCCAATTCCACAAGAAGAGCCTTAGCGAAAGGCTTCTTGAAGGGAAAGATGTAACTCTGTGAGATGAATTAACAGAACACAGAGCAGTTTCTCAGAAAGCGTCTTTCCAGTTTTGAACGGAAGATATTTCCTTTTTCAAAATAGCCCTCTATGGGCTTCCAAATATCCCTTTGCCCATTCCACAAGAAAAGCCTTAGCGAAAGGCTTCTTGAAGGGAAAGATGTAACTCTGTGAGATGAACTAACAGAACACAGAGCAGTTTCTCAGAAACCTTCTTTCCAGTTTTGAACGGAAGATATTCCCTTTTTCACCATAGCTCTCTCTGGGCTTCTAAATATCCCTTTGCCAATTCCACAAGAACAGCCTTAGCGAAAGGCTTCTTGAAGGGAAAGATGTAACTCTGTGAGATGAATTAACAGAACACAGAGCAGTTTCTCTGAAAGCTTCTTTCCAGTTTTGAACGGAAGATATTTCCTTTTTCACCATAGCCCTCTATGGGCTTCCAAATATCCCTTTGCCAATTCCACAAGAACAGCCTTAGCGAAAGGCTTCTTGAACGGAAAGATGTAACTCTGTGAGATGAATTAACAGAACACAGAGCAGTTTCTCAGAAAGCGTCTTTCCAGTTTTCAACGGAAGATATTTCCTTTTTCACCGTAGCCCTCTATGGGCTTCCAAATATCCCTTTGCCAATTCCACAAGAACAGACTTAGCGAAAGGATAAGGGAAGGGAAAGATGTAACTCTGTGAGATGAATTAACAGAACACAGAGCAGTTTCTCAGAAAGCTTCTTTCCAGTTTTGAACGGAAGATATTTCCCTTTTCACCATAGCCCTCTATGGGCTTCCAAATATCCCTTTGCCAATTCCACAAGAACAGCATTAGCGAAAGGCTTCTTGAAGCGAAAGATGTAACTCTGTGACATGAATTAACAGAACACAGAGCAGTTTCTCAGAAAGCTTCTTTACAGTTTTGAACGGAAGATATTCCCTTTTTCACCGTAACCCTCTATGGGCTTCCAAATATCCCTTTGCCAATTCCACAAGAACAGCCTTAGCGAAAGGCTTCTTGAAGGGAAAGATGTAACTCTGTGAGATGAATTAACAGAACACAGAGCAGTTTCTCAGAAATCGTCTTTCAGTTTTCAACGGAAGATATTTCCTTTTTCACCGTAGCCCTCTATGGGCTTCCAAATATCCCTTTGCCAATTCCAAAAGAACAGCCTTAGCGAAAGGCTTCTTGAAGTGAAAGATGTAACTCTGTGAGATGAGTTAACAGAACACAGAGCAGTTTCTCAGAAAGCTTCTTTCCAGTTTTGAACGGAAGATATTTCCTTTTCACCATAGCCCTCTATGGGCTTTCAAATATCCCTTTGCCCATTCCACAAGAACAGGCTTAGCGAAAGGCTTCTTGAAGGGGGAGATGTAACTCTGTGAGATGAATTAACAGAACACAGAGCAGTTTCTCAGAAAGCTTCTTTCCAGTTTTGAACGGAAGATATTTCCTTTTTCACCGTAGCTCTCTCTGGGCTTCTAAATATCCCTCTTCCAATTCCACAAGAACAGCCTTAGCGAAAGGCTTCTTGAAGGGAAAGATGTAACTCTATGAGATGAATTAACAGAACACAGAGCAGTTTCTCAGGAAGCTTCTTTCCAGATTTGAACGGAAGATATTTCCTTTTTCACCATAGCCCTCTATGGGCTTCCAAATATCACTGTGCCAATTCCTCAAGAACAGGCCTAGTGAAAGGATTCTTGAAGGGAAAGATGTAACTCTATGAGATGAATTAACAGAACAAACAGCAGTTTCTCAGAAAGCTTCTTTCCAGTTTTGAACGGAAGATATTTCCTTTTTCACCATAGCCCTCTATGGGCTTCCAAATTTCCCTTTGCCAATTCCACAAGAACAGCCTTGGCGAAAGGCTTCTTGAAGGGAAAGATGTAACTCTGTGAGATGAATTAACAGAACACAGAGCAGTTTCTCAGAAAGCTTCTTTCCAGATTTGAACGGAAGATATTTCCTTTTTTACCATAGCCCTCTATGGGCTTTCTAATATCAGATTGCCAATTCCACAAGAACAGCCTTAGCGAAAGGCTTCTTGAAGGGAAAGATGTAACTCTGTGAGATGAATTAACAGAACACAGAGCAGTTTCTCAGAAAGCTTCTTTCCAGATTAAACGGAAGATATTTCCTTTTTCACCGTAGCCCTCTATGGGCTTCCAAATATCCCTTTGCCAATTCCACAAGAACAGCCTTAGCAAAAGGCTTCTTGAAGGGAAAGATGTAACTCTGTGAGATGAATTAACAGAACACAGAGCAGTTTCTAAGAAAGCGTCTTTCCAGTTTTCAAGGGAAGATATTTCCTTTTTCACCATAGCCCTCTATGGGCTCCCAAATATCCCTTTGCCAATTCCACAAGAACAGCCTTAGCGAGAGGCTTCTTGAAGGGAAAGATGTAACTCTGTGAGATGAATTAACAGAACACAGAGCAGTTTCTCAGAAAGCTTCTTTCCAGTTTAGAACGGAAGATATTTACTTTTTCACCGTAGCCCTCTATGGGCTTCCAAATATCCCTTTGTCAATTCCACAAGAACAGCCTTAGCGAAAGGATAAGGGAAGGGAAAGATGTAACTCTGTGAGATGAATTAACAGAACACAGAGCAGTTTCTCAGAAAGCTTCTTTCCAGTTTTGAACGGAAGATATTTCCCTTTTCACCATAGCCCTCTATGGGCTTCCAAATATCCCTTTGCCAATTCCACAAGAACAGCCTTAGCGAAAGGCTTCTTGAAGCGAAAGATGTAACTCTGTGAGATGAATTAACAGAACACAGAGCAGTTTCTCAGAAAGCTTCTTTCCAGTGTTGAACGGAAGATAATTCCTTTTTCACCATAGCCTTCTATGGGCTTCCAAATATCCCTTTTTCAATTCCACAACAACAGCCTTAGCGAAACGCTTCTTGAAGGGAAAGATGTAACTCTGTGAGATTAATTAACAGAACACAGAGCAGTTTCTCAGAAAGCTTCTTTCCACATTTGAACGGAAGATATTTCCTTTTTTAAGATAGCCCTCTATGGGCTTTCTAATATCAGATTGCCAATTCCACAAGAACAGCCTTAGCGAAAGGCTTCTTGAAGGGAAAGATGTAACTCTGTGAGATGAATTAACAGAACACAGAGCAGTTTCTAAGAAAGCGTCTTTCCAGTTTTCAACGGAAGATATTTCCTTTTTCACCATAGCCCTCTATGGGCTTCCAAATATCCCTTTGTCAATTCCACAAGAACAGCCTTAGCGAAAGGATAAGGGAAGGGAAAGATGTAACTCTGTGAGATGAATTAACAGAACACAGCGCAGTTTCTCAGAAAGCTTCTTTCCAGTTTTGAACGGAAGATATTTCCCTTTTCACCATAGCCCTCTATGGGCTTCCAAATATCCCTTTGCCAATTCCACAAGAACAGCCTTAGCGAAAGGCTTCTTGAAGCGAAAGATGTAACTCTGTGAGATGAATTAACAGAACACAGAGCAGTTTCTCAGAAAGCTTCTTTCCAGTGTTGAACGGAAGATATTTCCTTTTTCACCATAGCCTTCTATGGGCTTCCAAATATCCCTTTTTCAATTCCACAACAACAGCCTTAGCGAAAGGCTTCTTGAAGGGAAAGATGTAACTCTGTGAGATTAATTAACAGAACACAGAGCAGTTTCTCAGAAAGCTTCTTTCCAGATTTGAACGGAAGATATTTCCTTTTTTAAGATAGCCCTCTATGGGCTTTCTAATATCAGATTGCCAATTCCACAAGAACAGCCTTAGCGAAAGGCTTCTTGAAGGGAAAGATGTAACTCTGTGAGATGAATTAACAGAACACAGAGCAGTTTCTAAGAAAGCGTCTTTCCAGTTTTCAACGGAAGATATTTCCTTTTTCACCATAGCCCTCTATGGGCTTCCAAATATCCCTTTGCCAATTGCACAAGAACAGCCTTAGCGAGAGGCTTCTTGAAAAGAAAGATGTAACTCTGTGAGATGAATTAACAGAACACAGAGCAGTTTCTCAGAAAGCTTCTTTCCAGTTTTGAAATCAAGATATTTCCTTTTTCACCGTAGCCCTCTATGGGCTTCCAAATATCCCTTTGCCAATTTCACAAGAACAGCCTTAGCGTAAGGCTTCTTGAAGGGAAAGATGTAACTCTGTGAGAAGAATTAACAGAACACAGAGCAGTTTCTCAGAAATCTTCTTTCCAGATTTGAACGGAAGATATTTCCTTTTTCAACATAGCCCTCTATGGGCTTCCAAATATCACATTGCCAATTCCACAAGAACAGGCCTAGTGAAAGGCTTCTTGAAGGGAAAGATGTCACTCTGTGAGATGAATTAACAGAACACAGAGCAGTTTCTCAGAAAGCTTCTTTCCAGTTTTGAACGGAAGATATTTCCTTTTTCACCGTAGCCCTCTATGGGCTTCCAAATATCCCTTTGCCAATTCCACAAGAACAGCCTTAACGAAAGGCTTCTTGAAGGGAAAGATGTAACTCTGTGAGATGAATTAACAGAACACAGAGCAGTTACTCAGAAAGCTTCCTTCCAGTTTTGAACGGAAGATATTTCCTTTTTCACCATAGCCCTCTATGGGCTTCCAAATATCCCTTTGCCAATTCCACAAGAACAGCCTTGGCTAAAGGCTTCTTGAAGGGAAAGATGTACCTCTGTGAGATGAATTAACAGAACACAGAGCAGTTTCTGAGAAAGCGTCTTTCCAGTTTTGAACGGAAGATATTTCCTTTTTCACCATAGCCTTCTAAGGGCTTCCAAATATCCCTTTGCCCATTCCACAAGAACAGCCTTAGCGAAAGGCTGCTTGAAGGGAAAGATGTAACTCTGTGAGATGAATTAACAGAACACAGAGCAGTTTCTCAGAAAGCTTCTTTCCAGTTTTGAACGGAAGATATTTCATTTTTCACCATAGCCCTCTATGGGCTTCCAAATATCCCTTTGCCAATTCCACAAGAACAGCCTTAGCGAAATGCTTCTTGAAGGGAGAGATGTAACTCTGTGAGATGAATTAACAGAACACAGAGCAATTTCTCAGAAAGCTTCTTTCCAGTGTTGAACGGAAGATATTTCCTTTTTCACCATAGCCCTCTATGGGCTTCCAAATATCCCTTTTTCAATTCCACAACAACAGCCTTAGCGAGAGGCTTCTTGAAGCGAACGATGTAACTCTGTGAGATGAATTAACAGAACACAGAGCAGTTTCTCAGGAAGCTTCTTTCCAGATTTGAACGGAAGATATTTCCTTTTTCAACATAGCCCTCTATGGGCTTCCAAATATCACATTGCCAATTCCACAAGAACAGGCCTAGTGAAAGGCTTCTTGAAGGAAAAGATGTAACTCTGTGAGATGAATTAAGAGAACACACAGCAGTTTCTCAGAAAGCTTCTTTCCAGTTTTGACGGAAGATATTTCCTTTTTCACCATAGCCCTCTATGGGCTTCCAAATATCCCTTTGCCAATTCCACGAGAACCGCCTTGGCGAAAGGCTTCTTGAAGGGAAAGATGTAACTCTGTGAGATGAATTAACAGAACACAGAGCAGTTCCTGAGAAAGTTTCTTTCCAGTTTTGAACGGCAGATATTTCCTTTTTCACCATAGCCCTCTAAGGGTTCCAAATATCCCTTTGCCAATTCCACAAGAACAGCCTTAGCGAAAGGCTTCTTGAAGGGAGAGATGTAACACTGTGAGATGAATTAACAGAACACAGAGCAGTTTCTCAGAAAGCTTCTTTCCAGTTTTGAACGGAAGATATTTACTTTTTCACCATAGCCCTCTAGGGGCTTCCAATATCCCTTTGCCAATTCCACAAGAACAGCCTTAGCGAAAGGATAATTGAAGGGAAAGATGTAACTCTGTGAGATGAATTAACAGAACACAGACCAGTTTCTCAGAAAGCTTCTTTCCAATTTTGAACGGAAGATATTTCCTTTTTCACCATAGCCCTCTATGGGCTTACAAATATCCCTTTGCCAATTACACAAGAACAGCCTTAGCGAAAGGCTTCTTGAAGGGAAAGATGTAACTCTGTGAGATGAATTAAAAGAACACGGAGCAGTTTCTCAGAAAGCTTCTTTCCAGTGTTGAACGGAAGATATTTCCTTTTTCACCATAGCCTTCTATGATCTTCCAAATATCCCTTTTTCAATTCCACAACAACAGCCTTAGCGAAAGGCTTCTTGAAAGGAAAGATGTAACTCTTTGAGATGAATTAACAGAACACAGAGCAGTTTCTCAGAAAGCTTCTTTCCAGATTTAAACGGAAGATATTTCCTTATTCACCATAGCCCTCTATGGGCTTCCAAATATCACATTGCCAATACCACAAGAACAGCCTTAGCGAAAGGCTTCTTGAAGGGAAAGATGTAACTCTGTGAGATGAATTAACAGAACACAGAGCAGTTTCTCAGAAAGCTTCTTTCCATATTGAACGGAAGATATTTCCTTTTTCACCGTGGCCTTCTATGGGCTTCCAAATATCCCTTTGCCAATTCCACAAGAACAGCCTTAGCGAAAGGCTTCTTGAAGGGAAAGATGTAACTCTGTGAGATGAATTAACAGAACACAGAGCAGTTTCTCAGAAGGCGTCTTTCCAGTTTTCAACGGAAGATATTTCCTTTTTCACCATAGCCCTCTATGTGCTTCCAAATATCCCTTTGCCAATTCCACAAGAACAGCCTTAGCGAAAGGCTTCTTGAAGGGAAAGATGTAACTCTGTGAGATGAATTAACAGAACACAGAGCAGTTTCTCAGAAAGCTTCTTTCCAGTTTTGAACGGAAGATATTTCCTTTTTCACCATAGCCCACTATGGGCTTCCAAATATCCCTTTGCCAATTCCACAAGAACAGCCTTAGCGAAAGGCTTCTTGAAGGGAAAGCTGTAACTCTGTGAGATGAATTAACAGAACACAGAGCAGTTTCTCAGAAAGCTTCTTTCAAGTTTTGAACGGAAGATATTTCCTTTTTCACCATAGCTCTCTCTGGGCTTCTAAATATCCCTTTGCCAATTCCACAAGAAGAGCCTTAGCGAAAGGCTTCTTGAAGGGAAAGATGTAACTCTGTGAGATGAATTAACAGAACACAGAGCAGTTTCTCAGAAAGATTCTTTCCAGTTTTGAACGGAAGATATTTCCTTTTTCACCGTAGCCTTCTATGGGCTTCCAAATATCCCTTTGCCAATTCCACAAGAACAGCCTTAGCGAAAGGCTTCTTGAAGGGAAAGATGTAACTCTGTGAGATGAATTAACAGAAAACAGAGCAGTTTCTCAGAAAGCTTCTTTCCAGTTTTGAACGGAAAATATTTCCTTTTTCCCATAGACTTCTATGGGCTTCCAAATATCCCTTTGGCAATTCCACAAGAACAGCCTTAGCGAAAGGCTTCCTGGAGGGAAAGATGTAACTCTGTGAGATGAATTAACAAAACACAGAGTAGTTTCTCAGAAAGCTTCTTTCCAGTTTTGAACGGAAGATATTTCCTTTTTCCCCATAGCCCTCTATGGACTTCCAAATATCCCTTTGCCAATTCCACCAGAACAGCCTTATCCAAAGGGTAATTGAAGGGAAAGATGTAACTCTGTGAGATGAATTAACAGAACACAGAGCAGTTCCTCAGAAAACTTCTTTCCAGTTTTGAACGGCAGATATTTCCTTTTTCACCATAGCCCTCTATGGGCTTCCAAATATCCCTTTGCCAATTCCACAAGAACAGCCTTAGCGAAAGGCTTCTTGAAGGGAAAGATGTAACTCTGTGAGATGAATTAACAGAACACAGAGCAGTTTCTCAGAAAGCGTCTTTCCAGATTTGAACGGAATATATTTCCTTTTTCACCATAGCCCTCTATGGGCTTCCAAATATCCTTTTGCCAATTCCACAAGAACAGCCTTAGCGAAAGGCTTCTTGAAGGGAAAGATGTAACTCTGTGAGATGAATTAACAGAACACAGAGAAGTTTCTCAGAAAGCTTCTTTCCAGTTTTGAACGGAAGATACTTCCTTTTTCATCATAGCCCTCTATGGGCTTCCAAATATCCCTTTGCCAATTCCACAAGAACAGCCTTAGCGAAAGGCTTCTTGAAGGGAAAGATGTACCTCTGTGAGATGAATTAACAGAACACAGAGCAATTTCCAAGAAAGCTTCTTTCCAGTGTTGAACGGAAGATATTTCCTTTTTCACCATAACCCTCTATGGGCTTCCAAATATCCCTTTTTCAATTCCAAAACAACAGCCTTAGCGAGAGGCTTCTTGAAGGGAACGATGTAACTCTATGACATGAATTAACAGAACACAAAGCAGTTTCTCAGGAAGCTTCTTTCCAGATTTGAACGGAAGATATTTCCTTTTTCACCATAGCCCTCTATGGGCTTCCAAATATCACTTTGCCAATTCCACAAGAACAGGCCTAGTGAAAGGATTCTTGAAGGGAAAGATGTAACTCTATGAGATGAATTAACAGAACAAACAGCAGTTTCTCAGAAAGCTTCTTTCCAGTTTTGAACGGAAGATATTTCCTTTTTCACCATAGCCCTCTATGGGCTTCCAAATTTCCCTTTGCCAATTCCACAAGAACAGCCTTGGCGAAAGGCTTCTTGAAGGGAAATATGTAACTCTGTGAGATGAATTAACAAAACACAGAGCAGTTTCTCAGAAACCGTCTTTCCAGTTTTGAACAGAAGATATTTCCTTTTTCACCACAGCCCTCTATGGGCTTCCAAATATCCCTTTGCCAATTCCATAAGAACAGCCTTAGCAAAAGGCTTTTTGAAGGGAAAGATGTAACTCTGTGAGATGAATTAACAGAACACAGAGCAGTTTCTCAGAAAGTTTCTTTCCAGTTTTGAACGGCAGATATTTCCTTTTTCACCATAGCCCTCTAGGGGTTCCAAATATCCCTTTGCCAATTCCACGAGAACAGCCTTAGCGAAAGGCTTCTTGAAGGGAGAGATGTAACTCTGTGAGATGAATTAACAGAACACAGAGCAGTTTCTCAGAAAGCTTCTTTCCAGTTTAGAACGGAAGATATTTACTTTTTCACCGTAGCCCTCTATGGGCTTCCAAATATCCCTTTGCCAATTCCACAAGAACAGACTTAGCGAAAGGATAAGGGAAGGGAAAGATGTAACTCTGTGAGATGAATTAACAGAACACAGAGCAGTTTCTCAGAAAGCTTCTTTCCAGTTTTGAACGGAAGATATTTCCCTTTTCACCATAGCCCTCTATGGGCTTCCAAATATCCCTTTGCCAATTCCACAAGAACAGCATTAGCGAAAGGCTTCTTGAAGCGAAAGATGTAACTCTGTGACATGAATTAACAGAACACAGAGCAGTTTCTCAGAAAGCTTCTTTACAGTTTTGAACGGAAGATATTCCCTTTTTCACCGTAACCCTCTATGGGCTTCCAAATATCCCTTTGCCAATTCCACAAGAACAGCCTTAGCGAAAGGCTTCTTGAAGGGAAAGATGTAACTCTGTGAGATGAATTAACAGAACACAGAGCAGTTTCTCAGAAAGCGTCTTTCAGTTTTCAACGGAAGATATTTCCTTTTTCACCGTAGCCCTCTATGGGCTTCCAAATATCCCTTTGCCAATTCCAAAAGAACAGCCTTAGCGAAAGGCTTCTTGAAGGGAAAGATGTAACTCTGTGAGATGAGTTAACAGTACACAGAGCAGTTTCTCAGAAAGCTTCTTTCCAGTTTTGAACGGAAGATATTTCCTTTTCACCATAGCCCTCTATGGGCTTTCAAATATCCCTTTGCCCATTCCACAAGAACAGGCTTAGCGAAAGGCTTCTTGAAGGGGGAGATGTAACTCTGTGAGATGAATTAACAGAACACAGAGCAGTTTCTCAGAAAGCTTCTTTCCAGTTTTGAACGGAAGATATTTCCTTTTTCATCGTAGCTCTCTCTGGGCTTCTAAATATCCCTCTTCCAATTCCACAAGAACAGCCTTAGCGAAAGGCTTCTTGAAGGGAAAGATGTAACTCTGTGAGATGAATTAACAGAACACAGAGAAGTTTCTAAGAAAGCTTCTTTCCAGTATTGAACGGAAGATATTTCCTTTTTAACGATAGCCCTCTATGGGCTTCCAAATATCCCTTTGCCAATTCCACAAGAACAGCCTTAGCGAAAGGCTTCTTGAAGGGAAAGATGTACCTCTGTGAGATGAATTAACAGAACACAGAGCAATTTCCAAGAAAGCTTCTTTCCAGTGTTGAACGGAAGTTATTTCCTTTTTCACCATAGCCCTCTATGGGCTTCCAAATATCCCTTTTTCAATTCCAAAACAACAGCCTAAGCGAGAGGCTTCTTGAAGGGAACGATGTAACTCTGTGAGATGAATTAACAGAACACAGAGCAGTTTCTCAGAAACCGTCTTTCCAGTTTTGAACAGAAGATATTTCCTTTTTCACCATAGCCCTCTATGGGCTTCCAAATATCCCTTTGCCAATTCCATAAGAACAGCCTTAGCGAAAGGCTTTTTGAAGGGAAAGATGTAACTCTGTGAGATGAATTAACAGAACACAGAGCAGTTTCTCAGAAAGTTTCCTTCCAGTTTTGAACGGCAGATATTTCCTTTTTCACCATAGCCCGCTAGGGGTTCCAAATATCCCTTTGCCAATTCCAAGAGAACAGCCTTAGCGAAAGGCTTCTTGAAGGGAGAGATGTAACTCTGTGAGATGAATTAACAGAACACAGAGCAGTTTCTCAGAAAGCTTCTTTCCAGTTTAGAACGGAAGGTATTTACTTTTTCACCGTAGCCCTCTATGGGCTTCCAAATATCCCTTTGTCAATTCCACAAGAACAGCCTTAGCGAAAGGATAAGGGAAGGGAAAGATGTAACTCTGTGAGATGAATTAACAGAACACAGAGCAGTTTCTCAGAAAGCTTCTTTCCAGTTTTGAACGGAAGATATTTCCCTTTTCACCATAGCCCTCTATGGGCTTCCAAATATCCCTTTGCCAATTCCACAAGAACAGCCTTAGCGAAAGGCTTCTTGAAGCGAAAGATGTAACTCTGTGAGATGAATTAACAGAACACAGAGCAGTTTCTCAGAAAGCTTCTTTCCAATGTTGAACGGAAGATATTTCCTTTTTCACCATAGCCTTCTATGGGCTTCCAAATATCCCTTTTTCAATTCCACAACAACAGCCTTAGCGAAAGGCTTCTTGAAGGGAAAGATGTAACTCTGTGAGATGAATTAACAGAACACAGAGCAGTTTCTCAGAAAGCTTCTTTCCAGATTTGAACGGAAGATATTTCCTTTTTTACCATAGCCCTCTATGGGCTTTCTAATATCAGATTGCCAATTCCACAAGAACAGCCTTAGCGAAAGGCTTCTTGAAGGGAAAGATGTAACTCTGTGAGATGAATTAACAGAACACAGAGCAGTTTCTCAGAAAGCTTCTTTCCAGATTAAAGGGAAGATATTTCCTTTTTCACCGTAGCCCTCTATGGGCTTCCAAATATCCCTTTGCCAATTCCACAAGAGCAGCCTTAGCAAAAGGCTTCTTGAAGGGAAAGATGTAACTCTGTGAGATGAATTAACAGAACACAGAGCAGTTTCTAAGAAAGCGTCTTTCCAGTTTTCAACGGAAGATAATTCCTTTTTCACCATAGCCCTCTATGGGCTTCCAAATATCCCTTTGCCAATTCCACAAGAACAGCCTTAGCGAGAGGCTTCTTGAAGGGAAAGATGTAACTCTGTGAGATGAATTAACAGAACACAGAGCAGTTTCTCAGAAAGCTTCTTTCCAGTTTAGAACTGAAGATATTTACTTTTTCACCCTAGCCCTCTATGGGCTTCCAAATATCCCTTTGCCAATTCCACAACAACAG
This sequence comes from Chlorocebus sabaeus, assembly GCF_047675955.1. NCBI lineage: Eukaryota > Metazoa > Chordata > Mammalia > Primates > Cercopithecidae > Chlorocebus > Chlorocebus sabaeus. The sequence goes on along the minus strand of NW_027327495.1, from coordinate 83,095 downwards.
CCTTAGCGAAAGGCTTCTTGAAGGGAAAGATGTAACTCTGTGAGATGAATTAACAGAACACAGAGCAGTTTCTCAGAAAGCTTCTTTCCAGTTTTGAACGGAAGATATTTCCTTATTCACCATAGCCCTCTATGGGCTTCCAAATATCCCTTTGCCAATTCCACAAGAACAGCCTTAGCGAAAGGCTTCTTGAAGCGAAAGATGTAACTCTGTGAGATGAATTAACAGAACACAGAGCAGTTTCTCAGAAAGCTTCTTTCTAGTGTTGAACGGAAGATATTTCCTTTTTCACCATAGCCTTCTATGGGCTTCCAAATATCCCTTTTTCAATTCCACAACAACAGCCTTAGCGAAAGGCTTCTTGAAGGGAAAGATGTAACTCTGTGAGATGAATTAACAGAACACAGAGCAGTTTCTCAGAAAGCTTCTTTCCAGATTTGAACGGAAGATATTTCCTTTTTTACCATAGCCCTCTAGGGGCTTTCTAATATCAGATTGCCAATTCCACAAGAACAGCCTTAGCGAAAGGCTTCTTGAAGGGAAAGATGTAACTCTGTGTGATGAATTAACAGAACACAGAGCAGTTTCTCAGAAAGCTTCTTTCCAGATTAAACGGAAGATATTTCCTTTTTCACCGTAGCCCTCTATGGGCTTCCAAATATCCCTTTGCCAATTCCACAAGAACAGCCTTAGCAAAAGGCTTCTTGAAGGGAAAGATGTAACTCTGTGAGATGAATTAACAGAACACAGAGCAGATTCTAAGAAAGCGTCTTTCCAGTTTTCAACGGAAGATATTTCCTTTTTCACCATAGCCCTCTATGGGCTTCCAAATATCCCTTTGCCAATTGCACAAGAACAGCCTTAGCGAGAGGCTTCTTGAAGGGAAAGATGTAACTCTGTGAGATGAATTAACAGAACACAGAGCAGTTTCTCAGAAAGCTTCTTTCCAGTTTTGAAATCAAGATATTTCCTTTTTCACCATAGCCCTCTATGGGCTTCCAAATATCCCTTTGCCAATTTCACAAGAACAGCCTTAGCGTAAGGCTTCTTGAAGGGAAAGATGTAACTCTGTGAGAAGAATTAACAGAACACAGAGCAGTTTCTCAGAAAGCTTCTTTCCAGTTTTGAACGGAAGATATTTACTTTTTCACCATAGCCCTCTAGGGGCTTCCAATATTCCTTTGCCAATTCCACAAGAACAGCCTTAGCGAAAGGATAATTGAAGGGAAAGATGTAACTCTGTGAGATGAATTAACAGAACACAGACCAGTTTCTCAGAAAGCTTCTTTCCAGTTTTGAACGGAAGATATTTCCTTTTTCACCATAGCCCTCTATGGGCTTCCAAATATCCCTTTGCCAATTACACAAGAACAGCCTTAGCGAAAGGCTTCTTGAAGGGAAAGATGTAACTCTGTGAGATGAATTAACAGAACACAGAGCAGTTTCTCAGAAAGCTTCTTTCCAGTGTTGAACGGAAGATATTTCCTTTTTCACCATAGCCTTCTATGATCTTCCAAATATCCCTTTTTCAATTCCACAACAACAGCCTTAGCGAAAGGCTTCTTGAAAGGAAAGATGTAACTCTTTGAGATGAATTAACAGAACACAGAGCAGTTTCTCAGAAAGCTTCTTTCCAGATTTAAACGGAAGATATTTCCTTATTCACCATAGCCCTCTATGGGCTTCCAAATATCACATTGCCAATTCCACAAGAACAGCCTTAGCGAAAGGCTTCTTGAAGGGAAAGATGTAACTCTGTGAGATGAATTAACAGAACACTGAGCAGTTTCTCAGAAAGCTTCTTTCCAGTTTTGAACGGAGATATTTCCTTTTTCACCATAGCCCACTATGGGCTTCCAAATATCCCTTTGCCAGTTCCACAAGAACAGCCTTAGCGAAAGGCTTCTTGAAGGGAAAGATGTAACTCTGTGAGATGAATTAACAGAACACAGAGCAGTTTCTCAGAAAGCTTCTTTCCAGTTTTGAACGGAAGATATTTCCTTTTTCACCATAGCTCTCTCTGGGCTTCTAAATATCCCTTTGCCAATTCCACAAGAAGAGCCTTAGCGAAAGGCTTCTTGAAGGGAAAGATGTAACTCTGTGAGATGAATTAACAGAACACAGAGCAGTTTCTGAGAAAGCTTCCTTCCAGTTTTGAACGGAAGATATTTCCTTTTTCAGCATAGCCCTCTATGGGCTTCCAAATATCCCTTTGCCAATTCCACAAGAACAGCCTTGGCTAAAGGCTTCTTGAAGGGAAAGATGTAACTCTGTGAGATGAATTAACAGAACACAGAGCAGTTTCTGAGAAAGCGTCTTTCCAGTTTTGAACGGAAGATATTTCCTTTTTCACCATAGCCTTCTAAGGGCTTCCAAATATCCCTTTGCCCATTCCACAAGAACAGCCTTAGCGAAAGGCTGCTTGAAGGGAAAGATGTAACTCTGTGAGATGAATTAACAGAACACAGAGCAGTTTCTCAGAAAGCTTCTTTCCAGTTTTGAACGGAAGATATTTCATTTTTCACCATAGCCCTCTATGGGCTTCCAAATATCCCTTTTTCAATTCCACAACAACAGCCTTAGCGAGAGGCTTCTTGAAGCGAACGATGTAACTCTGTGAGATGAATTAACAGAACACAGAGCAGTTTCTCAGGAAGCTTCTTTCCAGATTTGAACGGAAGATATTTCCTTTTTCAACATAGCCCTCTATGGGCTTCCAAATATCACATTGCCAATTCCACAAGAACAGGCCTAGTGAAAGGCTTCTTGAAGGAAAAGATGTAACTCTGTGAGATGAATTAAGAGAACACACAGCAGTTTCTCAGAAAGCTTCTTTCCAGTTTTGACGGAAGATATTTCCTTTTTCACCATAGCCCTCTATGGGCTTCCAAATATCCCTTTGCCAATTCCACGAGAACCGCCTTGGCGAAAGGCTTCTTGAAGGGAAAGATGTAACTCTTTGAGATGAATTAACAGAACACAGAGCAGTTCCTCAGAAAGTTTCTTTCCAGTTTTGAACGGCAGATATTTCCTTTTTCACCATATCCCTCTAAGGGTTCCAAATATCCCTTTGCCAATTCCACAAGAACAGCCTTAGCGAAAGGCTTCTTGAAGGGAGAGATGTAACACTGTGAGATGAATTAACAGAACACAGAGCAGTTTCTCAGAAAGCTTCTTTCCAGTTTTGAACGGAAGATATTTACTTTTTCACCATAGCCCTCTAGGGGCTTCCAATATCCCTTTGCCAAATCCACAAGAACAGCCTTAGCGAAAGGCTTCTTGAAGGGAAAGATGTAACTCTGTGAGATGAATTAACAGAACACAGAGCAGTTTCTCAGAAAGCTTCTTTCCAGTTTTGAACGGAGATATTTCCTTTTTCACCATAGCCCACTATGGGATTCCAAATATCCCTTTGCCAGTTCCACAAGAACAGCCTTAGCGAAAGGCTTCTTGAAGGGAAAGATGTAACTCTGTGAGATGAATTAACAGAACACAGAGCAGTTTCTCAGAAAGCTTCTTTCCTGTTTTGAACGGAAGATATTTCCTTTTTCATAGTAGCAATCTATGGGCTTCCAGATATCCCTTTGCCAATTACACAAGAAGAGCCTTAGAGAAAGGCTTCTTGAAGGGAAAGATGTAACTCTGTGAGATGAATTAACAGAACACAGAGCAGTTTCCCAGAAAACGTCTTTCCAGTATTGAACGGAAGATATTTCCTTTTTCACCATAGCCCTCTACGGGCTTCCAAATATCCCTTTGCCAATTCCACAAGAACAGCCTTAGCGAAAGGCTTCTTGAAGGGAAACATGTAACTCTCTGAGATGAATTAACAGAAGACAGAGCAGTTTCTCAGAAAGCGTCTTTCCAGTTTTGAACGGAAGATATTTCCTTTTTCACCTTAGCCCTCTATGGGCTTAAAAATATCCCGTTGATAATTCCACAACAGCAGCCTTAGCAAAAGGCTTCTGGAAGGGAAAGATGTAACTCTGTGAGATGAATTAACAGAACACAGAGCAGTTTCTCAGAAAGCTTCTTTCCAGTTTTGAACGGAAGATATTTCCTTTTTCACCATAGCACTCTATGGGCTTCCAAATATCCCTTTGCCAAATCCACAAGAACAGCCTTGGCGAAAGGCTTCTGGAAGGGAAAGATGTAACTCTGTGAGATGAATTAACAGAACACAGAGCAGTTCCTCAGAAAGCTTCTTTCCAGTTTTTAACGAAAGATATTTCCTTTTTCACCGTAGCCCAGTATTTGCTTCCAAATATCCCTTTGCCAATTCCACAAGAACAGCCTTAGCGAAAGGCTTCTTTAAGGGAAAGATGTAACTCTGTGAGATGTATTAACAGAACACAGTGCAGTTTCTCAGAAAGCTTCTTTCCAGTTTTCAACGGAAGATATTTCCTTTTTCACCATAGCCCTCTATGGGCTTCCAAATATCCCTTTGCAAATTCCACAAGAACAGCCTTAGCGAAAGGCTTCTTGACGGGAAAGATGTAACTCTGTGGGATGAATTAACAGAAAACAGAGCAGTTTCTCAGAAAGCTTCTTTCCAGTTTTGAACGGAAGATATTTCCTTTTTCACCATAGCCCTCTATGGGCTTCCAAATATCAATTTGCCAATTCCACAAGAAGAGCCTTAGCAAAAGGCTTCTTGAAGGGAAAGATGCAACACTGTGAGATGAATTAACAGAACACAGAGCAGTTTCTCAGAAAGCTTCTTTCCAGTTTTGAACGGAGGATATTTCCTTCTTCACCGTAGCCCTCTAGGGATTCCAAATATCCCTCTGCCAATTCCACAAGAACAGCCTTAGCGAAAGGCTTCTTGAAGGGAAAGATATAACTCTGTGAGATGAATTAACAGAACACAGAGCAGTTTCTCAGAAAACGTCTTTCCAGTTTTGAACGGAAGATATTTCCTTTTTCACCGTAGCCCTCTAATGGCTTCCAAATATCCCTTTGCGAATTCCACAAGAACAGCCTTAGCGAAAGGCTTCCTGAAAGGAAAGATGTAACACTGTGAGATGAATTAACAGAACACAGAGCAGTTTCTCAGAAAGCTTCTTTCGAGTTTTGAACGGAAGATATTTCCTTTTTAACCAAAGCACTCTATGGGCTTCCAAATATCCCTTTGCCATATCCACAAGAACAGCCTTAGCGAAAGGCTTCTGGAAGGGAAAGATGTAACTCTGTGTGATGAATTAACAGAACACAGAGCAGTTTCTCAGAAAGCTTCTTTCCAGTTTTTAACGGAAGATATTTCCTTTTTCACCGTAGCCCAGTATGGGCTTCCAAATATCCCTTTGCCAATTCCACAAGAACAGCCTTAGCGAAAGGCTTCTTGAAGGGAAAGATGTAACTCTGTGAGATGAATTAACAGAACACAGAGCATTTTCTCAGAAAGCTTCTTTCCAGTTTTGAACGGAAGATATTTCCTTTTTCAACATAGCCCTCTATGGGCTTCCAAATATCCCTTTGCCAATTCCACAAGAACAGCCTTAGCGAAAGGCTTCTTGAAGGGAAAGATGTAACTCTGTGAGATGAATTAACAGAACACAGAGCAGTTTCTCAGAAAGCTTCTTTCCAGTTTTGAACGGAAGATATTTCCTTTTTCACCGTAGCCCTCTAGGGATTCCAAATATCTCTTTGCCAATTCCAGAAGAACAGCCTTAGCGACAGGCTTCTTTGAAGGGAAAGATGTAACACTGTGAGATGAATTAACAGAACACAGAGCAGTTTCTCAGAAAGCTTCTTTCCAGTTTTGAACGGAAAATATTTCCTTTTTCACCATAGCCCTCTATGGGCTTCCAAATATCAATTTGCCAATTCCACAAGAACAGCCTTAGCAAAAGGCTTCTTGAAGGGAAAAATGCAACACTGTGAGATGAATTAACAGAACATAGAGCAGTTTCTCAGAAAGCTTCTTTCCAGTTTTGAACGGAAGTTATTTCCTTCTTCACCGTAGCCCTCTAGGGATTCCAAATATCCCTTTGCCAATTCCACAAGAACAGCCTTAGCGAAAGGCTTCTTGAAGGGAAAGATGTAACTCTGTGAGATGAATTAACAGATCACAGAGCAGTTTCTCAGAAAACGCCTTTCCAGTTTTGAACGGAAGATATTTCCTTTTTCACCATAGCCCTCTAATGGCTTCCAAATATCCCTTTGCCATATCCACAAGAACAGCCTTAGCGAAAGGCTTCTGGAAGGGAAAGATGTAACTCTGTGAGATGAATTAACAGAACACAGAGCAGTTTCTCAGAAAGCTTCTTTCCAGTTTTGAACGGAAGATATTTCCTTTTTCACCGTAGCCCAGTATGGGCTTCTAAATATCCCTTTGACAATTCCACAAGAACAGCCTTAGCGAAAGGCTTCTTGAAGGGAAAGATGTAACTCTGTGAGATGAATTAGCAGAACACAGAGCAGTTTCTCAGAAAGCTTCATTCCAGTTTTGAACGGAAGATATTTCCTTTTTCACCATAGCCCTCTATCGGCTTCCAAATATCCCTTTGCCAATTCCACAAGAACAGCCTTAGCGAAAGGTTTCTGGAAGGGAAAGATGTAACTCTGTGAGATGAATTTACAGAACACAGAGCAGTTTCTCAGAAAGCTTCCTTCCAGTTTTTAACGGAAGATATTTCCTTTTTCAACATAGCCCTCTATTTGCTTCCAAATATCCCTTTGCCAATTCCACAAGAACAGCCTTAGCGAAAGGCTTCTTGAAGGGAAAGATGTAACTCTGTGAGATGAATTAACAGAACACAGAGCAGTTTCTCAGAAAGCTTCTTTCCAGTTTTGAACGGAAGATATTTCCTTTTTCACCATAGCCCTCTATTTGCTTCCAAATATCCCTTTGCCAATTCCACAAGAACAGCCTTAGCGAAATGCTTCTTGAAGGGAAAGATGTAACTCTGTGAGATGAATTAACAGAACACAGAGCAGTTTCTCAGAAAGCTTCTTTCCGGTTTTGAACGGAAGATATTTCCTTTTTCACCATAGCCCACTATGGGCTTCCAAATATCCCTTTGCCAATTCCACAAGAACAGCCTTAGAGAAAGGCTTCTTGAAGGGAAAGATGTAACTCTGTGAGATGAATTAAGAGAACACAGAGCAGTTTCTCAGAAAGATTCTTTCCAGTTTTCAACGGAAGATATTTCCTTTTTCACCATTGCCCTCTATGGGCTTCCAAATATCACTTTGCCAATTCCACAAGAACAGCCTTAGCGAAATGCTAATTGAAGGGAAAGATGTAACTCTGTGAGATGAATTAACAGAACACAGAGCAGTTTCTCAGAACGCTTCTTTAAAGTTTTGAACGGAAGATACTTCCTTTTTCATCGCAGCCCACTATGGGCTTCCAAATATCCCTTTGCCAATTCCAAAAGAACAGCCTAGCGAAAGGCTTCTTGAAGGGAAAGATGTAACTCTGTGAGATGAATTCACAGAACACAGAGCAGTTTCTCAGAAAGCTTCTTTCCAGTTTTGAACGGAAGACATTTCCTTTTTCACCATAGGCCTCTATGGGCTTCCAAATATTACTTTGCCAATTCCACAAGAACAGCCTTAGCCAAAGGCTTCTTGAAGGGAAAGATGTAACTATGTGAGATGAATTCACAGAACACAGAGCAGTTTCTCAGGAAGCTTCTTTCCAGTTTTGAACCGAAGATATTTCTTTTTTCACCATAGCCCCCTATGGGCTTCCAAATATCAATTGGCCAATTCCACAAGAACAGCCATAGCAAAAGGCTTCTTGAAGGGAAAGATGTAACACTGTGAGATGAATTAACAGAACACAGAGCAGTTTCTCAGAAAGCTTCTTTCCAATTTTGAACGGAAGATATTTCCTTCTTCACCGTAGCCCTCTAGGGATTCCAAATATCCCTTTGCCAATTCCACAAGAACAGCTTTAGCGAAAGGCTTCTTGAAGGGAAAGATGTAACTCTGTGAGATGAATTAACAGAACACAGAGCAGTTTCTCAGAAAACGTCTTTCCAGTTTTGAACGGAAGATACTTCCTTTTTCACCATAGCCCTCTAATGTCTTCCAAATATCCCTTTGCCAATTCCACAAGAACAGCCTTAGTGAAAGGCTTCCTGAAAGGAAAGATGTAACACTGTGAGATGAACTAACAGAACACAGAGCAGTTTCTCAGAAAGCTTCTTTCCAGTTTTGAACGGAAGATATTTCCTTTTTCACCATAGCCCTCTATGGGCTTCAAAATATCCCTTTGCCAATTCCACAAGAAAAGCCTTAGCGAAAGGTTTCAGGAAGGGAAAGATGTAACTCTGTGAGATGAATTTACAGAACACAGAGCAGTTTCTCAGAAAGCTTCCTTCCAGTTTTTAACGGAAGATATTTCCTTTTTCAACATAGCCCTCTATTTGCTTCCAAATATCCCTTTGCCAATTCCACAAGAACAGCCTTAGCGAAAGGCTTCTGGAAGGGAAAGATGTAACTCTGTGAGATGAATTAACAGAACACAGAGCAGTTTCTCACAAAGCTTCTTTCCAGTTTTGAACGGAAGATATTTCCTTTTTCACCATAGCCCACTATGGGCTTCCAAATATCCCTTTGCCAATTCCACAAGAACAGCCTTAGAGAAAGGCTTCTTGAAGGGAAAGACGTAACTCTGTGAGATGAATTAACAGAACACAGAGCAGTTTCTCAGAAAGCTTCTTTCCAGTTTTGAACGGAAGATATTTCCTTTTTCACCATAGCCCTCTAATGGCTTCCAAATATCCCTTTGCCAATTCCACAAGAACAGCCTTAGCGAAAGGCTTCTTGAAAGGAAAGATGTAACACTGTGAGATGAATTAACAGAACACAAAGCAGTTTCTCAGAAAGCTTCTTTCCAGTTTTGAACTGAAGATATTTCCTTTTTCACCATAGCACTCTATGGGCTTCCAAATATCCCTTTGCCATATCCACAAGAACAGCCTTAGCGAAAGGCTTCTGGAAGGGAAAGATGTAACTCTGTGAGATGAATTAACAGAACACAGAGCAGTTTCTCATAAAGCTTCTTTCCAGTTTTGAACGGAAGATATTTCCTTTTTCACCGTAGCCCAGTATGGGCTTCTAAATATCCCTTTGACAATTCCACAAGAACAGCCTTAGCGAAAGGCTTCTTGAAGGGAAAGATGTAACTCTGTGAGATGAATTAGCAGAACACAGAGCAGTTTCTCAGAAAGCTTCATTCCAGTTTTGAACGGAAGATATTTCCTTTTTCACCATAGCCCTCTATCGGCTTCCAAATATCCCTTTGCCAATTCCACAAGAACAGCCTTAGCGAAAGGTTTCTGGAAGGGAAAGATGTAACTCTGTGAGATGAATTAACAGAACACAGAGCAGTTTCTCAGAAAGCTTCCTTCCAGTTTTTAACGGAAGATATTTCCTTTTTCAACATAGCCCTCTATTTGCTTCCAAATATCCCTTTGCCAATTCCACAAGAACAGCCTTAGCGAAAGGCTTCTTGAAGGGAAAGATGTAACTCTGTGAGATGAATTAACAGAACACAGAGCAGGTTCTCTGAAAGCTTCTTTCCAGTTTTGAACGGAAGATATTTCCTTTTTTACCACAGCTCTCTATGGGCTTCCAAATATCCCTTTGCCAATTCCACAAGAACAGCCTTAGCGAAAGGCTTCTTGAAGGGAAAGAGGTAACTCTGTGAGATGAATTAACAGAACACAGAGCAGTTTCTCAGAAAGCTTCTTTCCAGTTTTGAACGGAAGATATTTCCTTTTTCAACATAGCCCTCTATTTGCTTCCAAATATCCCTTTGCCAATTCCACAAGAACAGCCTTAGCGAAAGGCTTCTTGAAGGGAAAGATGTAACTCTGTGAGATGAATTAACAGAACACAGAGCAGTTTCTCAGAAAGCTTCTTTCCAGTTTTGAACGGAAGATATTTCCTTTTCCACCATAGCCCACTATGGGCTTCCAAATATCCCTTTGCCAATTCCACAAGAACAGCCTTAGAGAAAGGCTTCTTGAAGGGAAAGATGTAACTCTGTGAGATGAATTAACAGAACACAGAGCAGTTTCTCAGAAAGCTTCTTTGCAGTTTTGAACGGAAGATAATTCCTTTTTCACCATAGCCCTCTATGGGCTTCCAAATATCCCTTTGCCCATTCCACAAGAACAGCCTTAGCGAAAGGCTTCTTGAAGGGAAAGATGTAACTCTGTGAGATGAATTAACAGAACACAGAGCAGTTTCTCTGAAAGCTTCTTTCCAGTTTTGAACGGAAGATACCTCCTTTTTCACCACAGCCCTCTATGGGCTTCCAAATATCCCTTTGCCAGTTCCACAAGAACAGCCTTAGCGAAAGGCTTCTTGAAGGGAAAGATGTAACTCTGTGAGATGAATTAACAGAACACAGAGCAGTTTCTCAGAAAGCTTCTTTCCAGTTTTGAACGGAAGATATTTCCTTTTTCACCATAGCCCTCTATTTGCTTCCAAATATCCCTTTGCCAATTCCACAAGAACAGCCTTAGCGAAATGCTTCTTGAAGGGAAAGATGTAACTCTGTGAGATGAATTAACAGAACACAGAGCAGTTTCTCAGAAAGCTTCTTTCCAGTTTTGAACGGAAGATATTTCCTTTTTCACCATAGCCCACTATGGGCTTCCAAATATCCCTTTGCCAATTCCACAAGAACAGCCTTAGAGAAAGGCTTCTTGAAGGGAAAGATGTAACTCTGTGAGATGAATTAACAGAACACAGAGCAGTTTCTCAGAAAGATTCTTTCCAGTTTTCAACGGAAGATATTTCCTTTTTCACCATTGCCCTCTATGGGCTTCCAAATATCACTTTGCCAATTCCACAAGAACAGCCTTAGCGAAAGGCTAATTGAAGGGAAAGATGTAACTCTGTGAGATGATTTAACAGAACACAGAGCAGTTTCTCAGAACGCTTCTTTAAAGTTTTGAACGGAAGATACTTCCTTTTTCATCGCAGCTCACTATGGGCTTCCAAATATCCCTTTGCCAATTCCAAAAGAACAGCCTAGCGAAAGGCTTCTTGAAGGGAAAGATGTAACTCTGTGAGATGAATTAACAGAACACAGAGCAGTTTCTGAGAAAGCTTCTTTCCAGTTTTGAACGGAAGATATTTCCTTTTTCACCATAGCCCTCTATGGGCTTCCAAATATCCCTTTGCCAATTCCACAAGAACAGCCTTTGCGAAAGGCTTCTTGAAGGGAAAGATGTAAGTCTGTGACATGAATTAACAGAACACAGAGCAGTTTCTCAGAAAGCTTCTTTCCAGTTTTGAACGGAAGATATTTCCTTTTTCACCATAGCCCTCTATGGGCTTCCAAATATCCCTTTGCCTATTCCACAAGAGCAGCCTTAGCGAAAGACTTCTTGAAGGGAGAGATGTAACTCTGTGAGATGAGTAAACAGAACACAGAGCAGTTTCTCAGAAAGCTTCTATCCAGTTTTGAACGGAAGATATTTCCTTTTTCACCGTAGACCTCTAGGGGCTTCCAAATATCCCTTTGCCAATTCCACAACAACAGCCTTAGCAAAAGGCTTCTTGAAGGGAAAGATGTAACTCCGTGAGATGAATAACAGAACACAGAGCAGTTTCTCAGAAAGCTTCTTTCCAGTTTTGAACGGAAGATATTTCCTTTTTCAAAGTAGCCCTCTATGGACTTCCAAATATCCCCTTGCCAATTCCACAAGAACAGCCTTAGCGAAAGGCTTCTTGAAGTGAAAGATGTAACTCTGTGACATGAATTAACAGAACACGGAGCAGTTTCTCACAAAGCTTCTTTCCAGTTTTGAACGGAAGATATTTCCTTTTTCACCATAGCCCTCTATGGGCTTCCAAATATCCCTTTGCCAATTCCACAAGAACAGCCTTAGCGAAAGGCTTCTTGAAGGGAAAGATGTAACTCTGTGAGATGAATTAACAGAACACAGAGCAGTTTCTCTGAAAGCTTCTTTCCAGTTTTGAACGGAAGATACCTCCTTTTTCACCGCAGCCCTCTATGGGCTTCCAAATATCCCTTTGCCAATTCCACAAGAACAGCCTTAGCGAAAGGCTTCTTGAAGGGAAAGATGTAACTCTGTGAGATGAATTAACAGAACACAGAGCAGTTTCTCAGAAAGCTTCTTTCCAGTTTTGAACGGAAGATATTTCCTTTTTCACCATAGCCCTCTATTTGCTTCCAAATATCCCTTTGCCAATTCCAAAAGAACAGCCTTAGCGAAATGCTTCTTGAAGGGAAAGATGTAACTCTGTGAGATGAATTAACAGAACACAGAGCAGTTTCTCAGAAAGCTTCTTTCCAGTTTTGAACGGAAGATATTTCCTTTTTCACCATAGCCCACTATGGGCTTCCAAATATCCCTTTGCCATTTCCACAAGAACAGCCTTAGAGAAAGGCTTCTTGAAGGGAAAGATGTAACTCTGTGAGATGAATTAACAGAACACAGAGCAGTTTCTCAGAAAGATTCTTTCCAGTTTTCAACGGAAGATATTTCCTTTTTCACCATTGCCCTCTATGGGCTTCCAAATATCACTTTGCCAATTCCACAAGAACAGCCTTAGCGAAAGCTAATTGAAGGGAAAGATGTAACTCTGTGAGATGAATTAACAGAACACAGAGCAGTTTCTCAGAACGCTTCTTTAAAGTTTTGAACGGAAGATACTTCCTTTTTCATCGCAGCCCACTATGGGCTTCCAAATATCCCTTTGCCAATTCCAAAAGAACAGCCTAGCGAAAGGCTTCTTGAAGGGAAAGATGTAACTCTGTGAGATGAATTAACAGAACACAGAGCAGTTTCTGAGAAAGCTTCTTTTCAGTTTTGAACGGAATATAGTTCCTTTTTCACCATAGCCCTCTATGGGCTTCCAAATATCCCTTTGCCAATTCCACAAGAACAGCCTTTGCGAAAGGCTTCTTGAAGGGAAAGATGTAACTCTGTGAGATGAATTAACAGAACACAGAGCAGTTTCTCAGAAAGCTTCTTTCCAGTTTTGAACCGAAGATATTTCTTTTTTCACCATAGCCCCCTATGGGCTTCCAAATATCAATTGGCCAATTCCACAAGAACAGCCTTAGCAAAAGGCTTCTTGAAGGGAAAGATGTAACACTGTGAGATGAATTAACAGAACACAGAGCAGTTTCTCAGAAAGCTTCTTTCCAGTTTTGAACGGAAGATATTTCCTTCTTCACCGTAGCCCTCTAGGGATTCCAAATATCCCTTTGCCAATTCCACAAGAACAGCTTTAGCGAAAGGCTTCTTGAAGGGAAAGATGTAACTCTGTGAGATGAATTAACAGAACACAGAGCAGTTTCTCAGAAAACGTCTTTCCAGTTTTCAACGGAAGATACTTCCTTTTTCACCATAGCCCTCTAATGGCTTCCAAATATCCCTTTGCCAATTCCACAAGAACAGCCTTAGTGAAAGGCTTCCTGAAAGGAAAGATGTAACACTGTGAGATGAACTAACAGAACACAGAGCAGTTTCTCAGAAAGCTTCTTTCCAGTTTTGAACGGAAGATATTTCCTTTTTCACCATAGCCCTCTATGGGCTTCAAAATATCCCTTTGCCAATTCCACAAGAACAGCCTTAGCGAAAGGTTTCTGGAAGGGAAAGATGTAACTCTGTGAGATGAATTTACAGAACACAGAGCAGTTTCTCAGAAAGCTTCCTTCCAGTTTTTAACGGAAGATATTTCCTTTTTCAACATAGCCCTCTATTTGCTTCCAAATATCCCTTTGCCAATTCCACAAGAACAGCCTTAGCGAAAGGCTTCTTGAAGGGAAAGATGTAACTCTGTGAGATGAATTAACAGAACACAGAGCAGTTTCTCACAAAGCTTCTTTCCAGTTTTGAACGGAAGATATTTCCTTTTTCACCATAGCCCACTATGGGCTTCCAAATATCCCTTTGCCAATTCCACAAGAACAGACTTAGAGAAAGGCTTCTTGAAGGGAAAGACGTAACTCTGTGAGATGAATTAACAGAACACAGAGCAGTTTCTCAGAAAGCTTCTTTCCAGTTTTGAACGGAAGATATTTCCTTTTTCACCATAGCCCTCTAATGGCTTCCAAATATCCCTTTGCCAATTCCACAAGAACAGCCTTAGCGAAAGGCTTCTTGAAAGGAAAGATGTAACACTGTGAGATGAATTAACAGAACACAGAGCAGTTTCTCAGAAAGCTTCTTTCCAGTTTTGAACGGAAGATGTTTCCTTTTTCACCATAGCACTCTATGGGCTTCCAAATATCCTTTGCCATATCCACAAGAACAGCCTTAGCGAAAGGCTTCTGGAAGGGAAAGATGTAACTCTGTGAGATGAATTAACAGAACACAGAGCAGTTTCTCAGAAAGCTTCTTTGCAGTTTTGAACGGAAGATATTTCCTTTTTCACCGTAGCCCAGTATGGGCTTCTAAATATCCCTTTGACAATTCCACAAGAACAGCCTTAGCGAAAGGCTTCTTGAAGGGAAAGATGTAACTCTGTGAGATGAATTAGCAGAACACAGAGCAGTTTCTCAGGAAGCTTCATTCCAGTTTTGAACGGAAGATATTTCCTTTTTCACCACAGCCCTCTATCGGCTTCCAAATATCCCTTTGCCAATTCCACAAGAACAGCCTTAGCGAAAGGTTTCTGGAAGGGAAAGATGTAACTCTGTGAGATGAATTTACAGAACACAGAGCAGTTTCTCAGAAAGCTTCCTTCCAGTTTTTAACGGAAGATATTTCCTTTTTCAACATAGCCCTCTATTTGCTTCCAAATATCCCTTTGCCAATTCCACAAGAACAGCCTTAGCGAAAGGCTTCTTGAAGGGAAAGATGTAACTCTGTGAGATGAATTAACAGAACACAGAGCAGGTTCTCTGAAAGCTTCTTTCCAGTTTTGAACGGAAGATATTTCCTTTTTCACCACAGCACTCGATGGGCTTCCAAATATCCCTTTGCCAATTCCACAAGAACAGCCTTAGCGAAAGGCTTCTTGAAGGGAAAGAGGTAACTCTGTGAGATGAATTAACAGAACACAGAGCAGTTTCTCAGAAAGCTTCTTTCCAGTTTTGAACGGAAGATATTTCCTTTTTCAACATAGCCCTCTATTTGCTTCCAAATATCCCTTTGCCAATTCCACAAGAACAGCCTTAGCGAAAGGCTTCTTGAAGGGAAAGATGTAACTCTGTGAGATGAATTAACAGAACACACAGCAGTTTCTCAGAAAGCTTCTTTCCAGTTTTGAACGGAAGATATTTCCTTTTCCACCATAGCCCACTATGGGCTTCCAAATATCCCTTTGCCAATTCCACAAGAACAGCCTTAGAGAAAGGCTTCTTGAAGGGAAAGATGTAACTCTGTGAGATGAATTAACAGAACACAGAGCAGTTTCTCAGAAAGCTTCTTTGCAGTTTTGAACGGAAGATATTTCCTTTTTCAACATAGCCCTCTATGGGCTTCCAAATATCCCTTTGCCAATTCCACAAGAACAGCCTTAGCGAAAGGCTTCTTGAAGGGAAAGATGTAACTCTGTGAGATGAATTAACAGAACACAGAGCAGTTTCTCTAAAAGCTTCTTTCCAGTTTTGAACGGAAGATACCTCCTTTTTCACCGCAGCCCTCTATGGGCTTCCAAATATCCCTTTGCCAATTCCACAAGAACAGCCTTAGCGAAAGGCTTCTTGAAGGGAAAGATGTAACTCTGTGAGATGAATTAACAGAACACAGAGCAGTTTCTCAGAAAGCTTCTTTCCAGTTTTGAACGGAAGATATTTCCTTTTTCACCATAGCCCTCTATTTGCTTCCAAATATCCCTTTGCCAATTCCACAAGAACAGCCTTAGCGAAATGCTTCTTGAAGGGAAAGATGTAACTCTGTGAGATGAATTAACAGAACACAGAGCAGTTTCTCAGAAAGCTTCTTTCCAGTTTTGAACGGAAGATATTTCCTTTTTCACCATAGCCCACTGTGGGATTCCAAATATCCCTTTGCCAATTCCACAAGAACAGCCTTAGAGAAAGGCTTCTTGAAGGGAAAGATGTAACTCTGTGAGATGAATTAACAGAACACAGAGCAGTTTCTCAGAAAGATTCTTTCCAGTTTTCAACGGAGGATATTTCCTTTTTCACCATTGCCCACTATGGGCTTCCAAATATCACTTTGCCAATTCCTCAAGAACAGCCTTAGCGAAAGGCTAATTGAAGGGAAAGATGTAACTCTGTGAGATGAATTAACAGAACACAGAGCAGTTTCTCAGAACGCTTCTTTAAAGTTTTGAACGGAAGATACTTCCTTTTTCATCGCAGCCCACTATGGGCTTCCAAATATCCCTTTGCCAATTCCAAAAGAACAGCCTAGCGAAAGGCTTCTTGAAGGGAGAGATGTAACTCTGTGAGATGAGTTAACAGAACACAGAGCAGTTTCTCAGAAAGCTTCTATCCAGTTTTGAACGGAAGATATTTCCTTTTTCACCGTAGACCTCTAGGGGCTTCCAAATATCCCTTTGCCAATTCCACAACAACAGCCTTAGCAAAAGGCTTCTTGAAGGGAAAGATGTAACTCCGTGAGATGAATAACAGAACACAGAGCAGTTTCTCAGAAAGCTTCTTTCCAGTTTTGAACGGAAGATATTTCCTTTTTCAAAGTAGCCCTCTATGGACTTCCAAATATCCCCTTGCCAATTCCACAAGAACAGCCTTAGCGAAAGGCTTCTTGAAGTGAAAGATGTAACTCTGTGAGATGAATTAACAGAACACGGAGCAGTTTCTCACAAAGCTTCTTTCCAGTTTTGAACGGAAGATATTTCCTTTCTCACCATAAACCTAAATGGGTTTCCAAATATCCCCTTGCCAATTCCACAAGAACAGCCTTAGCGAAAGGCTTCTTGAAGGGAAATATGTAACTCTGTGAGATGAATTAACAGAACACAGAGCTGTTTCTCAGAAAGCTTCTTTCCAGTTTTGAACGGCAGATATTTCCTTTTTCACCATAGCCCTCTATGGTCTCCCAAATATCCCTTTGCCAATTACACAAGAACAGCCTTAGAGAAAGGCTTCTTGAAGGGGAAGATGTAACTCTATGAGATGAATTAACAGAACACAGAGCAGTTTCTCTGAAAGCGTCTTTCCAGTTTTGAACGGAAGATATTTCCTTTTTCACCATAACCCTCTATAGGCTTCCAAATATCCCTTTGCCAATTCCACAAGAGCAGCCTTAGCGAAAGGCTTCTTGAAGGGAAAGATTTAACTCTGTGAGTTGAATTAACAGAACACAGAGCAGTTTCTCAGAAAGCTTCTTTCCAGTTTTGAACGGAAGATATTTCCTTTTTCACCATAGCCCTCTATGGGCTTCCAAATATCCCTTTGCCAATTCCACAAGAACAGCCTTAGCCAAAGGCTTCTTGAAAGGAAAGGTGTAACTCTGTGAGATGAATTAACAGAACACAGAGCAGTTTCTCAGAATGCTTCTTTCCAGTTTTGAACGAAAGATATTTCATTTTTCACCGTAGCCCTCTATGGGCTTCCAAATATCCCTTTGCCAATTCCAAAAGAACAGCCTTAGCGAATGGCTTCTTGAAGAGAAAGATGTAACTCTGTGAGATGAATTAACAAAACACAGAGCAGTTTCTCAGAAAGCTTCTTTCCAGTTTTGAACGGAAGATATTTCCTTTTTCACCATAGCCCTCTATGGGCTTCCAAATATCCTTTTGCCAATTCCACAACAACAGCCTTAGCGAAAGGCTTCTTGAAGGGAAAGGTGTAACTCTGTGAGATGAATTAACAGAACACAGAGCAGTTTCTCAGAAAGCATTTTTCCAGTTTTGAACGGAAGATATTTCCTTTGTCACCATAGCCCTCTAAGGGCTTCCAAATATCCCTTTGCCAGTTCCACAAAAACAGCCTTAGCGAAAGGCTTCTTGAAGGGAAAGATGTAACTCTGTGAGATGAATTAACAGAACACAGAAAAGTTTCTCAGAAAGCTTCTTTCCAGTTTTGAACGGCAGATATTTCCTTTTTCACCATAGCCCTCTATCGGCTTCCAAATATCCCTTTGCCAATTCCACAAGAACAGCCTTAGCGAAAGGCTTCTTGAAGGGAAAGATGTAACTCTGTGAGATGAATTAACAGAACACAGAGCAGTTTCTCAGATAGCTTCTTTCCAGTTTTGAACGGAAGATATTTCCTTTTTCACCATAGCCCTCTATGGGCTTCCAAATATCCCTTTGGCTATTTCACAAGAACAGCCTTAGCGAAAGGCTTCTTGAAGGGAAAGTTGTAACTCTGTGAGATGAATTAACAGAACACAGAGCAGTTTCTCAGAAAGCTTCTTTCCAGTATTGAACGGAAGATATTTAATTTTTCACCATAGCCCTCTATGGGCTTCCAAATATCCCTTTGCCAATTCCACAAGAACAGCCTTAGCGAAAGGCTTCTTGAAGGGAAAGATGTAACTCTGTGGGATGAATTAAGAGAACACAGAGCAGTTTCTCAGAAAGCTTCTTTCCAGTTTTGAACGGAAGATATTTCCTTTTTCACCATAGCCCTCTATGGGCTTCCAAATATCTCTTTGCCAATTCCACAAGAACAGCCTTAGCAAAAGGCTTCTTGAAGGGAAAGATGTTACTCTGAGAGATGAATTAACAGAACACAGAGCATTTTCTCAGAAAGCTTCTTTCCAGTTTTGAACGGAAGATATTTCCTTTTTCACCATAGCCCTCTATGGGGTTCCAAATATCCCTTTGCCAATTACACAAGAACAGCCTTAGCGAAAGGCTTCTTGAAGGGGAAGATGTAACTCTGTGAGATGAATTAACAGAACACAGAGTAGTTCCTCAGAAAACTTCTTTCCAGTTTTGAACGGAAGATATTTCCTTTTTCACCATAGGCCTCTATGGGCTTCCAAATATCCCTTTGCCAATTCCACAAGAACAGCCTTAACAAAAGGCTTCTTGAAGGGAAAGATGTATCTCTGTGAGATGAATTAACAGAACACAGAGCAGTTTCTAAGAAAGCTTCTTTCCAGTTTTGAACGGAAGATATTTCCTTTTTCACCATAGCCCTCTATGGGCTTCCAAATATCCCTTAGCCAATTCCAAAAGAACAGACTTAGCGAAAGGCTTCTTGAAGGGAAGATGTAACTCTGTGAGATGAATTAACAGAACACAGAGCAGTTTCTCAGAAAGCTTCTTTCCAGTTTTGAACGGAAGATATTTCCTTTTTCACCATAGCCCTCTACGGGCTTCCAAATATCCCTTTACCAATTCCACAACAACAGCCTTAGCGAAAGGCTTCTTGAAGGGAAAGATGTAACTCTGTGAGATGAATTGACAGAACACAGAGCAGTTTTTCAGAAAGCTTCTTTCCAGTTTTGAACGGAAGATATTTCCTTTTTCACCATAGCCCTCTATGGGCTTCCAAATATCCCTTTGCCAATTCCACAAGAACAGCCTTAGCGAAAGGCTTCTTGAAGGGGAAGATGTAACTCTGTGAGATGAATTAACAGAACACAGAGCAGTTCCTCAGAAAACTTCTTTCCAGTTTTGAACGGAAGATATTTCCTTTTTCACCATAGCCCTCTTTGGGCTTCCAAATATCCCTTTGCCAATTCCACAAGAACAGCCCTAGGTGAAGGCTTCTTGAAGGGAAAGTTGTAACTCTTTGAGATGAAATAACAGAACACAGAGCAGTTTCTCTGAAAGCGTCTTTCCAGTTTTGAACGGAAGATATTTCCTTTTTCACCATAGCCCTCTATAGGCTTCCAAATATCCCTTTGCCAATTCCACAAGAGCAGCCTTAGCGAAAGGCTTCTTAAAGGGAAAGATGTAACTCTGTGAGTTGAATTAACAGAACACAGAGCAGTTTCTCAGAAAGCTTCTTTCCAGTTTTGAACGGAAGATATTTCCTTTTTCACCATAGCCCTCTATGGGCTTCCAAATATCCCTTTGCCAATTCCACAAGAACAGCCTTAGTGAAAGGCTTCTTGAAGGGAAAGGTGTAACTCTGTGAGATGAATTAACAGAACACAGAGCAGTTTTTCAGAAAGCTTCTTTCCAGTTTTGAACGGAAGATATTTCCTTTTTCACCATAGCCCTCTATGGGCTTCCAAATATCCCTTTGCCAATTCCACAAGAACAGCCTGAGCGAAAGGCTTCTTGAAGGGAAAGGTGTAACTCTGTAAGATGAATTAACAGAACACAGAGCAGTTTCTCAGAAAGCTTTTTTCCAGTTTTGAACGGAAGATATTTCCTTTTTCACCATAGCCCTCTAAGGGCTTCCAAATATCCCTTTGCCAATTCCACAAAGTCAGCCTTAGCGAAAGGCTTCTTGAAGGGAAAGATGTAACTCTGTGAGATGAATTAACAGAACACAGAACAGTTTCTCAGAAAGCTTCTTTCCAGTTTTGAACCGCAGATATTTCCTTTTTCACCATAGCCCTATATCGGCTTCCAAATATCCCTTTGCCAATTCCACAAGAACAGCCTTAGCGAAAGGCTTCTTGAAGGGAAAGATGTAACTCTGTGAGATGAATTAACAGAACACAGAGCAGTTTCTCAGATAGCTTCTTTCCAGTTTTGAACGGAAGATATTTCCTTTTTCACCATAGCCCTCTATGGGCTACCAAATATCCCTTTGGCTATTCCACAAGAACAGCCTTAGCGAAAGGCTTCTTGAAGGGAAAGTTTTAACTCTGTGAGATGAATTAACAGAACACAGAGCAGTTTCTCAGAAAGCTTCTTTCAAGTATTGAACGGAAGATATTTCCTTTTTCACCATAGCCCTCTAAGGGCTTCCAAATATCCCTTTGCCAATTCCACAAGAACAGCCTTAGCGAAAGGCTTCTGGAAGGGAAAGATATAACTCTGTGAGTAGAATTAACAGAACACAGAGCAGTTTCTCAGAAAGCTTCTTTCCACTTTTGAACGGAAGATATTTCCTTTTTCAACATAGCCCTCTACGGGGTTCCAAATATCCCTTTCCCAATTACACAAGTTCAACCTTAGCGAAAGGCTTCTTGAAGGGGAAGATGTAACTCCGTGAGATGAATTGACAGAACACAGAGCAGTTTTTCAGAAAGCTTCTTTCCAGTTTTGAACGGAAGATATTTCCTTTTTCACCATAGCCCTCTATGGGCTTCCAAATATCCCTTTGCCAATTCCACAAGAACAGCCTTAGCGAAAGGCTTCTTGAAGGGAAAGGTGTAACTCTGTGAGATGAATTAACAGAACACAGAGCAGTTTCTCAGAATGCTTCTTTCCAGTTTTGAACGAAAGATATTTCATTTTTCACCATAGCCCTCTAAGGGCTTCCAAATATCCCTTTGCCAATTCCACAAGAACAGCCTTAGCGAATGCCTTCTTGAAGAGAAAGATGTAACTCTGTGAGATGAATTAACAGAACACAGAGCAGTTTCTCAGAAAGCTTCTTTCCAGTTTTGAACGGAAGATATTTCCTTTTTCACCATAGCCCTCTATGGGCTTCCAAATATCCCTTTGCCAATTCCACAAGAACAGCCTTAGCGAAAGGCTTCTTGAAGGGAAAGGTGTAACTCTGTGAGATGAATTAACAGAACACAGAGCAGTTTCTCAGAAAGCTTTTTTCCAGTTTTGAACGGAAGATATTTCCTTTTTCACCATAGCCCTCTAAGGGCTTCCAAATATCCCTTTGCCAATTCCACAAAAACAGCCTTAGCGAAAGGCTTCTTGAAGGGAAAGATGTAACTCTGTGAGATGAATTAACAGAACACAGAGCAGTTTCTCAGAAAGCTTCTTTCCAGTTTTGAAAGGCAGATATTTCCTTTTTCACCATAGCCCACTCTCGGCTTCCAAATATCCCTTTGCCAATTCCACAAGAACAGCCTTAGCGAAAGGCTTCTTGAAGGGAAAGATGTAACTCTGTGAGATGAATTAACAGAACACAGAGCAGTTTCTCAGATAGCTTCTTTCCAGTTTTGAACGGAAGATATTTCCTTTTTCACCATAGCCCTCTTTGGGCTTCCAAATATCCCTTTGGCTATTCCACAAGAACAGCCTTAGCGAAAGGCTTCTTGAGGGGAAAGTTGTAACTCTGTGAGATGAATTAACAGAACACAGAGCAGTTTCTCAGAAAGCTTCTTTCCAGTATTGAACGGAAGATAGTTCCTTTTTCACCATAGCCCTCTATGGGCTTCCAAATATCCCTTTGACAATTCCACAAGAACAGCCTTAGCGAAAGGCTTCTTGAAGGGAAAGATGTAACTCTGTGAGATGAATTAACAGAACACAGAGCAGTGTCTCAGAAAGCTTCTTTCCAGTTTTGAACGGAAGATATTTCCTTTTTCACCGTGGCCCTCTATCGGCTTCCAAATATCCCTTTGCCAATTCCACAAGAACAGCCTTAGCGAAGGGCTTCTTGAAGGGAAAGATGTAACTCTGTGAGTAGAATTAACATAACACAGAGCAGTTTCTCAGAAAGCTTCTTTCCACTTTTGAACGGAAGATATTTCCTTTTTCAACATAGCCCTCTACGGGGTTCCAAATATCCCTTTCCCAATTACACAAGAACAGCCTTAGCGAAAGGCTTCTTGAAGGGGAAGATGTAACCCCGTGAGATGAATCGACAGAACACAGAGCAGTTTTTCAGAAAGCTTCTTTCCAGTTTTGAACGGAAGATATTTCCTTTTTCACCATAGCCCTCTATGGGCTTCCAAATATCAATTTGCCATTCCACAAGAACAGCCTTAGCAAAAGGCTTCTTGAAGGGGAAGATGTAACTCTGTGAGATGAATTTACAGAACACAGAGCAGTTCCTCAGACAACTTCTTTCCAGTTTTGAACGGAAGATATTTCCTTTTTCACCATAGCCCTCTTTGGGTTTCCAAATATCCCTTTGCCAATTGCACAAGAACAGCCTTAGCGAAAGGCTTCTTGAAGGGAAAGTTGTAACTCTGTGAGATGAATTAACAGACCACAGAGCAGTTTCTCAGAAAGCTTCTTTCCAGTTTTGAACGGCAGATATTTCCTTTTTCAACATAGCCCTCTATGGGCTTCCAAATATCCCTTTGCCAATTCCACAACAACAGCCTTAGCGAAAGGCTTCTTGAAGGAAAAGATGTAACTCTGTAAGATGAATTAACAGAACACAGAGCAGTTTCTCAGAAAGCTTCTTTCCAGTTTTGAACGGAAGATATTTCCTTTTTCACCATAGCCCTCTAAGGGCTTCCAAATATCCCTTTGCCAATTCCACAAAGTCAGCCTTAGCGAAAGGCTTCTTGAAGGGAATGATGTAACTCTGTGAGATGAATTAACAGAACACAGAACAGTTTCTCAGAAAGCTTCTTTCCAGTTTTGAACCGCAGATATTTCCTTTTTCACCATAGCCCTCTATCGGCTTCCAAATATCCCTTTGCCAATTCCACAAGAACAGCCTTAGCGAAGGCTTCTTGAAGGGAAAGATGTAACTCTGTGAGATGAATTAACAGAACACAGAGCAGTTTCTCAGATAGCTTCTTTCCAGTTTTGAACGGAAGATATTTCCTTTTTCACCATAGCCCTCTATGGGCTACCAAATATCCCTTTGGCTATTCCACAAGAACAGCCTTAGCGAAAGGCTTCTTGAAGGGAAAGTTTTAACTCTGTGAGATGAATTAACAGAACACAGAGCAGTTTCTCAGAAAGCTTCTTTCAAGTATTGAACGGAAGATATTTCCTTTTTCACCATAGCCCTCTAAGGGCTTCCAAATATCCCTTTGCCAATTCCACAAGAACAGCCTTAGCGAAAGGCTTCTGGAAGGGAAAGATGTAACTCTGTGAGTAGAATTAACAGAACACAGAGCAGTTTCTCAGAAAGCTTCTTTCCACTTTTGAACGGAAGATATTTCCTTTTTCAACATAGCCCTCTACGGGGTTCCAAATATCCCTTTCCCAATTACACAAGATCAACTTTAGCGAAAGGCTTCTTGAAGGGGAAGATGTAACTCCGTGAGATGAATTGACAGAACACAGAGCAGTTTTTCAGAAAGCTTCTTTCCAGTTTTGAACGGAAGATATTTCCTTTTTCACCATAGCCCTCTATGGGCTTCCAAATATCCCTTTGCCAATTCCACAAGAACAGCCTTAGCGAAAGGCTTCTTGAAGGGAAAGGTGTAACTCTGTGAGATGAATTAACAGAACACAGAGCAGTTTCTCAGAATGCTTCTTTCCAGTTTTGAACGAAAGATATTTCATTTTTCACCATAGCCCTCTATGGGCTTCCAAATATCCCTTTGCCAATTCCACAAGAACAGCCTTAGCGAATGCCTTCTTGAAGAGAAAGATGTAACTCTGTGAGATGAATTAACAGAACACAGAGCAGTTTCTCAGAAAGCTTCTTTCCAGTTTTGAACGGAAGATATTTCCTTTTTCACCATAGCCCTCTATGGGCTTCCAAATATCCCTTTGCCAATTCCACAAGAACAGCCTTAGCGAAAGGCTTCTTGAAGGGAAAGGTGTAACTCTGTGAGATGAATTAACAGAACACAGAGCAGTTTCTCAGAAAGCTTTTTTCCAGTTTTGAACGGAAGATATTTCCTTTTTCACCATAGCCCTCTAAGGGCTTCCAAATATCCCTTTGCCAATTCCACAAAAACAGCCTTAGCGAAAGGCTTCTTGAAGGGAAAGATGTAACTCTGTGAGATGAATTAACAGAACACAGAGCAGTTTCTCAGAAAGCTTCTTTCCAGTTTTGAAAGGCAGATATTTCCTTTTTCACCATAGCCCTCTATCGGCTTCCAAATATCCCTTTGCCAATTCCACAAGAACAGCCTTAGCGAAAGGCTTCTTGAAGGGAAAGATGTAACTCTGTGAGATGAATTAACAGAACACAGAGCAGTTTCTCAGATAGCTTCTTTCCAGTTTTGAACGGAAGATATTTCCTTTTTCACCATAGCCCTCTATGGGCTTCCAAATATCCCTTTGGCTATTCCACAAGAACAGCCTTAGCGAAAGGCTTCTTGAAGGGAAAGATGTAACTCTGTGAGATGAATTAACAGAATACAGAGCAGTTTCTCAGAAAGCTTCTTTCCAGTTTTGAAAGGCAGATATTTCCTTTTTCACCATAGCCCACTCTCGGCTTCCAAATATCCCTTTGCCAATTCCACAAGAACAGCCTTAGCGAAAGGCTTCTTGAAGGGAAAGATGTAACTCTGTGAGATGAATTAACAGAACACAGAGCAGTTTCTCAGATAGCTTCTTTCCAGTTTTGAACGGAAGATATTTCCTTTTTCACCATAGCCCTCTATGGGCTTCCAAATATCCCTTTGGCTATTCCACAAGAACAGCCTTAGCGAAAGGCTTCTTGAGGGGAAAGTTGTAACTCTGTGAGATGAATTAACAGAACACAGAGCAGTTTCTCAGAAAGCTTCTTTCCAGTATTGAACGGAAGATAATTCCTTTTTCACCATAGCCCTCTATGGGCTTCCAAATATCCCTTTGACAATTCCACAAGAACAGCCTTAGCGAAAGGCTTCTTGAAGGGAAAGATGTAACTCTGTGAGATGAATTAACAGAACACAGAGCAGTGTCTCAGAAAGCTTCTTTCCAGTTTTGAACGGAAGATATTTCCTTTTTCACCTTGGCCCTCTATCGGCTTCCAAATATCCCTTTGCCAATTCCACAAGAACAGCCTTAGCGAAGGGCTTCTTGAAGGGAAAGATGTAACTCTGTGAGTAGAATTAACATAACACAGAGCAGTTTCTCAGAAAGCTTCTTTCCACTTTTGAACGGAAGATATTTCCTTTTTCAACATAGCCCTCTACGGGGTTCCAAATATCCCTTTCCCAATTACACAAGAACAGCCTTAGCGAAAGGCTTCTTGAAGGGGAAGATGTAACCCCGTGAGATGAATCGACAGAACACAGAGCAGTTTTTCAGAAAGCTTCTTTCCAGTTTTGAACGGAAGATATTTCCTTTTTCACCATAGCCCTCTATGGGCTTCCAAATATCCCTTTGCCATTCCACATGAACAGCCTTAGCAAAAGGCTTCTTGAAGGGGAAGATGTAACTCTGTGAGATGAATTTACAGAACACAGAGCAGTTCCTCAGACAACTTCTTTCCAGTTTTGAACGGAAGATATTTCCTTTTTCACCATAGCCCTCTTTGGGTTTCCAAATATCCCTTTGCCAATTGCACAAGAACAGCCTTAGCGAAAGGCTTCTTGAAGGGAAAGTTGTAACTCTGTGAGATGAATTAACAGACCACAGAGCAGTTTCTCAGAAAGCTTCTTTCCAGTTTTGAACGGCAGATATTTCCTTTTTCACCATAGCCCTCTATGGGCTTCCAAATATCCCTTTGCCAATTCCACAACAACAGCCTTAGCGAAAGGCTTCTTGAAGGAAAAGATGTAACTCTGTAAGATGAATTAACAGAACACAGAGCAGTTTCTCAGAAAGCTTCTTTCCAGTTTTGAACGGAAGATATTTCCTTTTTCACCATAGCCCTCTAAGGGCTTCCAAATATCCCTTTGCCAATTCCACAAAGTCAGCCTTAGCGAAAGGCTTCTTGAAGGGAATGATGTAACTCTGTGAGATGAATTAACAGAACACAGAACAGTTTCTCAGAAAGCTTCTTTCCAGTTTTGAACCGCAGATATTTCCTTTTTCACCATAGCCCTCCATCGGCTTCCAAATATCCATTTGCCAATTCCACAAGAACAGCCTTAGCGAAGGCTTCTTGAAGGGAAAGATGTAACTCTGTGAGATGAATTAACAGAACACAGAGCAGTTTCTCAGATAGCTTCTTTCCAGTTTTGAACGGAAGATATTTCCTTTTTCACCATAGCCCTCTATGGGCTACCAAATATCCCTTTGGCTATTCCACAAGAACAGCCTTAGCGAAAGGCTTCTTGAAGGGAAAGTTTTAACTCTGTGAGATGAATTAACAGAACACAGAGCAGTTTCTCAGAAAGCTTCTTTCCACTTTTGAACGGAAGATATTTCCTTTTTCAACATAGCCCTCTACGGGGTTCCAAATATCCCTTTCCCAGTTACACAAGATCAACCTTAGCGAAAGGCTTCTTGAAGGGGAAGATGTAACTCCGTGAGATGAATTGACAGAACACAGAGCAGTTTTTCAGAAAGCTTCTTTCCAGTTTTGAACGGAAGATATTTCCTTTTTCACCATAGCCCTCTATGGGCTTCCAAATATCCCTTTGCCAATTCCACAAGAACAGCCTTAGCGAAAGGCTTCTTGAAGGGAAAGGTGTAACTCTGTGAGATGAATTAACAGAACACAGAGCAGTTTCTCAGAATGCTTCTTTCCAGTTTTGAACGAAAGATATTTCATTTTTCACCATAGCCCTCTATGGGCTTCCAAATATCCCTTTGCCAATTCCACAAGAACAGCCTTAGCGAATGCCTTCTTGAAGAGAAAGATGTAACTCTGTGAGATGAATTAACAGAACACAGAGCAGTTTCTCAGAAAGCTTCTTTCCAGTTTTGAACGGAAGATATTTCCTTTTTCACCATAGCCCTCTATGGGCTTCCAAATATCCCTTTGCCAATTCCACAAGAACAGCCTTAGCGAAAGGCTTCTTGAAGGGAAAGGTGTAACTCTGTGAGATGAATTAACAGAACACAGAGCAGTTTCTCAGAAAGCTTTTTTCCAGTTTTGAACGGAAGATATTTCCTTTTTCACCATAGCCCTCTAAGGGCTTCCAAATATCCCTTTGCCAATTCCACAAAAACAGCCTTAGCGAAAGGCTTCTTGAAGGGAAAGATGTAACTCTGTGAGATGAATTAACAGAACACAGAGCAGTTTCTCAGAAAGCTTCTTTCCAGTTTTGAAAGGCAGATATTTCCTTTTTCACCATAGCCCTCTATCGGCTTCCAAATATCCCTTTGCCAATTCCACAAGAACAGCCTTAGCGAAAGGCTTCTTGAAGGGAAAGATGTAACTCTGTGAGATGAATTAACAGAACACAGAGCAGTTTCTCAGATAGCTTCTTTCCAGTTTTGAACGGAAGATATTTCCTTTTTCACCATAGCCCTCTGTGGGCTACCAAATATCCCTTTGGCTATTCCACAAGAACACCCTTAGCGAAAGGCTTCTTGAAGGGAAAGTTGTAACTCTGTGAGATGAATTAACAGAACACAGAGCAGGTTCTCAGAAAGCTTCTTTCCAGTATTGAACGGAAGATATTTCCTTTTTCACCATAGCCCTCTATGGGCTTCCAAATATCCCTTTGCCAATTCCACAAGAACAGCCTTAGCGAAAGGCTTCTTGAAGGGGAAGATGTAACTCTGTGAGATGAATTAACAGAACACAGAGCAGTTTCTCAAAAAGCTTCTTTCCAGTTTTGAACGGAAGATATTTCCTTTTTCACCGTAGCCCTCTATCGGCTTCCAAATATCCCTTTGCCAATTCCACAAGAACAGCCTTAGCCAAAGGCTTCTTGAAGGGAAAGATGTAACTCTGTGAGTAGAATTAACAGAACACAGAGCAGTTTCTCAGAAAGCTTCTTTCCACTTTTGAACGGAAGATATTTCCTTTTTCAACATAGCCCTCTACGGGGTTCCAAATATCCCTTTCCCAATTACACAAGAACAGCCTTAGCGAAAGGCTTCTTGAAGGGGAAGATGTAACTCCGTGAGATGAATTGACAGAACACAGAGCAGTTTTTCAGAAAGCTTCTTTCCAGTTTTGAACGGAAGATATTTCCTTTTTCACCATAACCCTCTATGGGCTTCCAAATATCCCTTTGCCAATTCCACAAGAACAGCCTTAGCGAAAGGCTTCTTGAAGGGAAAGGTGTAACTCTGTGAGATGAATTAACAGAACACAGAGCAGTTTCTCAGAATGCTTCTTTCCAGTTTTGAACGAAAGATATTTCATTTTTCACCATAGCCCTCTATGGGCTTCCAAATATCCCTTTGCCAATTCCACAAGAACAGCCTTAGCGAATGGCTTCTTGAAGAGAAAGATGTAACTCTGTGAGATGAATTAACAGAACACAGAGCAGTTTCTCAGAAAGCTTCTTTCCAGTTTTGAACGGAAGATATTTCCTTTTTCACCATAGCCCTCTATGGGCTTCCAAATATCCCTTTGCCAATTCCACAAGAACAGCCTTAGCGAAAGGCTTCTTGTAGGGAAAGGTGTAACTCTGTGAGATGAATTAACAGAACACAGAGCAGTTTCTCAGAAAGCTTTTTTCCAGTTTTGAAAGGCAGATATTTCCTTTTTCACCATAGCCCTCTATCGGCTTCCAAATATCCCTTTGCCAATTCCACAAGAACAGCCTTAGCGAAAGGCTTCTTGAAGGGAAAGATGTAACTCTGTGAGATGAATTACCGGAACACAGAGCAGTTTCTCAGAAAGCTTCTTTCCAGTTTTGAACGGAAGATATTTCCTTTTTCACCGTAGCCCTCTATCGGCTTCCAAATATCCCTTTGCCAATTCCACAAGAACAGCCTTAGCGAAAGGCTTCTTGAAGGGAAAGATGTAACTCTGTGAGTAGAATTAACAGAACACAGAGCAGTTTCTCAGAAAGCTTCTTTCCACTTTTGAACGGAAGTTATTTCCTTTTTCAACATAGCCCTCTACGGGGTTCCAAATATCCCTTACCCAATTACAAAAGAACAGCCTTAGCGAAAGGCTTCTTGAAGTGGAAGATGTAACTCCGTGAGATGAATTGACAGAACACAGAGCAGTTTTTCAGAAAGCTTCTTTCCAGTTTTGAACGGAAGATATTTCCTTTTTCACCATAGCCCTCTATGGGCTTCCAAATATCCCTTTGCCAATTCCACAAGAACAGCCTTAGCAAAAGGCTTCTTGAAGGGGAAGATGTAACTCTGTGTGATGAATTAACAGAACACAGAGCAGTTCCTCAGACAACTTCTTTCCAGTTTTGAACGGAAGATATTTCCTTTTTCACCATAGCCCTCTTTGGGCTTCCAAATATCCCTTTGCCAATTGCACAAGAACAGCCTTAGCGAAAGGCTTCTTGAAGGGAAAGTTGTAACTCTGTGAGATGAATTAACAGAAAACAGAGCAGTTTCTCAGATAGCTTCTTTCCAGTTTTGAACGGAAGATATTTCCTTTTTCACCATAGCCCTCTATGGGCTACCAAATATCCCTTTGGCTATTCCACAAGAACAGCCTTAGCGAAAGGCTTCTTGAAGGGAAAGTTGTAACTCTGTGAGATGAATTAACAGAACACAGAGCAGTTTCTCAGAAAGCTTCTTTCCAGTATTGAACGGAAGATATTTCCTTTTTCACCATAGCCCTCTATGGGCTTCCAAATATCCCTTTGCCAATTGCACAAGAACAGCCTTAGCGAAAGGCTTCTTGAAGGGAAAGATGTAACTCTGTGAGATGAATTAACAGAACACAGAGCAGTTTCTCAAAAAGCTTCTTTCCAGTTTTGAACCGAAGATATTTCCTTTTTCACCGTAGCCCTCTATCGGCTTCCAAATATCCCTTTGCCAATTCCACAAGAACAGCCTTAGCGAAAGGCTTCTTGAAGGGAAAGGTGTAACTCTGTGAGATGAATTTACAGAACACAGAGCAGTTTCTCAGAAAGCTTTTTTCCAGTTTTGAAAGGCAGATATTTCCTTTTTCACCATAGCCCGCTATGGGCTTCCAAATATCCCTTTGCCAATTCCACAAGAACAGCCTTAGCAAAAGGCTTCTTGAAGGGAAAGATGTAACTCTGTGAGATGAATTAACAGAACACAGAGCAGTTTCTCAAAAAGCTTCTTTCCAGTTTTGAACCGAAGATATTTCCTTTTTCACCGTAGCCCTCTATCGGCTTCAAAATATCCCTTTGCCAATTCCACAAGAACAGCCTTAGCGAAAGGCTTCTTGAAGGGAAAGATGTAACTCTGTGAGTAGAATTAACAGAACACAGAGCAGTTTCTCAGAAAGCTTCTTTCCACTTTTGAACGGAAGATATTTCCTTTTTCAACATAGACCTCTACGGGGTTCCAAATATCCCTTTCCCAATTACACAAGAACAGCCTTAGCGAAAGGCTTCTTGAAGGGGAAGATGTAACTCCGTGAGATGAATTGACAGAACACAGAGCAGTTTTTCAGAAAGCTTCTTTCCAGTTTTGAACGGAAGATATTTCCTTTTTCACCATAGCCCTCTATGGGCTTCCAAATATCCATTTGCCAATTCCACAAGAACAGCCTTAGCGAAAGGCTTCTTGAAGGGAAAGGTGTAACTCTGTGAGATGAATTAACAGAACACAGAGCAGTTTCTCAGAATGCTTCTTTCCAGTTTTGAACGAAAGATATTTCATTTTTCACCATAGCCATCTATGGGCTTCCAAATATCCCTTTGCCAATTCCACAAGAACAGCCTTAGCGAATGGCTTCTTGAAGAGAAAGATGTAACTCTGTGAGATGAATTAACAGAACACAGAGCAGTTTCTCAGAAAGCTTCTTTCCAGTTTTGAACGGAAGATATTTCCTTTTTCACCATAGCCCTCTATGGGCTTCCAAATATCCCTTTGCCAATTCCACAAGAACAGCCTTAGCGAAAGGCTTCTTGAAGGGAAAGGTGTAACTCTGTGAGATGAATTAACAGAACCCTGAGCAGTTTCTCAGAAAGCTTTTTTCCAGTTTTGAAAGGCAGATATTTCCTTTTTCACCATAGCCCTCTATCGGCTTCCAAATATCCCTTTGCCATATCCACAAGAACAGCCTTAGCGAAAGGCTTCTTGAAGGGAAAGATGTAACTCTGTGAGATGAATTAAAAGAACACAGAGCAGTTTCTCAGATAGCTTCTTTCCAGTTTTGAACGGAAGATATTTCCTTTTTCACCATAGCCCTCTATGGGCTCCCAAATATCCCTTTGGCTATTCCACAAGAACAGCCTTAGCGAAAGGCTTCTTGAAGGGAAAGATGTAACTCTGTGAGATGAATTAACAGAACACAGAGCAGTTTCTCAGAAAGCTTCTTTCCAGTATTGAACGGAAGATAATTCCTTTTCACCATAGCCCTCTATGGGCTTCCAAATATCCCTTTGCCAATTCCACAAGAACAGCCTTAGCGAAAGGCTTCTTGAAGGGAAAGATGTAACTCTGTGAGATGAATTACCGGAACACAGAGCAGTTTCTCAGAAAGCTTCTTTCCAGTTTTGAACGGAAGATATTTCCTTTTTCACCGTAGCCCTCTATCGGCTTCCAAATATCCCTTTGCCAATTCCACAAGAACAGCCTTAGCGAAAGGCTTCTTGAAGGGAAAGATGTAACTCTGTGATTTGAATTAGCAGAACACAGAGCAGTCTCTCAGAACGCTTCATTCCAGTTTTGAACGGAAGATATTTCCTTTTTCACCATAGCCCTCTATCGGCTTCCAAATATCCCTTTGCCAATTCCACAAGAACAGCCTTAGCGAAAGGCTTCTTGAAGGGGAAGATGTAACTCCGTGAGATGAATTGACAGAACACAGAGCAGTTTTTCAGAAAGCTTCTTTCCAGTTTTGAACGGAAGATATTTCCTTTTTCACCATAGCCCTCTATGGGCTTCCAAATATCCCTTTGCCAATTCCACAAGAACAGCCTTAGCAAAAGGCTTCTTGAAGGGGAAGATGTAACTCTGTGTGATGAATTAACAGAACACAGAGCAGTTCCTCAGACAACTTCTTTCCAGTTTTGAACGGAAGATATTTACTTTTTCACCATAGCCCTCTTTGGGCTTCCAAATATCCCTTTGCCAATTGCACAAGAACAGACTTAGCGAAAGGCTTCTTGAAGGGAAAGTTGTAACTCTGTGAGATGAATTAACAGAACACAGAGCAGTTTCTCATTAAGCTTCTTTCCAGTTTTGAACGGAAGATATTTCCTTTTTCACCATAGCCCTCTATGGGCTACCAAATATCCCTTTGGCTATTCCACAAGAACAGCCTTAGCGAAAGGCTTCTTGAAGGGAAAGTTGTAACTCTGTGAGATGAATTAACAGAACACAGAGCAGTTTCTCAGAAAGCTTCTTTCCAGTATTGAACGGAAGATATTTCCTTTTTCACCATAGCCCTCTATGGGCTTCCAAATATCCCTTTGCCAATTCCACAAGAACAGCCTTAGCGAAAGGCTTCTTAAAGGGAAAGATGTAACTCTGTGAGATGAATTAACAGAACACAGAGCAGTTTCTCAAAAAGCTTCTTTCCAGTTTTGAACGGAAGATATTTCCTTTTTCACCGTAGCCCTCTATCGGCTTCCAAATATCCCTTTGCCAATTCCACAAGAACAGCCTTAGCGAAAGGCTTCTTGAAGGGAAAGATGTAACTCTGTGAGTAGAATTAACAGAACACAGAGCAGTTTCACAGAAAGCTTCTTTCCAGTTTTGAACGGAAGATATTTCCTTTTTCAACATAGCCCTCTACGGGGTTCCAAATATCCCTTTCCCAATTACACAACAACAGCCTTAGCGAAAGGCTTCTTGAAGGGGAAGATGTAACTCCGTGAGATGAATTGACACAACACAGAGCAGTTTTTCAGAAAGCTTCTTTCCAGTTTTGAACGGAAGATATTTCCTTTTTCACCATAGCCCTCTATGGGCTTCCAAATATCCCTTTGCCAATTCCACAAGAACAGCCTTAGCGAAAGGCTTCTTGAAGGGAAAGGTGTAACTCTGTGAGATGAATTAACAGAACACAGAGCAGTTTCTCAGAATGCTTCTTTCCAGTTTTGAACGAAAGATATTTCATTTTTCACCATAGCCCTCTATGGGCTTCCAAATATCCCCTTGCCAATTCCACAAGAACAGCCTTAGCGAATGGCTTCTTGAAGAGAAAGATGTAACTCTGTGAGATGAATTAACAGAACACAGAGCAGTTTCTCAGAAAGCTTCTTTCCAGCTTTGAACGGAAGATATTTCCTTCTTCACCATAGCCCTCTATGGGCTTCCAAATATCCCTTTGCCAATTCCACAAGAACAGCCTTAGCGAAAGGCTTCTTGAAGGGAAAGGTGTAACTCTGTGAGATGAATTAACAGAACACAGAGCAGTTTCTCAGAAAGCTTCTTTCCAGTTTTGAACGGAAGATATTTCCTTTTTCACCGTAGCCCTCTATCGGCTTCCAAATATCCCTTTGCCAATTCCACAAGAACAGCCTTAGCGAAAGGCTTCTTGAAGGGAAAGATGTAACTCTGTGAGTAGAATTAACAGAACACAGAGCAGTTTCTCAGAAAGCTTCTTTCCACTTTTGAACGGAAGATATTTCCTTTTTCAACATAGCCCTCTAAGGGGTTCCAAATATCCCTTTCCCAATTACACAAGAACAGCCTTAGCGAAAGGCTTCTTGAAGGGGAAGATGTAACTCCGTGAGATGAATTGACAGAACACAGAGCAGTTTTTCAGAAAGCTTCTTTCCAGTTTTGAACGGAAGATATTTCCTTTTTCACCATAGCCCTCTATGGGCTTCCAAATATCCCTTTGCCAATTCCACAAGAACAGCCTTAGCGAAAGGCTTCTTGAAGGGAAAGGTGTAACTCTGTGAGATGAATTAACAGAACACAGAGCAGTTTCTCAGAAAGCTTTTTTCCAGTTTTGAACGGAAGATATTTCCTTTTTCACCATAGCCCTCTAAGGGCTTCCAAATATCCCTTTGCCAATTCCACAAAGTCAGCCTTAGCGAAAGGCTTCTTGAAGGGAAAGATGTAAATCTGTGAGATGAATTAACAGAACACAGAACAGTTTCTCAGAAAGCTTCTTTCCAGTTTTGAACCGCAGATATTTCCTTTTTCACCATAGCCCTCTATCGGCTTCCAAATATCCCTTTGCCAATTCCACAAGAACAGCCTTAGCGAAAGGCTTCTTGAAGGGGAAGATGTAACTCTGTGAGATGAATTAACAGAACACAGAGCAGTTTCTCAAAAAGCTTCTTTCCAGTTTTGAACGGAAGATATTTCCTTTTTCACCGTAGCCCTCTATCGGCTTCCAAATATCCCTTTGCCAATTCCACAAGAACAGCCTTAGCGAAAGGCTTCTTGAAGGGAAAGATGTAACTCTGTGAGTAGAATTAACAGAACACAGAGCAGTTTCTCAGAAAGCTTCTTTCCACTTTTGAACGGAAGATATTTCCTTTTTCAACATAGCCCTCTACGGGGTTCCAAATATCCCTTTCCCAATTACACAAGAACAGCCTTAGCGAAAGGCTTCTTGAAGGGGAAGATGTAACTCCGTGAGATGAATTGACAGAACACAGAGCAGTTTTTCAGAAAGCTTCTTTCCAGTTTTGAATGGAAGATATTTCCTTTTTCACCATAACCCTCAATGGGCTTCCAAATATCCCTTTGCCAATTCCACAAGAACAGCCTTAGCGAAAGGCTTCTTGAAGGGAAAGGTGTAACTCTGTGAGATGAATTAACAGAACACAGAGCAGTTTCTCAGAATGCTTCTTTCCAGTTTTGAACGAAAGATATTTCATTTTTCACCATAGCCCTCTATGGGCTTCCAAATATCCCTTTGCCAGTTCCACAAGAACAGCCTTAGCGAATGGCTTCTTGAAGAGAAAGATGTAACTCTGTGAGATGAATTAACAGAACACAGAGCAGTTTCTCAGAAAGCTTCTTTCCAGTTTTGAACGGAAGATATTTCCTTTTTCACCATAGCCCTCTATGGGCTTCCAAATATCCCTTTGCCAATTCCACAACAACAGCCTTAGCGAAAGGCTTCTTGAAGGGAAAGGTGTAACTCTGTGAGATGAATTAACAGAACACAGAGCAGTTTCTCAGAAAGCTTTTTTCCAGTTTTGAAAGGCAGATATTTCCTTTTTCACCATAGCCCTCTATCGGCTTCCAAATATCCCTTTGCCAATTCCACAAGAACAGCCTTAGCGAAAGGCTTCTTGAAGGGAAAGATGTAACTCTGTGAGTAGAATTAACAGAACACAGAGCAGTTTCTCAGAAAGCTTCTTTCCAGTTTTGAACGAAAGATATTTCATTTTTCACCTTAGCCCTCTATGGGCTTCCAAATATTCCTTTGCCAATTCCACAAGAACAGCCTTAGCGAATGGCTTCTTGCAGAGAAAGATGTAACTCTGTGAGATGAATTAACAGAACAACACAGAGCAGTTTCTCAGAAAGCTTCTTTCAAGTTTTGAACGGAAGATATTTCCTTTTTCACCATAGCCCTCTATGGGCTTCCAAATATCCCTTTGCCAATTCCACAAGAACAGCCTTAGCGAAAGGCTTCTTGAAGGGAAAGGTGTAACTCTGTGAGATGAATTAACAGAACACAGAGCAGTTTCTCAGAAAGCTTTTTTCCTGTTTTGAACGGAAGATATTTCCTTTTTCACCATAGCCCTCTAAGGGCTTCCAAATATCCCTTTGCCAATTCCACAAAGTCAGCCTTAGCGAAAGGCTTCTTGAAGGGAAAGATGTAACTCTGTGAGATGAATTAACAGAACACAGAACAGTTTCTCAGAAAGCTTCTTTCCAGTTTTGAACCGCAGATATTTCCTTTTTCACCATAGCCCTCTATCGGCTTCCAAATATCCCTTTGCCAATTCCACAAGAACAGCCTTAGCGAAAGGCTTCTTGAAGGGAAAGATGTAACTCTGTGAGATGAATTAACAGAACACAGAGCAGTTTCTCAGATAGCTTCTTTCCAGTTTTGAACGGAAGATATTTACTTTTTCACTATAGCCCTCTAAGGGCTACCAAATATCCCTTTGGCTATTCCACAAGAACAGCTTTAGCGAAAGGCTTCTTGAAGGGAAAGTTGTAACTCTGTGAGATGAATTAACAAAACACAGAGCAGTTTCTCAGAAAGCTTCTTTCCAGTATTGAACGGAAGATATTTCCTTTTTCACCATAGCCCTCTATGGGCTTCCAAATATCCCTTTGGCTATTCCACAAGAACAGCCTTAGCGAAAGGCTTCTTGAAGGGAAAGATGTAACTCTGTGAGATGAATTAACAGAACACAGAGCAGTTTCTCAGAAAGCTTCTTTCCAGTTTTGAACGGAAGATATTTCCTTTTTCACCGTAGCCCTCTATCGGCTTCCAAATATCCCTGTGCCAATTCCACAAGAACAGCCTTAGCGAAAGGCTTCTTGAAGGGAAAGATGTAACTCTGTGAGTAGAATTAACAGAACACAGAGCAGTTTCTCAGAAAGCTTCTTTCCACTTTTGAACGGAAGATATTTCCTTTTTCAACATAGCCCTCTAAGGGGTTCCAAATATCCCTTTCCCAATTACACAAGAACAGCCTTAGCGAAAGGCTTCTTGAAGGGGAAGATGTAACTCCGTGAGATGAATTGACAGAACACAGAGCAGTTTTTCAGAAAGCTTCTTTCCAGTTTTGAACGGAAGATATTTCCTTTTTCACCATAGCCCTCTATGGGCTTCCAAATATCCCTTTGCCAATTCCACAAGAACAGCCTTAGCGAAAGGCTTCTTGAAGGGAAAGGTGTAACTCTGTGAGATGAATTAA
The DNA here is from genome assembly GCF_047675955.1 of Chlorocebus sabaeus. Lineage (NCBI taxonomy): Eukaryota > Metazoa > Chordata > Mammalia > Primates > Cercopithecidae > Chlorocebus > Chlorocebus sabaeus. The sequence goes on along the minus strand of NW_027327495.1, from coordinate 45,740 downwards.
CAGAACACAGAGCAGTTTCTCAGAAAGCTTTTTTCCAGTTTTGAACGGAAGATATTTCCTTTTTCACCATAGCCCTCTAAGGGCTTCCAAATATCCCTTTGCCAATTCCACAAAGTCAGCCTTAGCGAAAGGCTTCTTGAAGGGAAAGATGTAAATCTGTGAGATGAATTAACAGAACACAGAACAGTTTCTCAGAAAGCTTCTTTCCAGTTTTGAACCGCAGATATTTCCTTTTTCACCATAGCCCTCTATCGGCTTCCAAATATCCCTTTGCCAATTCCACAAGAACAGCCTTAGCGAAAGGCTTCTTGAAGGGAAAGATGTAACTCTGTGAGATGAATTAACAGAACACAGAGCAGTTTCTCAGATAGCTTCTTTCCAGTTTTGAACGGAAGATATTTCCTTTTTCACCATAGCCCTCTGTGGGCTACCAAATATCCCTTTGGCTATTCCACAAGAACACCCTTAGCGAAAGGCTTCTTGAAGGGAAAGTTGTAACTCTGTGAGATGAATTAACAGAACACAGAGCAGTTTCTCAGAAAGCTTCTTTCCAGTATTGAACGGAAGATATTTCCTTTTTCACCATAGCCCTCTATGGGCTTCCAAATATCCCTTTGCCAATTCCACAAGAACAGCCTTAGCGAAAGGCTTCTTGAAGGGGAAGATGTAACTCTGTGAGATGAATTAACAGAACACAGAGCAGTTTCTCAAAAAGCTTCTTTCCAGTTTTGAACGGAAGATATTTCCTTTTTCACCGTAGCCCTCTATCGGCTTCCAAATATCCCTTTGCCAATTCCACAAGAACAGCCTTAGCCAAAGGCTTCTTGAAGGGAAAGATGTAACTCTGTGAGTAGAATTAACAGAACACAGAGCAGTTTCTCAGAAAGCTTCTTTCCACTTTTGAACGGAAGATATTTCCTTTTTCAACATAGCCCTCTACGGGGTTCCAAATATCCCTTTCCCAATTACACAAGAACAGCCTTAGCGAAAGGCTTCTTGAAGGGGAAGATGTAACTCCGTGAGATGAATTGACAGAACACAGAGCAGTTTTTCAGAAAGCTTCTTTCCAGTTTTGAACGGAAGATATTTCCTTTTTCACCATAACCCTCTATGGGCTTCCAAATATCCCTTTGCCAATTCCACAAGAACAGCCTTAGCGAAAGGCTTCTTGAAGGGAAAGGTGTAACTCTGTGAGATGAATTAACAGAACACAGAGCAGTTTCTCAGAATGCTTCTTTCCAGTTTTGAACGAAAGATATTTCATTTTTCACCATAGCCCTCAATGGGCTTCCAAATATCCCTTTGCCAATTCCACAAGAACAGCCTTAGCGAATGGCTTCTTGAAGAGAAAGATGTAACTCTGTGAGATGAATTAACAGAACACAGAGCAGTTTCTCAGAAAGCTTCTTTCCAGTTTTGAACGGAAGATATTTCCTTTTTCACCATAGCCCTCTATGGGCTTCCAAATATCCCTTTGCCAATTCCACAAGAACAGCCTTAGCGAAAGGCTTCTTGTAGGGAAAGGTGTAACTCTGTGAGATGAATTAACAGAACACAGAGCAGTTTCTCAGAAAGCTTATTTCCAGTTTTGAAAGGCAGATATTTCCTTTTTCACCATAGCCCTCTATCGGCTTCCAAATATCCCTTTGCCAATTCCACAAGAACAGCCTTAGCGAAAGGCTTCTTGAAGGGAAAGATGTAACTCTGTGAGATGAATTACCGGAACACAGAGCAGTTTCTCAGAAAGCTTCTTTCCAGTTTTGAACGGAAGATATTTCCTTTTTCACCGTAGCCCTCTATCGGCTTCCAAATATCCCTTTGCCAATTCCACAAGAACAGCCTTAGCGAAAGGCTTCTTGAAGGGAAAGATGTAACTCTGTGAGTAGAATTAACAGAACACAGAGCAGTTTCTCAGAAAGCTTCTTTCCACTTTTGAACGGAAGTTATTTCCTTTTTCAACATAGCCCTCTACGGGTTTCCAAATATCCCTTACCCAATTACAAAAGAACAGCCTTAGCGAAAGGCTTCTTGAAGTGGAAGATGTAACTCCGTGAGATGAATTGACAGAACACAGAGCAGTTTTTCAGAAAGCTTCTTTCCAGTTTTGAACGGAAGATATTTCCTTTTTCACCATAGCCCTCTATGGGCTTCCAAATATCCCTTTGCCAATTCCACAAGAACAGCCTTAGCAAAAGGCTTCTTGAAGGGAAAGATGTAACTTTGTGAGATGAATTAACAGAACACAGAGCAGTTTCTCAAAAAGCTTCTTTCCAGTTTTGAACGGAAGATATTTCCTTTTTCACCGTAGCCCTCTATCGGCTTCCAAATATCCCTTTGCCAATTCCACAAGAACAGCCTTAGCGAAAGGCTTCTTGAAGGGAAAGATGTAACTCTGTGAGTAGAATTAACAGAACACAGAGCAGTTTCACAGAAAGCTTCTTTCCAGTTTTGAACGGAAGATATTTCCTTTTTCAACATAGCCCTCTACGGGGTTCCAAATATCCCTTTCCCAATTACACAACAACAGCCTTAGCGAAAGGCTTCTTGAAGGGGAAGATGTAACTCCGTGAGATGAATTGACACAACACAGAGCAGTTTTTCAGAAAGCTTCTTTCCAGTTTTGAACGGAAGATATTTCCTTTTTCACCATAGCCCTCTATGGGCTTCCAAATATCCCTTTGCCAATTCCACAAGAACAGCCTTAGCGAAAGGCTTCTTGAAGGGAAAGGTGTAACTCTGTGAGATGAATTAACAGAACACAGAGCAGTTTCTCAGAATGCTTCTTTCCAGTTTTGAACGAAAGATATTTCATTTTTCACCATAGCCCTCTATGGGCTTCCAAATATCCCCTTGCCAATTCCACAAGAACAGCCTTAGCGAATGGCTTCTTGAAGAGAAAGATGTAACTCTGTGAGATGAATTAACAGAACACAGAGCAGTTTCTCAGAAAGCTTCTTTCCAGCTTTGAACGGAAGATATTTCCTTCTTCACCATAGCCCTCTATGGGCTTCCAAATATCCCTTTGCCAATTCCACAAGAACAGCCTTAGCGAAAGGCTTCTTGAAGGGAAAGGTGTAACTCTGTGAGATGAATTAACAGAACACAGAGCAGTTTCTCAGAAAGCTTTTTTCCAGTTTTGAAAGGCAGATATTTCCTTTTTCACCATAGCCCTCTATCGGCTTCCAAATATCCCTTTGCCAATTCCACAAGAACAGCCTTAGCGAAAGGCTTCTTGAAGGGAAAGATGTAACTCTGTGAGATGAATTAACAGAACACAGAGCAGTTTCTCAGATAGCTTCTTTCCAGTTTTGAACGGAAGATATTTCCTTTTTCACCATAGCCCTCTATGGGCTTCCAAATATCCCTTTGGCTATTCCACAAGAACAGCCTTAGCGAAAGGCTTCTTGAAGGGAAAGTTGTAACTCTGTGAGATGAATTAACAGAACACAGAGCAGTTTCTCAGAAAGCTTCTTTCCAGTATTGAACGGAAGATAATTCCTTTTTCACCATAGCCCTCTATGGGCTTCCAAATATCCCTTTGCCAATTCCACAAGAACAGCCTTAGCGAAAGTCTTCTTGAAGGGAAAGATGTAACTCTGTGAGTAGAATTAACAGAACACAGAGCAGTTTCTCAGAAAGCTTCTTTCCACTTTTGAACGGAAGATATTTCCTTTTTCAACATAGCCCTCTACGGGGTTCCAAATATCCCTTACCCAATTACAAAAGAACAGCCTTAGCGAAAGGCTTCTTGAAGGGGAAGATGTAACTCCGTGAGATGAATTGACAGAACACAGAGCAGTTTTTCAGAAAGCTTCTTTCCAGTTTTGAACGGAAGATATTTCCTTTTTCACCATAGCCCTCTATGGGCTTCCAAATATCCCTTTGCCAATTCCACAACAACAGCCTTAGCAAAAGGCTTCTTGATGGGGAAGATGTAACTCTGTGTGATGAATTAACAGAACACAGAGCAGTTCCTCAGACAACTTCTTTCCAGTTTTGAACGGAAGATATTTCCTTTTTCACCATAGCCCTCTTTGGGCTTCCAAATATCCCTTTGCCAATTGCACAAGAACAGCCTTAGCGAAAGGCTTCTTGAAGGGAAAGTTGTAACTCTGTGAGATGAATTAACAGAACACAGAGCAGTTTCTCAGAAAGCTTCTTTCCAGTTTTGAACGGAAGATATTTCCTTTTTCACCATAGCCCTCTATGGGCTTCCAAATATCCCTTTGCCAATTCCACAACAACAGCCTTAGCGAAAGGCTTCTTGAAGGGAAAGATGTAACTCTGTGAGATGAATTAACAGAACACAGAGCAGTTTCTCAGAAAGCTTTTTTCCAGTTTTGAAAGGCAGATATTTCCTTTTTCACCATAGCCCTCTATCGGCTTCCAAATATCCCTTTGCCAATTCCACAAGAACAGCCTTAGCGAAAGGCTTCTTGAAGGGAAAGATGTAACTCTGTGAGATGAATTAACAGAACACAGAGCAGTTTCTCAGAAAGCTTCTTTCCAGTTTTGAACGGAAGATATTTCTTTTTTCACCGTAGCCCTCTATCGGCTTCCAAATATCCCTTTGCCAATTCCACAGGAACACCCTTAGCGAAAGGCTTCTTGAAGGGAAAGATGTAACTCTGTGAGTTGAATTAACAGAACACAGAGCAGTTTCTCAGAAAGTTTCTTTCCAGTTTTGAACGGAAGATATTTCCTTTTTCACCATAGCCCTCTATGGGCTTCCAAATATCCCTTTGCCAATTCCACAAGAACAGCCTTAGCGAAAGGCTTCTTGAAGGGAAAGATGTAACTCTGTGAGATGAATTAACAGAACACAGAGCAGTTTCTCAGAAAGCTTCTTTCCAGTTTTGAACGGAAGATATTTCTTTTTTCACCGTAGCCCTCTATCGGCTTCCAAATATCCCTTTGCCAATTCCACAGGAACACCCTTAGCGAAAGGCTTCTTGAAGGGAAAGATGTAACTCTGTGAGTTGAATTAACAGAACACAGAGCAGTTTCTCAGAAAGTTTCTTTCCAGTTTTGAACGGAAGATATTTCCTTTTTCACCATAGCCCTCTATGGGCTTCCAAATATCCCTTTGCCAATTCCACAAGAACAGCCTTTGCGAAAGGCTTCTGGAAGGGAACATGTAACTCTGTGAGATGAATTAACAGAACACAGAGCAGTTTCTCAGAAAGCTTCTTTCCAGTTTTGAACGGAAGATATTTCCTTTTTCACCATAGCCCTCTATGGGCTTCCAAATATCCCTTTGCCAATTCCACAAGAACAGCCTTGGCGAAAGGCTTCTTGAAGGGAAAGATGTAACTCTGTGAGATGAATTAACAGAACACAGAGCAGTTTCTCAGATAGCTTCTTTCCAGTTTTGAACGGAAGATATTTCCTTTTTCACTATAGCCCTCTAAGGGCTACCAAATATCCCTTTGGCTATTCCACAAGAACAGCTTTAGCGAAAGGCTTCTTGAAGGGAAAGTTGTAACTCTGTGAGATGAATTAACAGAACACAGAGCAGTTTCTCAGAAAGCTTCTTTCCAGTATTGAACGGAAGATATTTCCTTTTTCACCATAGCCCTCTATGGGCTTCCAAATATCCCTTTGGCTATTCCACAAGAACAGCCTTAGCGAAAGGCTTCTTGAAGGGAAAGATGTAACTCTGTGAGATGAATTAACAGAACACAGAGCAGTTTCTCAGAAAGCTTCTTTCCATTTTTGAACGGAAGATATTTCCTTTTTCACCGTAGCCCTCTATCGGCTTCCAAATATCCCTTTGCCAATTCCACAAGAACAGCCTTAGCGAAAGGCTTCTTGAAGGGAAAGATGTAACTCTGTGAGTAGAATTAACAGAACACAGAGCAGTTTCTCAGAAAGCTTCTTTCCACTTTTGAACGGAAGATATTTCCTTTTTCAACATAGCCCTCTAAGGGGTTCCAAATATCCCTTTCCCAATTACACAAGAACAGCCTTAGCGAAAGGCTTCTTGAAGGGGAAGATGTAACTCCGTGAGATGAATTGACAGAACACAGAGCAGTTTTTCAGAAAGCTTCTTTCCAGTTTTGAACGGAAGATATTTCCTTTTTCACCATAGCCCTCTATGGGCTTCCAAATATCCCTTTGCCAATTCCACAAGAACAGCCTTAGCGAAAGGCTTCTTGAAGGGAAAGGTGTAACTCTGTGAGATGAATTAACAGAACACAGAGCAGTTTCTCAGAAAGCTTTTTTCCAGTTTTGAACGGAAGATATTTCCTTTTTCACCATAGCCCTCTAAGGGCTTCCAAATATCCCTTTGCCAATTCCACAAAGTCAGCCTTAGCGAAAGGCTTCTTGAAGGGAAAGATGTAAATCTGTGAGATGAATTAACAGAACACAGAACAGTTTCTCAGAAAGCTTCTTTCCAGTTTTGAACCGCAGATATTTCCTTTTTCACCATAGCCCTCTATCGGCTTCCAAATATCCCTTTGCCAATTCCACAAGAACAGCCTTAGCGAAAGGCTTCTTGAAGGGAAAGATGTAACTCTGTGAGATGAATTAACAGAACACAGAGCAGTTTCTCAGATAGCTTCTTTCCAGTTTTGAACGGAAGATATTTCCTTTTTCACCATAGCCCTCTGTGGGCTACCAAATATCCCTTTGGCTATTCCACAAGAACACCCTTAGCGAAAGGCTTCTTGAAGGGAAAGTTGTAACTCTGTGAGATGAATTAACAGAACACAGAGCAGTTTCTCAGAAAGCTTCTTTCCAGTATTGAACGGAAGATATTTCCTTTTTCACCATAGTCCTCTATGGGCTTCCAAATATCCCTTTGCCAATTCCACAAGAACAGCCTTAGCGAAAGGCTTCTTGAAGGGGAAGATGTAACTCTGTGAGATGAATTAACAGAACACAGAGCAGTTTCTCAAAAAGCTTCTTTCCAGTTTTGAACGGAAGATATTTCCTTTTTCACCGTAGCCCTCTATCGGCTTCCAAATATCCCTTTGCCAATTCCACAAGAACAGCCTTAGCCAAAGGCTTCTTGAAGGGAAAGATGTAACTCTGTGAGTAGAATTAACAGAACACAGAGCAGTTTCTCAGAAAGCTTCTTTCCACTTTTGAACGGAAGATATTTCCTTTTTCAACATAGCCCTCTACGGGGTTCCAAATATCCCTTTCCCAATTACACAAGAACAGCCTTAGCGAAAGGCTTCTTGAAGGGGAAGATGTAACTCCGTGAGATGAATTGACAGAACACAGAGCAGTTTTTCAGAAAGCTTCTTTCCAGTTTTGAACGGAAGATATTTCCTTTTTCACCATAACCCTCTATGGGCTTCCAAATATCCCTTTGCCAATTCCACAAGAACAGCCTTAGCGAAAGGCTTCTTGAAGGGAAAGGTGTAACTCTGTGAGATGAATTAACAGAACACAGAGCAGTTTCTCAGAATGCTTCTTTCCAGTTTTGAACGAAAGATATTTCATTTTTCACCATAGCCCTCTATGGGCTTCCAAATATCCCTTTGCCAATTCCACAAGAACAGCCTTAGCGAATGGCTTCTTGAAGAGAAAGATGTAACTCTGTGAGATGAATTAACAGAACACAGAGCAGTTTCTCAGAAAGCTTCTTTCCAGTTTTGAACGGAAGATATTTCCTTTTTCACCATAGCCCTCTATGGGCTTCCAAATATCCCTTTGCCAATTCCACAAGAACAGCCTTAGCGAAAGGCTTCTTGTAGGGAAAGGTGTAACTCTGTGAGATGAATTAACAGAACACAGAGCAGTTTCTCAGAAAGCTTTTTTCCAGTTTTGAAAGGCAGATATTTCCTTTTTCACCATAGCCCTCTATCGGCTTCCAAATATCCCTTTGCCAATTCCACAAGAACAGCCTTAGCGAAAGGCTTCTTGAAGGGAAAGATGTAACTCTGTGAGATGAATTACCGGAACACAGAGCAGTTTCTCAGAAAGCTTCTTTCCAGTTTTGAACGGAAGATATTTCCTTTTTCACCGTAGCCCTCTATCGGCTTCCAAATATCCCTTTGCCAATTCCACAAGAACAGCCTTAGCGAAAGGCTTCTTGAAGGGAAAGATGTAACTCTGTGAGTAGAATTAACAGAACACAGAGCAGTTTCTCAGGAAGCTTCTTTCCACTTTTGAACGGAAGTTATTTCCTTTTTCAACATAGCCCTCTACGGGGTTCCAAATATCCCTTACCCAATTACAAAAGAACAGCCTTAGCGAAAGGCTTCTTGAAGTGGAAGATGTAACTCCGTGAGATGAATTGACAGAACACAGAGCAGTTTTTCAGAAAGCTTCTTTCCAGTTTTGAACGGAAGATATTTCCTTTTTCACCATAGCCCTCTATGGGCTTCCAAATATCCCTTTGCCAATTCCACAAGAACAGCCTTAGCAAAAGGCTTCTTGAAGGGGAAGATGTAACTCTGTGTGATGAATTAACAGAACACAGAGCAGTTCCTCAGACAACTTCTTTCCAGTTTTGAACGGAAGATATTTCCTTTTTCACCATAGCCCTCTTTGGGCTTCCAAATATCCCTTTGCCAATTGCACAAGAACAGCCTTAGCGAAAGGCTTCTTGAAGGGAAAGTTGTAACTCTGTGAGATGAATTAACAGAAAACAGAGCAGTTTCTCAGATAGCTTCTTTCCAGTTTTGAACGGAAGATATTTCCTTTTTCACCATAGCCCTCTATGGGCTACCAAATATCCCTTTGGCTATTCCACAAGAACAGCCTTAGCGAAAGGCTTCTTGAAGGGAAAGTTGTAACTCTGTGAGATGAATTAACAGAACACAGAGCAGTTTCTCAGAAAGCTTCTTTCCAGTATTGAACGGAAGATATTTCCTTTTTCACCATAGCCCTCTATGGGCTTCCAAATATCCCTTTGCCAATTGCACAAGAACAGCCTTAGCGAAAGGCTTCTTGAAGGGAAAGATGTAACTCTGTGAGATGAATTAACAGAACACAGAGCAGTTTCTCAAAAAGCTTCTTTCCAGTTTTGAACCGAAGATATTTCCTTTTTCACCGTAGCCCTCTATCGGCTTCCAAATATCCCTTTGCCAATTCCACAAGAACAGCCTTAGCGAAAGGCTTCTTGAAGGGAAAGGTGTAACTCTGTGAGATGAATTTACAGAACACAGAGCAGTTTCTCAGAAAGCTTTTTTCCAGTTTTGAAAGGCAGATATTTCCTTTTTCACCATAGCCCGCTATGGGCTTCCAAATATCCCTTTGCCAATTCCACAAGAACAGCCTTAGCGAAAGGCTTCTTGAAGGGAAAGATGTAACTCTGTGAGATGAATTAACAGAACACAGAGCAGTTTCTCAAAAAGCTTCTTTCCAGTTTTGAACCGAAGATATTTCCTTTTTCACCGTAGCCCTCTATCGGCTTCAAAATATCCCTTTGCCAATTCCACAAGAACAGCCTTAGCGAAAGGCTTCTTGAAGGGAAAGATGTAACTCTGTGAGTAGAATTAACAGAACACAGAGCAGTTTCTCAGAAAGCTTCTTTCCACTTTTGAACGGAAGATATTTCCTTTTTCAACATAGACCTCTACGGGGTTCCAAATATCCCTTTCCCAATTACACAAGAACAGCCTTAGCGAAAGGCTTCTTGAAGGGGAAGATGTAACTCCGTGAGATGAATTGACAGAACACAGAGCAGTTTTTCAGAAAGCTTCTTTCCAGTTTTGAACGGAAGATATTTCCTTTTTCACCATAGCCCTCTATGGGCTTCCAAATATCCATTTGCCAATTCCACAAGAACAGCCTTAGCGAAAGGCTTCTTGAAGGGAAAGGTGTAACTCTGTGAGATGAATTAACAGAACACAGAGCAGTTTCTCAGAATGCTTCTTTCCAGTTTTGAACGAAACATATTTCATTTTTCACCATAGCCATCTATGGGCTTCCAAATATCCCTTTGCCAATTCCACAAGAACAGCCTTAGCGAATGGCTTCTTGAAGAGAAAGATGTAACTCTGTGAGATGAATTAACAGAACACAGAGCAGTTTCTCAGAAAGCTTCTTTCCAGTTTTGAACGGAAGATATTTCCTTTTTCACCATAGCCCTCTATGGGCTTCCAAATATCCCTTTGCCAATTCCACAAGAACAGCCTTAGCGAAAGGCTTCTTGAAGGGAAAGGTGTAACTCTGTGAGATGAATTAACAGAACCCTGAGCAGTTTCTCAGAAAGCTTTTTTCCAGTTTTGAAAGGCAGATATTTCCTTTTTCACCATAGCCCTCTATCGGCTTCCAAATATCCCTTTGCCATATCCACAAGAACAGCCTTAGCGAAAGGCTTCTTGAAGGGAAAGATGTAACTCTGTGAGATGAATTAAAAGAACACAGAGCAGTTTCTCAGATAGCTTCTTTCCAGTTTTGAACGGAAGATATTTCCTTTTTCACCATAGCCCTCTATGGGCTCCCAAATATCCCTTTGGCTATTCCACAAGAACAGCCTTAGCGAAAGGCTTCTTGAAGGGAAAGATGTAACTCTGTGAGATGAATTAACAGAACACAGAGCAGTTTCTCAGAAAGCTTCTTTCCAGTATTGAACGGAAGATAATTCCTTTTTCACCATAGCCCTCTATGGGCTTCCAAATATCCCTTTGCCAATTCCACAAGAACAGCCTTAGCGAAAGGCTTCTTGAAGGGAAAGATGTAACTCTGTGAGATGAATTACCGGAACACAGAGCAGTTTCTCAGAAAGCTTCTTTCCAGTTTTGAACGGAAGATATTTCCTTTTTCACCGTAGCCCTCTATCGGCTTCCAAATATCCCTTTGCCAATTCCACAAGAACAGCCTTAGCGAAAGGCTTCTTGAAGGGAAAGATGTAACTCTGTGATTTGAATTAGCAGAACACAGAGCAGTTTCTCAGAACGCTTCATTCCAGTTTTGAACGGAAGATATTTCCTTTTTCACCATAGCCCTCTATCGGCTTCCAAATATCCCTTTGCCAATTCCACAAGAACAGCCTTAGCGAAAGGCTTCTTGAAGGGGAAGATGTAACTCCGTGAGATGAATTGACAGAACACAGAGCAGTTTTTCAGAAAGCTTCTTTCCAGTTTTGAACGGAAGATATTTCCTTTTTCACCATAGCCCTCTATGGGCTTCCAAATATCCCTTTGCCAATTCCACAAGAACAGCCTTAGCAAAAGGCTTCTTGAAGGGAAAATGTAACTCTGTGTGATGAATTAACAGAACACAGAGCAGTTCCTCAGACAACTTCTTTCCAGTTTTGAACGGAAGATATTTACTTTTTCACCATAGCCCTCTTTGGGCTTCCAAATATCCCTTTGCCAATTGCACAAGAACAGCCTTAGCGAAAGGCTTCTTGAAGGGAAAGTTGTAACTCTGTGAGATGAATTAACAGAACACAGAGCAGTTTCTCATTAAGCTTCTTTCCAGTTTTGAACGGAAGATATTTCCTTTTTCACCATAGCCCTCTATGGGCTACCAAATATCCCTTTGGCTATTCCACAAGAACAGCCTTAGCGAAAGGCTTCTTGAAGGGAAAGTTGTAACTCTGTGAGATGAATTAACAGAACACAGAGCAGTTTCTCAGAAAGCTTCTTTCCAGTATTGAACGGAAGATATTTCCTTTTTCACCATAGCCCTCTATGGGCTTCCAAATATCCCTTTGCCAATTCCACAAGAACAGCCTTAGCGAAAGGCTTCTTAAAGGGAAAGATGTAACTCTGTGAGATGAATTAACAGAACACAGAGCAGTTTCTCAAAAAGCTTCTTTCCAGTTTTGAACGGAAGATATTTCCTTTTTCACCGTAGCCCTCTATCGGCTTCCAAATATCCCTTTGCCAATTCCACAAGAACAGCCTTAGCGAAAGGCTTCTTGAAGGGAAAGATGTAACTCTGTGAGTAGAATTAACAGAACACAGAGCAGTTTCACAGAAAGCTTCTTTCCAGTTTTGAACGGAAGATATTTCCTTTTTCAACATAGCCCTCTACGGGGTTCCAAATATCCCTTTCCCAATTACACAACAACAGCCTTAGCGAAAGGCTTCTTGAAGGGGAAGATGTAACTCCGTGAGATGAATTGACACAACACAGAGCAGTTTTTCAGAAAGCTTCTTTCCAGTTTTGAACGGAAGATATTTCCTTTTTCACCATAGCCCTCTATGGGCTTCCAAATATCCCTTTGCCAATTCCACAAGAACAGCCTTAGCGAAAGGCTTCTTGAAGGGAAAGGTGTAACTCTGTGAGATGAATTAACAGAACACAGAGCAGTTTCTCAGAATGCTTCTTTCCAGTTTTGAACGAAAGATATTTCATTTTTCACCATAGCCCTCTATGGGCTTCCAAATATCCCCTTGCCAATTCCACAAGAACAGCCTTAGCGAATGGCTTCTTGAAGAGAAAGATGTAACTCTGTGAGATGAATTAACAGAACACAGAGCAGTTTCTCAGAAAGCTTCTTTCCAGCTTTGAACGGAAGATATTTCCTTCTTCACCATAGCCCTCTATGGGCTTCCAAATATCCCTTTGCCAATTCCACAAGAACAGCCTTAGCGAAAGGCTTCTTGAAGGGAAAGGTGTAACTCTGTGAGATGAATTAACAGAACACAGAGCAGTTTCTCAGAAAGCTTTTTTCCAGTTTTGAAAGGCAGATATTTCCTTTTTCACCATAGCCCTCTATCGGCTTCCAAATATCCCTTTGCCAATTCCACAAGAACAGCCTTAGCGAAAGGCTTCTTGAAGGGAAAGATGTAACTCTGTGAGATGAATTAACAGAACACAGAGCAGTTTCTCAGATAGCTTCTTTCCAGTTTTGAACGGAAGATATTTCCTTTTTCACCATAGCCCTCTATGGGCTTCCAAATATCCCTTTGGCTATTCCACAAGAACAGCCTTAGCGAAAGGCTTCTTGAAGGGAAAGTTGTAACTCTGTGAGATGAATTAACAGAACACAGAGCAGTTTCTCAGAAAGCTTCTTTCCAGTATTGAACGGAAGATAATTCCTTTTTCACCATAGCCCTCTATGGGCTTCCAAATATCCCTTTGCCAATTCCACAAGAACAGCCTTAGCGAAAGTCTTCTTGAAGGGAAAGATGTAACTCTGTGAGTAGAATTAACAGAACACAGAGCAGTTTCTCAGAAAGCTTCTTTCCACTTTTGAACGGAAGATATTTCCTTTTTCAACATAGCCCTCTACGGGGTTCCAAATATCCCTTACCCAATTACAAAAGAACAGCCTTAGCGAAAGGCTTCTTGAAGGGGAAGATGTAACTCCGTGAGATGAATTGACAGAACACAGAGCAGTTTTTCAGAAAGCTTCTTTCCAGTTTTGAACGGAAGATATTTCCTTTTTCACCATAGCCCTCTATGGGCTTCCAAATATCCCTTTGCCAATTCCACAACAACAGCCTTAGCAAAAGGCTTCTTGATGGGGAAGATGTAACTCTGTGTGATGAATTAACAGAACACAGAGCAGTTCCTCAGACAACTTCTTTCCAGTTTTGAACGGAAGATATTTCCTTTTTCACCATAGCCCTCTTTGGGCTTCCAAATATCCCTTTGCCAATTGCACAAGAACAGCCTTAGCGAAAGGCTTCTTGAAGGGAAAGTTGTAACTCTGTGAGATGAATTAACAGAACACAGAGCAGTTTCTCAGAAAGCTTCTTTCCAGTTTTGAACGGAAGATATTTCCTTTTTCACCATAGCCCTCTATGGGCTTCCAAATATCCCTTTGCCAATTCCACAACAACAGCCTTAGCGAAAGGCTTCTTGAAGGGAAAGATGTAACTCTGTGAGATGAATTAACAGAACACAGAGCAGTTTCTCAGAAAGCTTTTTTCCAGTTTTGAAAGGCAGATATTTCCTTTTTCACCATAGCCCTCTATCGGCTTCCAAATATCCCTTTGCCAATTCCACAAGAACAGCCTTAGCGAAAGGCTTCTTGAAGGGAAAGATGTAACTCTGTGAGATGAATTAACAGAACACAGAGCAGTTTCTCAGAAAGCTTCTTTCCAGTTTTGAACGGAAGATATTTCTTTTTTCACCGTAGCCCTCTATCGGCTTCCAAATATCCCTTTGCCAATTCCACAGGAACACCCTTAGCGAAAGGCTTCTTGAAGGGAAAGATGTAACTCTGTGAGTTGAATTAACAGAACACAGAGCAGTTTCTCAGAAAGTTTCTTTCCAGTTTTGAACGGAAGATATTTCCTTTTTCACCATAGCCCTCTATGGGCTTCCAAATATCCCTTTGCCAATTCCACAAGAACAGCCTTGGCGAAAGGCTTCTTGAAGGGAAAGATGTAACTCTGTGAGATGAATTAACAGAACACAGAGCAGTTTCTCAGAAAGCGTCTTTCCAGTTTTGAACGGAAGATATTTCCTTTTTCACCTTAGCCCTCTATAGGCTTCCAAATATCCCTTTGCCAATTCCAAAGAACAGCCTTAGCGAAAGGCTTCTTGAAGGGAAAGATGTAACTCTGTGAGTTGAATTAACAGAACACAGAGCAGTTTCTCAGAAAGCCTCTTTCCAGTTTTGAACGGAAGATATTTCCTTTTTCACCATAGCCCTCTATGGGTATCCAAATATCCCTTTGCCAATTCCTCAAGAAGAGCCTTAGCGAAAGATTTCTTGAAGGGAAAGGTGTAACTCTGTGAGATGAATTAACAGAACACATAGCAGTTTCTCAGAAAGCTTCTTTCCAGTTTTGAACGGAAGATATTTCCTTTTTCACTGCAGCCCACTATGGGCTTCCAAATATCCCTTTGCCAATTCCTCAAGAACAGCCTTAGCGAAAGGCTTCTTGAAGGGAAAGATATAACTCTGTGAGATGAATTAACAGAACACAGAGCAGTTTCTCAGAAAGCTTCTTTACAGTTTTGAAAGGAAGATATTTCCTTTTTCATCATAGCTCTCTCTGGGCTTCCAAATATCCCTTTGCCAATTCCACAAGAACAGACTTAGCGAAAGGCTAATTGAAGGGAAAGATGTTACTCTGTGAGATGAATTAACAGTACACAGAGCAGATTCTCAGAAAGATTCTTTCCAGTTTTGAACGGAAGATATTTCCTTTTTCACCTTGGCCTTTATGGGGTTCCAAATATCCCTTTGCCAATTACACAAGAACAGCCTTAGCAAAAGGCTTCTTGAAGGGAAAGATGTATCTCTGTGAGATGAATTAACAGAACACAGAGCAGTTTCTCTGAAAGCTTCTTTCCAGTTTTGAACGGAAGATATTTCCTTTTTCACCATAGCCCTCTATGGGCTTCCAAATATCCCTTTGCCAAATCCACAAGAACAGCCTTAGCGAAAGGCTTGTTGAAGGGGAAGATGTAACTCTGTGAGATGAATTAACAGAACACAGAGCAGTTCCTCAGAAAACTTCTTTCCAGTTTTGAACGGAAGATATTTCCTTTTTCACCATAGCCCTCTTTGGGCTTCCAAATATCCCTTTGCCAATTCCAAAAGAACAGCCCTAGCTGAAGGCTTCTTGAAGGGAAAGTTGTAACTCTTTGAGATGAATTAACAGAACACAGAGCAGTTTCTCTGAATGCGTCTTTCCAGTTTTGAACGGAAGATATTTCCTTTTTCACCATAGCCCTCTATAGGCTTCCAAATATCCCTTTGCCAATTCCAAAAGAGCAGCCTTAGCGAAAGGCTTCTTGAAGGGAAAGATGTAACTCTGTGAGTTGAATTAACAGAACACAGAGCAGTTTCTCAGAAAGCTTCTTTCCAGTTTTGAACGGAAGATATTTCCTTTTTCACCATAGCCGTCTATGGGCTTCCAAATATCCCTTTGCCAATTCCACAAGAACAGCCTTAGCGAAAGGCTTCTTGAAGGGAAAGGTGTAACTCTGTGAGATGAATTAACAGAACACAGAGCAGTTTCTCAGAATGCTTCTTTCCAGTTTTGAACGAAAGATATTTCATTTTTCCCCATAGCCCTCTATGGGCTTCCAAATATCCCTTTGCCAGTTCCACAAGAACAGCCTTAGCGAATGGCTTCTTGAAGAGAAAGATGTAACTCTGTGAGATGAATTAACAGAACACAGAGCAGTTTCTCAGAAAGCTTCTTTCCAGTTTTGAACGGAAGATATTTCCTTTTTCACCATAGCCCTCTATGGGCTTCCAAATATCCCGTTGCCAATTCCACAAGAACAGCCTTAGCGAGAGGCTTCTTGAAGGGAAAGGTGTAACTCTGTGAGATGAATTAACAGAACACAGAGCAGTTTCTCAGAAAGCTTTTTTCCAGTTTTGAACGGAAGATATTTGCTTTTTCACCATAGCACTCTATGGGCTTCCAAATATCCCTTTGCCAATTCCACAAAAACAGCCTTAGTGAAAGGCTTCTTGAAGGGAAAGATGTAACTCTGTGAGATGAATTAACAGAACACAGAGGAGTTTCTCAGAAAGCTTCTTTCCAGTTTTGAACCGCAGATATTTCCTTTTTCACCATAGACCTCTATGGGCTTCCAAATATCCCTTTGCCAATTCCACAAGAACAGACTTAGCGAAAGGCTTCTTGAAGGGAAAGATGTAACTCTGTGAGATGAATTAACAGAACACAGAGCAGTTTCTCAGAAAGCTTCTTTCCAGTTTTGAACGGAAGATATTTCCTTTTTCACCATAGCCCTCTACGGGGTTCCAAATATCCCTTTGCCAATTACACAAGAACAGCCTTAGCGAAAGGCTTCTTGAAGGGGAAGATGTAACTCTGTGAGATGAATTGACAGAACACAGAGCAGTTTTTCAGAAAGCTTCTTTCCAGTTTTGAACGGAAGATATTTCCTTTTTCACCATAGCCCTCTATGGGCTTCCAAATATCCCTTTGCCAATTCCACAAGAACAGCCTTAGCAAAAGGCTTCTTGAAGGGAAAGATGTAACTCTGTGAGATGAATTAACAGAACACAGAGCAGTTCCTCAGAAAACTTCTTTCCAGTTTTGAACGGAAGATATTTCCTTTCTCACCATAGCCCTCTATGGGCTTCCAAATATCCCTTTGGCTATTCCACAAGAACAGCCTTAGCGAAAGGTTTCTTGAAGTTAAAGTTGTAACTCTGTGAGATGATTTAACAGAACACAGAGCAGTTTCTCAGAAAGCTTCTTTCCAGTTTTGAAAGGAAGATATTTCCTTTTTCACCATAGGCCTCTATGGGCTACCAAATATCCCTTTGCCAATTCCAAAGAACAGCCTTAGCGAAAGGCTTCTTGAAGGGAAAGATGTAACTCTGTGAGTTGAATTAACAGAACACAGAGCAGTTTCTCAGAAAGCTTCTTTCCAGTTTTGAACGGAAGATATTTCCTTTTTCACCGTAGCCCTCTATGGGTTTCCAAATATCCCTTTGCCAATTCCACAAGAAGAGCCTTAGCGAAATACTTCTTGAAGGGAAAGGTGTAACTCTGTGAGATGAATTAACAGAACACAGAGCAGTTTCTCAGAATGCTTCTTTCCAGTTTTGAACGAAAGATATTTCATTTTTCACCATAGCCCTCTATGGGCTTCCAAATATCCCTTTGCCAATTCCACAAGAACAGCCTTAGCGAATGGCTACTTGAAGGGAAAGATGTAACTCTGTGAGATGAATTAACAGAACACAGAGCAGTTTCTCAGAAAGCTTCTTTCCAGTTTTGAACGGAAGATATTTCCTTTTTCACCATAGACCTCTACGAGCTTCCAAATATCCCTTTGCAAATTCCACAAGAACAGCCTTAACGAAAGGCTACTTGAAGGGAGAGATGTAACTCTGTGAGATGAATTAACAGAACACAGAGCAGTTTCTCAGAAAGCTTCTTTCCAGTTTTGAACGGAAGATATTTACTTATTCACCATAGCCCTCTATGGGCTTCCAAATATCCCTTTGCCTATTCCACAACAACAGCCTTAGCGAAAGTCTAATTGAAGGGAAAGATGTAACTCTTTGAGATGAATTAACAGAACACAGAGCAGTTCCTCAGAAAACTTCTTTCCAGTTTTGAACGGAAGATATTTCCTTTTTCACCATAGCCCTCCTCGGGCTTCCAAATATCCCTTTGCCAATTCCACAAGAACAGCCTTAGCGAAAGGCTTCTTGATGGGAAAGTTGTAACTCTGTGAGATGAATTAACAGAACACAGAGCAGTTTCTCAGAAAGCTTCTTTCCAGTTTTGAACGGAAGATATTTCCTTTTTCACCATAGCCCTCTACGGGCTTCCAAATATCCCTTTGCCAATTCCACAAGAACAGCCTTAGCGAAAGGCTTCTTGAAGGAAAGGATGTAACTCTGTGAGATGAATTAACAGAACACAGAGCAGTTTCTCAGAAAGCTTCTTTCCAGTTTTGAACGGAAGATATTTCCTTTTTCACTGCAGCCCACTATAGGCTTCCAAATATCCCTTTGCCAATTCCTCAAGAACAGACTTAGCCAAAGGCTTCTTGAAGGGAAAGATGTAACTCTGTGAGATGAATTAACAGAACACAGAGCAGTTTCTCAGAAAGCTTCTTTACAGTTTTGAACGGAAGATATTTCCTTTTTCATCATAGCTCTCTCTGGGCTTCCAAATATCCCTTTGCCAATTCCACAAGAACAGAGTTAGCGAAAGGCTAATTGAAGGGAAAGATGTTACTCTGTGAGATGAATTAACAGAACACAGAGCAGTTTCTCTGAATGCGTCTTTCCAGTTTTGAACGGAAGATATTTCCTTTTTCACCATAGCCCTCTATAGGCTTCCAAATATCCCTTTGCCAATTCCACAAGAGCATCCTTAGCGAAAGGCTTCTTGAAGGGAAAGATGTAACTCTGTGAGATGAATTAACAGAACACAGAGCAGTTTCTCAGAAAGCTTCTTTCCAGTTTTGAACGGAAGATATTTCCTTTTTCACCGTAGCCCTCTATGGGCTTCCAAATATCCCTTTGCCAATTCCACAAGAACAGCCTTAGAGAAAGGCTTCTTGAAGGGAAAGATTTAACTCTGTGAGATGAATTAACACATGACAGAGCAGTTTCTCAGAAAGCTTCTTTCCAGTTTTGAACGGAAGATATTTCCTTTTTCACCATAGACCTCTATGGGGTTCCAAATATCCCTTTGCCAATTACACAAGAACAGCCTTAGCGAAAGGCTTCTTGAAGGGAAAGATGTAACTCTGTGAGATGAATTAACAGAACACAGAGCAGTTCCTCAGAAAACTTCTTTCCAGTTTTGAACGGAAGATATTTCCTTTTTCACCATAGCCCTCTATGGGCTTCCAAATATCCCTTTGCCAATTCCACAAGAAAAGCCTTAGCAAAAGGCTTCTTGAAGGGAAAGATGTATCTCTGTGTGATGAATTAACAGAAAACAGAGCAGTTTCTCAGAAAGCTTCTTTCCAGTTTTGAACGGAAGATATTTCCTTTTTCACCATAGCCCTCTACGGGGTTCCAAATATCCCTTTGCCAATTACACAAGAACAGCCTTAGCGAAAGGCTTCTTGAAGGGGAAGATGTAACTCTGTGAGATGAATTGACAGAACACAGAGCAGTTTTTCAGAAAGCTTCTTTCCAGTTTTGAACGGAAGATATTTCCTTTTTCACCATAGCCCTCTATGGGCTTCCAAATATCCCTTTGCCAATTCCACAAGAACAGCCTTAGCGAAAGGCTTCTTGAAGGGAAAGATGTAACTCTGTGAGATGAATTAACAGAACACAGAGCAGTTTCTCAGATAGCTTCTTTCCAGTTTTGAACGGAAGATATTTCCTTTCTCACCATAGCCCTCTATGGGCTTCCAAATATCCCTTTGGCTATTCCACAAGAACAGCCTTAGCGAAAGGCTTCTTGAAGTTAAAGTTGTAACTCTGTGAGATAATTTAACAGAACACAGAGCAGTTTCTCAGAAAGCTTCTTTCCAGTTTTGAAAGGAAGATATTTCCTTTTTCACCATAGGCCTCTATGGTCTTCCAAATATCCCTTTGCCAATTCCACAAGAACAGCCTTAGCGAAAGTCTTCTTGAAGGGAAAGATGTAACTCTGTGAGTTGAATTAACAGAACACAGAGTAGTTTCTCAGAAAGCTTCTTTCCAGTTTTGAACGGAAGATATTTCCTTTTTCACCATAGCCCTCTATGGGCTTCCAAATATCCCTTTGCCAATTCCACAAGAACAGCCTTTGCGAAAGGCTTCTGGAAGGGAACATGTAACTCTGTGAGATGAATTAACAGAACACAGAGCAGTTTCTCAGAAAGCTTCTTTCCAGTTTTGAACGGAAGATATTTCCTTTTTCACCATAGCCCTCTATGGGCTTCCAAATATCCCATTGCCAATTCCACAAGAACAGCCTTGGCGAAAGGCTTCTTGAAGGGAAAGATGTAACTCTGTGAGATGAATTAACAGAACACAGAGCAGTTTCTCAGAAAGCTTCTTTCCAGTTTTGAACGGAAGATATTTCCTTTTTCAACATAGCCCTCTACGGGCTTCCAAATATCCCTTTACCAATTCCACAACAACAGCCTTAGCGAAAGGCTTCTTGAAGGGAAAGATGTAACTCTGTGAGATGAATTGACAGAACACAGAGCAGTTTTTCAGAAAGCTTCTTTCCAGTTTTGAACGGAAGATATTTCCTTTTTCACCATAGCCCTCTATGGGCTTCCAAATATCCCTTTGCCAATTCCACAACAACAGCCTTAGCGAAAGGCTTTTTGAAGGGAAAGATGTAACTCTGTGAGATGAATTAACAGAACACAGAGCAGTTCCTCAGAAAAATTCTTTCCAGTTTTGAACGGAAGATATTTCCTTTTTCACCATAGACCTCCTTGGGCTTCCAAATATCCCTTTGCCAATTCCACAAGAACAGCCTTAGCGAAAGGCTTCTTGAAGGGAAAGTTGTAACTCTGTGAGATGAATTAACAGAACACAGAGCAGTTTCTCAGAAAGCTTCTTTCCAGTTTTGAACGGAAGATATTTCCTTTTTCACCATAGCCCTCTACGGGCTTCCAAATATCCCTTTGCCAATTCCACAAGAACAGCCTTAGCGAAAGGCTTCTTGAAGGGAAAGATGTAACTCTGTGAGATGAATTAACACAACACAGAGCAGTTTCTCAGAAAGCTTCTTTCCAGTTTTGAACGGAAGATATTTCCTTTTTCACTGCAGTCCACTATGGGCTTCCAAATATCCCTTTGCCAATTCCACAAGAACAGCCTTAGCGAAAGGCTTCTTGAAGGGAAAGATGTAACTCTGTGAGATGAATTAACAGAACACAGAGCAGTCTCAGAAAGCTTCTTTACAGTTTTGAACGGAAGATATTTCCTTTTTCACCTTAGCCCTCTATGGGCTTCCAAATATCCCTTTGCCAAATCCACAGGAACATCCTTAGCGAAAGGCTTCTTGAAGGGAAAGATGTAACTCTGTGAGATGAATTAACAGAACACAGAGCAGTTTCTCAGATAGCTTCTTTCCAGTTTTGAACGGAAGATATTTCCTTTTTCCCATAGACCTCTATGGGCTTCCAAATATCCCTTTGCCAATTCCACAAGAACAGCCTTAGCGAAAGGCTTCTTGAAGGGAAAGATGTAACTCTGTGAGTTGAATTAACAGAACACAGAGCAGTTTCTCAGAAAGCTTCTTTCCAGTTTTGAACGGAAGATATTTACTTATTCACCATAGCCCTCTATGGGCTTCCAAATATCCCTTTGCCAATTCCACAAGAACAGACTTAGCGAAAGGCTTCTTGAAGGGAAAGATGTAACTCTGTGAGATGAATTAACAGAACACAGAGCAGTTTCTCAGAAAGCTTCTTTCCAGTTTTGAACGAAAGATATTTCATTTTTCACCATAGCCCTCTATGGGCTTCCAAATATCCCTTTGCCAATTCCACAAGAACAGCCTTAGCGAAAGGCTTCTTGAAGTACAAGGTGTAACTCTGTGAGATGAATTAACAGAACACAGAGCAGTTTCTCTGAATGCTTCTTTCCAGTTTTGAAAGAAAGATATTTCCTTTTTCACCATAGCCCTCTATGGGCTTCCAAATATCCCTTTGCCAATTCCACAAGAACAGCCTTAGCGAAAGGCTTCTTGAAGGGAAAGATGTAACTCTGTGAGATGAATTAACAGAACATAGAGCAGTTTCTCAGAAAGCTTCTTTCCAGTTTTGAACGGAAGATATTTCCTTTTTCACCATAGCTCTCTCTGGGCTTCCAAATATCCCTTTGCCAATTCCACAAAAACAGACTTAGCGAAAGGCTAATTGAAGGGAAAGATGTTACTCTGTGAGATGAAATTACCAGAACACAGAGCAGTTTCTCATTAAGCTTCTTTTCAGTTTTGAACGGAAGATATTTCCTTTTTCACCATAGCCCTCCATGGGCTTCCAAATATCCCTTTGCCAATTCCACAAGAACAGCCTTAGCTAAAGGCTTCTTGAAGGTAAAGATATATCTCTGTGAGATGAATTAACAGAACCCAGAGCAGTTTCTCAGAAAGCTTCTTTCCAGTTTTGAACGGAAGATATTTCCTTTTTCACCATAGCCCTCTATGGGCTCCCAAATATCCCTTTGGCTATTCCACAAGAACAGCCTTAGCGAAAGGCTTCTTGAAGGGAAAGATGTAACTCTGTGAGATGAATTAACAGAACACAGAGCAGTTTCTCAGAAAGCTTCTTTCCAGTATTGAACGGAAGATAATTCCTTTTTCACCATAGCCCTCTATGGGCTTCCAAATATCCCTTTGCCAATTCCACAAGAACAGCCTTAGCGAAAGGCTTCTTGAAGGGAAAGATGTAACTCTGTGAGATGAATTACCGGAACACAGAGCAGTTTCTCAGAAAGCTTCTTTCCAGTTTTGAACGGAAGATATTTCCTTTTTCACCGTAGCCCTCTATCGGCTTCCAAATATCCCTTTGCCAATTCCACAAGAACAGCCTTAGCGAAAGGCTTCTTGAAGGGAAAGATGTAACTCTGTGATTTGAATTAGCAGAACACAGAGCAGTTTCTCAGAACGCTTCATTCCAGTTTTGAACGGAAGATATTTCCTTTTTCACCATAGCCCTCTATCGGCTTCCAAATATCCCTTTGCCAATTCCACAAGAACAGCCTTAGCGAAAGGCTTCTTGAAGGGGAAGATGTAACTCCGTGAGATGAATTGACAGAACACAGAGCAGTTTTTCAGAAAGCTTCTTTCCAGTTTTGAACGGAAGATATTTCCTTTTTCACCATAGCCCTCTATGGGCTTCCAAATATCCCTTTGCCAATTCCACAAGAACAGCCTTAGCAAAAGGCTTCTTGAAGGGGAAGATGTAACTCTGTGTGATGAATTAACAGAACACAGAGCAGTTCCTCAGACAACTTCTTTCCAGTTTTGAACGGAAGATATTTACTTTTTCACCATAGCCCTCTTTGGGCTTCCAAATATCCCTTTGCCAATTGCACAAGAACAGCCTTAGCGAAAGGCTTCTTGAAGGGAAAGTTGTAACTCTGTGAGATGAATTAACAGAACACAGAGCAGTTTCTCATTAAGCTTCTTTCCAGTTTTGAACGGAAGATATTTCCTTTTTCACCATAGCCCTCTATGGGCTACCAAATATCCCTTTGGCTATTCCACAAGAACAGCCTTAGCGAAAGGCTTCTTGAAGGGAAAGTTGTAACTCTGTGAGATGAATTAACAGAACACAGAGCAGTTTCTCAGAAAGCTTCTTTCCAGTATTGAACGGAAGATATTTCCTTTTTCACCATAGCCCTCTATGGGCTTCCAAATATCCCTTTGCCAATTCCACAAGAACAGCCTTAGCGAAAGGCTTCTTAAAGGGAAAGATGTAACTCTGTGAGATGAATTAACAGAACACAGAGCAGTTTCTCAAAAAGCTTCTTTCCAGTTTTGAACGGAAGATATTTCCTTTTTCACCGTAGCCCTCTATCGGCTTCCAAATATCCCTTTGCCAATTCCACAAGAACAGCCTTAGCGAAAGGCTTCTTGAAGGGAAAGATGTAACTCTGTGAGTAGAATTAACAGAACACAGAGCAGTTTCACAGAAAGCTTCTTTCCAGTTTTGAACGGAAGATATTTCCTTTTTCAACATAGCCCTCTACGGGGTTCCAAATATCCCTTTCCCAATTACACAACAACAGCCTTAGCGAAAGGCTTCTTGAAGGGGAAGATGTAACTCCGTGAGATGAATTGACACAACACAGAGCAGTTTTTCAGAAAGCTTCTTTCCAGTTTTGAACGGAAGATATTTCCTTTTTCACCATAGCCCTCTATGGGCTTCCAAATATCCCTTTGCCAATTCCACAAGAACAGCCTTAGCGAAAGGCTTCTTGAAGGGAAAGGTGTAACTCTGTGAGATGAATTAACAGAACACAGAGCAGTTTCTCAGAATGCTTCTTTCCAGTTTTGAACGAAAGATATTTCATTTTTCACCATAGCCCTCTATGGGCTTCCAAATATCCCCTTGCCAATTCCACAAGAACAGCCTTAGCGAATGGCTTCTTGAAGAGAAAGATGTAACTCTGTGAGATGAATTAACAGAACACAGAGCAGTTTCTCAGAAAGCTTCTTTCCAGCTTTGAACGGAAGATATTTCCTTCTTCACCATAGCCCTCTATGGGCTTCCAAATATCCCTTTGCCAATTCCACAAGAACAGCCTTAGCGAAAGGCTTCTTGAAGGGAAAGGTGTAACTCTGTGAGATGAATTAACAGAACACAGAGCAGTTTCTCAGAAAGCTTTTTTCCAGTTTTGAAAGGCAGATATTTCCTTTTTCACCATAGCCCTCTATCGGCTTCCAAATATCCCTTTGCCAATTCCACAAGAACAGCCTTAGCGAAAGGCTTCTTGAAGGGAAAGATGTAACTCTGTGAGATGAATTAACAGAACACAGAGCAGTTTCTCAGATAGCTTCTTTCCAGTTTTGAACGGAAGATATTTCCTTTTTCACCATAGCCCTCTATGGGCTTCCAAATATCCCTTTGGCTATTCCACAAGAACAGCCTTAGCGAAAGGCTTCTTGAAGGGAAAGTTGTAACTCTGTGAGATGAATTAACAGAACACAGAGCAGTTTCTCAGAAAGCTTCTTTCCAGTATTGAACGGAAGATAATTCCTTTTTCACCATAGCCCTCTATGGGCTTCCAAATATCCCTTTGCCAATTCCACAAGAACAGCCTTAGCGAAAGTCTTCTTGAAGGGAAAGATGTAACTCTGTGAGTAGAATTAACAGAACACAGAGCAGTTTCTCAGAAAGCTTCTTTCCACTTTTGAACGGAAGATATTTCCTTTTTCAACATAGCCCTCTACGGGGTTCCAAATATCCCTTACCCAATTACAAAAGAACAGCCTTAGCGAAAGGCTTCTTGAAGGGGAAGATGTAACTCCGTGAGATGAATTGACAGAACACAGAGCAGTTTTTCAGAAAGCTTCTTTCCAGTTTTGAACGGAAGATATTTCCTTTTTCACCATAGCCCTCTATGGGCTTCCAAATATCCCTTTGCCAATTCCACAACAACAGCCTTAGCAAAAGGCTTCTTGATGGGGAAGATGTAACTCTGTGTGATGAATTAACAGAACACAGAGCACTTCCTCAGACAACTTCTTTCCAGTTTTGAACGGAAGATATTTCCTTTTTCACCATAGCCCTCTTTGGGCTTCCAAATATCCCTTTGCCAATTGCACAAGAACAGCCTTAGCGAAAGGCTTCTTGAAGGGAAAGTTGTAACTCTGTGAGATGAATTAACAGAACACAGAGCAGTTTCTCAGAAAGCTTCTTTCCAGTTTTGAACGGAAGATATTTCCTTTTTCACCATAGCCCTCTATGGGCTTCCAAATATCCCTTTGCCAATTCCACAACAACAGCCTTAGCGAAAGGCTTCTTGAAGGGAAAGATGTAACTCTGTGAGATGAATTAACAGAACACAGAGCAGTTTCTCAGAAAGCTTTTTTCCAGTTTTGAAAGGCAGATATTTCCTTTTTCACCATAGCCCTCTATCGGCTTCCAAATATCCCTTTGCCAATTCCACAAGAACAGCCTTAGCGAAAGGCTTCTTGAAGGGAAAGATGTAACTCTGTGAGATGAATTAACAGAACACAGAGCAGTTTCTCAGAAAGCTTCTTTCCAGTTTTGAACGGAAGATATTTCTTTTTTCACCGTAGCCCTCTATCGGCTTCCAAATATCCCTTTGCCAATTCCACAGGAACACCCTTAGCGAAAGGCTTCTTGAAGGGAAAGATGTAACTCTGTGAGTTGAATTAACAGAACACAGAGCAGTTTCTCAGAAAGTTTCTTTCCAGTTTTGAACGGAAGATATTTCCTTTTTCACCATAGCCCTCTATGGGCTTCCAAATATCCCTTCGCCAATTCCACAAGAACAGCCTTAGCGAAAGGCTTCTTGAAGGGAAAGATGTAACTCTGTGAGATGAATTAACAGAACACAGAGCAGTTTCTCAGAAAGCTTCTTTCCAGTTTTGAACGGAAGATATTTCTTTTTTCACCGTAGCCCTCTATCGGCTTCCAAATATCCCTTTGCCAATTCCACAGGAACACCCTTAGCGAAAGGCTTCTTGAAGGGAAAGATGTAACTCTGTGAGTTGAATTAACAGAACACAGAGCAGTTTCTCAGAAAGTTTCTTTCCAGTTTTGAACGGAAGATATTTCCTTTTTCACCATAGCCCTCTATGGGCTTCCAAATATCCCTTTGCCAATTCCACAAGAACAGCCTTTGCGAAAGGCTTCTGGAAGGGAACATGTAACTCTGTGAGATGAATTAACAGAACACAGAGCAGTTTCTCAGAAAGCTTCTTTCCAGTTTTGAACGGAAGATATTTCCTTTTTCACCATAGCCCTCTATGGGCTTCCAAATATCCCTTTGCCAATTCCACAAGAACAGCCTTGGCGAAAGGCTTCTTGAAGGGAAAGATGTAACTCTGTGAGATGAATTAACAGAACACAGAGCAGTTTCTCAGAAAGCGTCTTTCCAGTTTTGAACGGAAGATATTTCCTTTTTCACCTTAGCCCTCTATAGGCTTCCAAATATCCCTTTGCCAATTCCAAAGAACAGCCTTAGCGAAAGGCTTCTTGAAGGGAAAGATGTAACTCTGTGAGTTGAATTAACAGAACACAGAGCAGTTTCTCAGAAAGCCTCTTTCCAGTTTTGAACGGAAGATATTTCCTTTTTCACCATAGCCCTCTATGGGTATCCAAATATCCCTTTGCCAATTCCTCAAGAAGAGCCTTAGCGAAAGATTTCTTGAAGGGAAAGGTGTAACTCTGTGAGATGAATTAACAGAACACATAGCAGTTTCTCAGAAAGCTTCTTTCCAGTTTTGAACGGAAGATATTTCCTTTTTCACTGCAGCCCACTATGGGCTTCCAAATATCCCTTTGCCAATTCCTCAAGAACAGCCTTAGCGAAAGGCTTCTTGAAGGGAAAGATATAACTCTGTGAGATGAATTAACAGAACACAGAGCAGTTTCTCAGAAAGCTTCTTTACAGTTTTGAAAGGAAGATATTTCCTTTTTCATCATAGCTCTCTCTGGGCTTCCAAATATCCCTTTGCCAATTCCACAAGAACAGACTTAGCGAAAGGCTAATTGAAGGGAAAGATGTTACTCTGTGAGATGAATTAACAGTACACAGAGCAGATTCTCAGAAAGATTCTTTCCAGTTTTGAACGGAAGATATTTCCTTTTTCACCTTGGCCTTTATGGGGTTCCAAATATCCCTTTGCCAATTACACAAGAACAGCCTTAGCAAAAGGCTTCTTGAAGGGAAAGATGTATCTCTGTGAGATGAATTAACAGAACACAGAGCAGTTTCTCTGAAAGCTTCTTTCCAGTTTTGAACGGAAGATATTTCCTTTTTCACCATAGCCCTCTATGGGCTTCCAAATATCCCTTTGCCAAATCCACAAGAACAGCCTTAGCGAAAGGCTTGTTGAAGGGGAAGATGTAACTCTGTGAGATGAATTAACAGAACACAGAGCAGTTCCTCAGAAAACTTCTTTCCAGTTTTGAACGGAAGATATTTCCTTTTTCACCATAGCCCTCTTTGGGCTTCCAAATATCCCTTTGCCAATTCCAAAAGAACAGCCCTAGCTGAAGGCTTCTTGAAGGGAAAGTTGTAACTCTTTGAGATGAATTAACAGAACACAGAGCAGTTTCTCTGAATGCGTCTTTCCAGTTTTGAACGGAAGATATTTCCTTTTTCACCATAGCCCTCTATAGGCTTCCAAATATCCCTTTGCCAATTCCAAAAGAGCAGCCTTAGCGAAAGGCTTCTTGAAGGGAAAGATGTAACTCTGTGAGTTGAATTAACAGAACACAGAGCAGTTTCTCAGAAAGCTTCTTTCCAGTTTTGAACGGAAGATATTTCCTTTTTCACCATAGCCGTCTATGGGCTTCCAAATATCCCTTTGCCAATTCCACAAGAACAGCCTTAGCGAAAGGCTTCTTGAAGGGAAAGGTGTAACTCTGTGAGATGAATTAACAGAACACAGAGCAGTTTCTCAGAATGCTTCTTTCCAGTTTTGAACGAAAGATATTTCATTTTTCCCCATAGCCCTCTATGGGCTTCCAAATATCCCTTTGCCAGTTCCACAAGAACAGCCTTAGCGAATGGCTTCTTGAAGAGAAAGATGTAACTCTGTGAGATGAATTAACAGAACACAGAGCAGTTTCTCAGAAAGCTTCTTTCCAGTTTTGAACGGAAGATATTTCCTTTTTCACCATAGCCCTCTATGGGCTTCCAAATATCCCGTTGCCAATTCCACAAGAACAGCCTTAGCGAGAGGCTTCTTGAAGGGAAAGGTGTAACTCTGTGAGATGAATTAACAGAACACAGAGCAGTTTCTCAGAAAGCTTTTTTCCAGTTTTGAACGGAAGATATTTGCTTTTTCACCATAGCACTCTATGGGCTTCCAAATATCCCTTTGCCAATTCCACAAAAACAGCCTTAGTGAAAGGCTTCTTGAAGGGAAAGATGTAACTCTGTGAGATGAATTCACAGAACACAGAGGAGTTTCTCAGAAAGCTTCTTTCCAGTTTTGAACCGCAGATATTTCCTTTTTCACCATAGACCTCTATGGGCTTCCAAATATCCCTTTGCCAATTCCACAAGAACAGACTTAGCGAAAGGCTTCTTGAAGGGAAAGATGTAACTCTGTGAGATGAATTAACAGAACACAGAGCAGTTTCTCAGAAAGCTTCTTTCCAGTTTTGAACGGAAGATATTTCCTTTTTCACCATAGCCCTCTACGGGGTTCCAAATATCCCTTTGCCAATTACACAAGAACAGCCTTAGCGAAAGGCTTCTTGAAGGGGAAGATGTAACTCTGTGAGATGAATTGACAGAACACAGAGCAGTTTTTCAGAAAGCTTCTTTCCAGTTTTGAACGGAAGATATTTCCTTTTTCACCATAGCCCTCTATGGGCTTCCAAATATCCCTTTGCCAATTCCACAAGAACAGCCTTAGCAAAAGGCTTCTTGAAGGGAAAGATGTAACTCTGTGAGATGAATTAACAGAACACAGAGCAGTTCCTCAGAAAACTTCTTTCCAGTTTTGAACGGAAGATATTTCCTTTCTCACCATAGCCCTCTATGGGCTTCCAAATATCCCTTTGGCTATTCCACAAGAACAGCCTTAGCGAAAGGTTTCTTGAAGTTAAAGTTGTAACTCTGTGAGATGATTTAACAGAACACAGAGCAGTTTCTCAGAAAGCTTCTTTCCAGTTTTGAAAGGAAGATATTTCCTTTTTCACCATAGGCCTCTATGGGCTACCAAATATCCCTTTGCCAATTCCACAAGAACAGCCTTAGCGAAAGGCTCCTTGAAGGGAAAGATGTAACTCTGTGAGATGAATTAACAGAACACAGAGCAGTTTCTCAGAAAGCTTCTTTCCAGTTTTGAACGGAAGATATTTCCTTTTTCACCGTAGCCCTCTATCGGCTTCCAAATATCCCTTTGCCAATTCCACAAGAACAGCCTTAGCGAAAGTCTTCTTGAAGGGAAAGATGTAACTCTGTGAGATGAATTAACAGAACATAGAGTAGTTTCTCAGAAAGCTTCTTTCCAGTTTTGAACGGAAGATATTTCCTTTTTCACCATAGCCCTCTATGGGCTTCCAAATATCCCTTTGCCAATTCCAAAAAACAGCCTTAGCGAAAGGCTTCTTGAAGGGAAAGATGTAACTCTGTGAGTTGAATTAACAGAACACAGAGCAGTTTCTCAGAAAGCTTCTTTCCAGTTTTGAACGGAAGATATTTCCTTTTTCACCGTAGCCCTCTATGGGTTTCCAAATATCCCTTTGCCAATTCCACAAGAAGAGCCTTAGCGAAATACTTCTTGAAGGGAAAGGTGTAACTCTGTGAGATGAATTAACAGAACACAGAGCAGTTTCTCAGAATGCTTCTTTCCAGTTTTGAACGAAAGATATTTCATTTTTCACCATAGCCCTCTATGGGCTTCCAAATATCCCTTTGCCAATTCCACAAGAACAGCCTTAGCGAATGGCTACTTGAAGGGAAAGATGTAACTCTGTGAGATGAATTAACAGAACACAGAGCAGTTTCTCAGAAAGCTTCTTTCCAGTTTTGAACGGAAGATATTTCCTTTTTCACCATAGACCTCTACGAGCTTCCAAATATCCCTTTGCAAATTCCACAAGAACAGCCTTAACGAAAGGCTACTTGAAGGGAGAGATGTAACTCTGTGAGATGAATTAACAGAACACAGAGCAGTTTCTCAGAAAGCTTCTTTCCAGTTTTGAACGGAAGATATTTACTTATTCACCATAGCCCTCTATGGGCTTCCAAATATCCCTTTGCCTATTCCACAACAACAGCCTTAGCGAAAGTCTAATTGAAGGGAAAGATGTAACTCTTTGAGATGAATTAACAGAACACAGAGCAGTTCCTCAGAAAACTTCTTTCCAGTTTTGAACGGAAGATATTTCCTTTTTCACCATAGCCCTCCTCGGGCTTCCAAATATCCCTTTGCCAATTCCACAAGAACAGCCTTAGCGAAAGGCTTCTTGATGGGAAAGTTGTAACTCTGTGAGATGAATTAACAGAACACAGAGCAGTTTCTCAGAAAGCTTCTTTCCAGTTTTGAACGGAAGATATTTCCTTTTTCACCATAGCCCTCTACGGGCTTCCAAATATCCCTTTGCCAATTCCACAAGAACAGCCTTAGCGAAAGGCTTCTTGAAGGAAAGGATGTAACTCTGTGAGATGAATTAACAGAACACAGAGCAGTTTCTCAGAAAGCTTCTTTCCAGTTTTGAAAGGAAGATATTTCCTTTTTCACTGCAGCCCACTATAGGCTTCCAAATATCCCTTTGCCAATTCCTCAAGAACAGACTTAGCCAAAGGCTTCTTGAAGGGAAAGATGTAACTCTGTGAGATGAATTAACAGAACACAGAGCAGTTTCTCAGAAAGCTTCTTTACAGTTTTGAACGGAAGATATTTCCTTTTTCATCATAGCTCTCTCTGGGCTTCCAAATATCCCTTTGCCAATTCCACAAGAACAGAGTTAGCGAAAGGCTAATTGAAGGGAAAGATGTTACTCTGTGAGATGAATTAACAGAACACAGAGCAGTTTCTCTGAATGCGTCTTTCCAGTTTTGAACGGAAGATATTTCCTTTTTCACCATAGCCCTCTATAGGCTTCCAAATATCCCTTTGCCAATTCCACAAGAGCATCCTTAGCGAAAGGCTTCTTGAAGGGAAAGATGTAACTCTGTGAGATGAATTAACAGAACACAGAGCAGTTTCTCAGAAAGCTTCTTTCCAGTTTTGAACGGAAGATATTTCCTTTTTCACCGTAGCCCTCTATGGGCTTCCAAATATCCCTTTGCCAATTCCACAAGAACAGCCTTAGAGAAAGGCTTCTTGAAGGGAAAGATTTAACTCTGTGAGATGAATTAACACATGACAGAGCAGTTTCTCAGAAAGCTTCTTTCCAGTTTTGAACGGAAGATATTTCCTTTTTCACCATAGACCTCTATGGGGTTCCAAATATCCCTTTGCCAATTACACAAGAACAGCCTTAGCGAAAGGCTTCTTGAAGGGAAAGATGTAACTCTGTGAGATGAATTAACAGAACACAGAGCAGTTCCTCAGAAAACTTCTTTCCAGTTTTGAACGGAAGATATTTCCTTTTTCACCATAGCCCTCTATGGGCTTCCAAATATCCCTTTGCCAATTCCACAAGAAAAGCCTTAGCAAAAGGCTTCTTGAAGGGAAAGATGTATCTCTGTGTGATGAATTAACAGAAAACAGAGCAGTTTCTCAGAAAGCTTCTTTCCAGTTTTGAACGGAAGATATTTCCTTTTTCACCATAGCCCTCTACGGGGTTCCAAATATCCCTTTGCCAATTACACAAGAACAGCCTTAGCGAAAGGCTTCTTGAAGGGGAAGATGTAACTCTGTGAGATGAATTGACAGAACACAGAGCAGTTTTTCAGAAAGCTTCTTTCCAGTTTTGAACGGAAGATATTTCCTTTTTCACCATAGCCCTCTATGGGCTTCCAAATATCCCTTTGCCAATTCCACAAGAACAGCCTTAGCGAAAGGCTTCTTGAAGGGAAAGATGTAACTCTGTGAGATGAATTAACAGAACACAGAGCAGTTTCTCAGATAGCTTCTTTCCAGTTTTGAACGGAAGATATTTCCTTTCTCACCATAGCCCTCTATGGGCTTCCAAATATCCCTTTGGCTATTCCACAAGAACAGCCTTAGCGAAAGGCTTCTTGAAGTTAAAGTTGTAACTCTGTGAGATAATTTAACAGAACACAGAGCAGTTTCTCAGAAAGCTTCTTTCCAGTTTTGAAAGGAAGATATTTCCTTTTTCACCATAGGCCTCTATGGTCTTCCAAATATCCCTTTGCCAATTCCACAAGAACAGCCTTAGCGAAAGGCTTCTTGAAGGGAAAGATGTAACTCTGTGAGATGAATTAACAGAACACAGAGCAGTTTCTCAGAAAGCTTCTTTCCAGTTTTTAACGGAAGATATTTCCTTTTTCACCGTAGCCCTCTATCGGCTTCCAAATATCCCTTTGCCAATTCCACAAGAACAGCCTTAGCGAAAGTCTTCTTGAAGGGAAAGATGTAACTCTGTGAGTTGAATTAACAGAACACAGAGTAGTTTCTCAGAAAGCTTCTTTCCAGTTTTGAACGGAAGATATTTCCTTTTTCA
The DNA here is from genome assembly GCF_047675955.1 of Chlorocebus sabaeus. Lineage (NCBI taxonomy): Eukaryota > Metazoa > Chordata > Mammalia > Primates > Cercopithecidae > Chlorocebus > Chlorocebus sabaeus. Next base: position 12,662 of record NW_027327495.1, on the reverse strand, counting down.
CCATAGCCCTCTATGGGCTTCCAAATATCCCTTTGCCAATTCCACAAGAACAGCCTTTGCGAAAGGCTTCTGGAAGGGAACATGTAACTCTGTGAGATGAATTAACAGAACACAGAGCAGTTTCTCAGAAAGCTTCTTTCCAGTTTTGAACGGAAGATATTTCCTTTTTCACCATAGCCCTCTATGGGCTTCCAAATATCCCATTGCCAATTCCACAAGAACAGCCTTGGCGAAAGGCTTCTTGAAGGGAAAGATGTAACTCTGTGAGATGAATTAACAGAACACAGAGCAGTTTCTCAGAAAGCTTCTTTCCAGTTTTGAACGGAAGATATTTCCTTTTTCAACATAGCCCTCTACGGGCTTCCAAATATCCCTTTACCAATTCCACAACAACAGCCTTAGCGAAAGGCTTCTTGAAGGGAAAGATGTAACTCTGTGAGATGAATTGACAGAACACAGAGCAGTTTTTCAGAAAGCTTCTTTCCAGTTTTGAACGGAAGATATTTCCTTTTTCACCATAGCCCTCTATGGGCTTCCAAATATCCCTTTGCCAATTCCACAACAACAGCCTTAGCGAAAGGCTTTTTGAAGGGAAAGATGTAACTCTGTGAGATGAATTAACAGAACACAGAGCAGTTCCTCAGAAAAATTCTTTCCAGTTTTGAACGGAAGATATTTCCTTTTTCACCATAGACCTCCTTGGGCTTCCAAATATCCCTTTGCCAATTCCACAAGAACAGCCTTAGCGAAAGGCTTCTTGAAGGGAAAGTTGTAACTCTGTGAGATGAATTAACAGAACACAGAGCAGTTTCTCAGAAAGCTTCTTTCCAGTTTTGAACGGAAGATATTTCCTTTTTCACCATAGCCCTCTACGGGCTTCCAAATATCCCTTTGCCAATTCCACAAGAACAGCCTTAGCGAAAGGCTTCTTGAAGGGAAAGATGTAACTCTGTGAGATGAATTAACACAACACAGAGCAGTTTCTCAGAAAGCTTCTTTCCAGTTTTGAACGGAAGATATTTCCTTTTTCACTGCAGTCCACTATGGGCTTCCAAATATCCCTTTGCCAATTCCACAAGAACAGCCTTAGCGAAAGGCTTCTTGAAGGGAAAGATGTAACTCTGTGAGATGAATTAACAGAACACAGAGCAGTCTCAGAAAGCTTCTTTACAGTTTTGAACGGAAGATATTTCCTTTTTCACCTTAGCCCTCTATGGGCTTCCAAATATCCCTTTGCCAAATCCACAGGAACATCCTTAGCGAAAGGCTTCTTGAAGGGAAAGATGTAACTCTGTGAGATGAATTAACAGAACACAGAGCAGTTTCTCAGATAGCTTCTTTCCAGTTTTGAACGGAAGATATTTCCTTTTTCCCATAGACCTCTATGGGCTTCCAAATATCCCTTTGCCAATTCCACAAGAACAGCCTTAGCGAAAGGCTTCTTGAAGGGAAAGATGTAACTCTGTGAGTTGAATTAACAGAACACAGAGCAGTTTCTCAGAAAGCTTCTTTCCAGTTTTGAACGGAAGATATTTACTTATTCACCATAGCCCTCTATGGGCTTCCAAATATCCCTTTGCCAATTCCACAAGAACAGACTTAGCGAAAGGCTTCTTGAAGGGAAAGATGTAACTCTGTGAGATGAATTAACAGAACACAGAGCAGTTTCTCAGAAAGCTTCTTTCCAGTTTTGAACGAAAGATATTTCATTTTTCACCATAGCCCTCTATGGGCTTCCAAATATCCCTTTGCCAATTCCACAAGAACAGCCTTAGCGAAAGGCTTCTTGAAGTACAAGGTGTAACTCTGTGAGATGAATTAACAGAACACAGAGCAGTTTCTCTGAATGCTTCTTTCCAGTTTTGAAAGAAAGATATTTCCTTTTTCACCATAGCCCTCTATGGGCTTCCAAATATCCCTTTGCCAATTCCACAAGAACAGCCTTAGCGAAAGGCTTCTTGAAGGGAAAGATGTAACTCTGTGAGATGAATTAACAGAACATAGAGCAGTTTCTCAGAAAGCTTCTTTCCAGTTTTGAACGGAAGATATTTCCTTTTTCACCATAGCTCTCCCTGGGCTTCCAAATATCCCTTTGCCAATTCCACAAAAACAGACTTAGCGAAAGGCTAATTGAAGGGAAAGATGTTACTCTGTGAGATGAAATTACCAGAACACAGAGCAGTTTCTCATTAAGCTTCTTTTCAGTTTTGAACGGAAGATATTTCCTTTTTCACCATAGCCCTCCATGGGCTTCCAAATATCCCTTTGCCAATTCCACAAGAACAGCCTTAGCTAAAGGCTTCTTGAAGGTAAAGATATATCTCTGTGAGATGAATTAACAGAACCCAGAGCAGTTTCTCAGAAAGCTTCTTTCCAGTTTTGAACGGAAGATATTTCCTTTTTCACCATAGCCCTCTATGGGCTTCCAAATATCCCTTAGCCAATTCCACAAGAACAGCCTTAGCGAAAGACTTCTTGAAGGGAAAGATGTAACTCTGTGAGATGAATTAACAGAACACAGAGCAGTGTCTCAGAGCGCTTCTTTCCAGTTTTGAACGGAAGATATTTCCTTTTTCAACATAGCCCTCTACGGGGTTCCAAATATCCCTTTCCCAATTCCACAAGAACAGCCTTAGCAAAAGGCTTCTTGAAGGGAAAGATGTAACTCTGTGAGATGAATTAACAGAACACAGAGCAGTTTCTCAGAAAGCTTCTTTCCAGTTTTGAACGGAAGATATTTCCTTTTTCACAATAGCCCTCTATGGGCTTCCAAATATCCCTTTGCCAATTCCACAAGAACAGCCTTAGCGACAGGCTTCTTGAAGGGAAAGATGTAACTCTGTGAGATGAATTAACGGAACACAGAGCAGTTTCTCAGAAAGCTTCTTTCCAGTTTTGAACGGAAGATATTTCCTTTTTCACCGTAGCCCTCTATCGGCTTCCAAATATCCCTTTGCCAATTCCACAAGAACAGCCTTAGCGAAAGGCTTCTTGAAGGGAAAGATGTAACTCTGTGAGTTGAATTAACAGAACACAGAGCAGTTTCTCAGAAAGCTTCTTTCCAGTTTTGAACGGAAGATATTTCCTTTTTCACCATAGCCCTCTATGGGCTTCCAAATATCCCATTGCCAATTCCACAAGAACAGCCTTAGCGAAAGGCTATTGGAAGGGAACATGTAACTCTGTGAGATGAATTAACAGAACACAGTGCAGTTTCTCAGAAAGCTTCTTTCCAGTTTTGAACGGAAGATATTTCCTTTTTCACCATAGCCCTCTATGGGCTTCCAAATATCCCTTTGCCAATTCCACAAGAACAGCCTTGGCGAAAGGCTTCTTGAAGGGAAAGATGTAACTCTGTGAGATGAATTAACAGAACACAGAGCAGTTTCTCAGAAAGCGTCTTTCCAGTTTTGAACGGAAGATATTTCCTTTTTCACCTTAGCCCTCTATAGGCTTCCAAATATCCCTTTGCCAATTCCACAAGAACAGCCTTAGCGAAAGGCTTCTTGAAGGGAAAGATGTAACTCTGTGAGTTGAATTAACAGAACACAGAGCAGTTTCTCAGAAAGCTTCTTTCCAGTTTTGAACGAAAGATATTTCCTTTTTCACCATAGCCCTCTATGTGTTTCCAAATATCCCTTTGCCAATTCCACAAGAACAGCCTTAGCGAAAGGCTTCTTGAAGGGAAAGGTGTAACTCTGTGAGATGAATTAACAGAACACAGAGCAGTTTCTCAGAATGCTTCTTTCCAGTTTTGAACGAAAGATATTTCATTTTTCACCATAGCCCTCTATGGGCTTCCAAATATCCCTTTGCCAATTCCACAAGAACAGCCTTAGCGAATGGCTACTTGAAGGGAAAGATGTAACTCTGTGAGATGAATTAACAGAACACAGAGCAGTTTTTCAGAAAGCTTTTTTCCAGTTTTGAACGGAAGATATTTGCGTTTTCACTATAGCCCTCTAAGGGCTTCCAAATATCCCTTTGCCAATTCCACAAAAACAGCCTTAGTGAAAGGCTTCTTGAAGGGAAAGATGTAACTCTGTGAGATGAATTAACAGAACACAGAGCAGTTTCTCAGAAAGCTTCTTTCCAGTTTTGAACGGAAGATATTTCCTTTTTCACCTTAGACCTCTATGGGCTTCCAAATATCCCTTTTCCAATTCCACAAGAACAGACTTAGCGAAAGGCTTCTTGAAGGGAACGATGTAACTCTGTGAGATGAATTAACAGAACACAGAGCAGTTTCTCAGAAAGCTTCTTTCCAGTTTTGAACGGAAGATATTTCCTTTTTCACCAATGACCTCTACGGGCTTCCAAATATCCCTTTGCCAATTCCACAAGAACAGCCTTAGCGAAAGGATTCTTGACGGGAAAGATGTAACTCTGTGAGATGAATTAACAGAACCTAGAGCAGTTTCTCAGAAAGCTTCTTTCCAGTTTTGAACGGAAGATATTTCCTTTTTCTCCATAGCCCTCTACGGGCTTCCAAATTATCCTTTGCCAATTCCACAAGAAAAGCCTTAGTGAAAGGCTAATTGAAGGGAAAGATGTTACTCTGTGAGATGAATTAACAGAACACAGAGCAGTTTCTCAGAAAGCTTCTTTCCAGATTTGAACGGAAGATATTTCCTTTTTCACCAATGACCTCTACGGGCTTCCAAATATCCCTTTGCCAATTCCACAAGAACAGCCTTAGCGAAAGGCTTCTTGAAGGGAAAGATGTAACTCTGTGAGATGAATTAACAGAACACAGAGCAGTTTCTCAGAAAGCTTCTTTCCAGTTTTGAACGGAAGATATTTCCTTTTTCACTGCAGCCCACTATGGGCTTCCAAATATCCCTTTGCCAATTCCACAAGAACAGCCTTAGCGAAAGGCTTCTTGAAGGGAAAGTTGTAACTCTGTGAGATGAATTAACAGAACACAGAGCAGTTTCTCAGAAAGCTTCTTTACAGTTTTGAACCGAAGATATTTCCTTTTTCCCCTTAGCCCTCTATGGGCTTCCAAATATCCCGTTGCCAAATCCACAAGAACATCCTTAGCGAAAGGCTTCTTGAAGGGAAAGATGTAACTCTGTGAGATGAATTAACAGAACACAGAGCAGTTTCTCAGATAGCTTCTTTCCAGTTTTGAACGGAAGATATTTCCTTTTTCCCATAGCCCTCTATGGGCTTCCAAATATCCCTTTGGCAATTCCACAAGAACAGCCTTAGCGAAAGTCTAATTGAAGGGAAAGATGTAACTCTGTGAGATGAATTAACAGAACACAGAGCAGTTTCTCAGAAAGCTTCTTTTCAGTTTTGAACGGAAGATATTTCCTTTTTCACCATAGCCCTCTATGGGGTTCCAAATATCCCTTTGCCAATTACACAAGAACAGCCTTAGCGAAAGGCTTCTTGAAGGAAAAGAAGTAACTCAGTGAGATGAATTAACAGAACACAGAGCAGTTTCTCAGAAAGCTTCTTTCCAGTTTTGAACGGAAGATATTTCCTTTTTCACCATAGCCCTCTATGGGCTTTCAAATATCCCTTTGCCAATTCCACAAGAACAGCCTTAGCGAAAGGCTTCGTGAAGGGAAAGATATAACTCTGTGAGTTGAATTAACAGAACACAGAGCATTTTCTCAGAAAGCTTCTTTCGAGTTTTGAACGGAAGATATTTCCTTTTTCACCATAGCCCTCTCTGGGCTTCCAAATATCCCTTTGCCAATTCCACAAGAACAGCCTTAGCGAAAGGCTTCTTGAAGGGAAAGATGTAACTCTGTGAGATGAATTAACAGAACATAGAGCAGTTTCTCAGAAAGCTTCTTTCCAGTTTTGAACGGAAGATATTTCCTTTTTCACCATAGCTCTCTCTGGGCTTCCAAATATCCCTTTGCCAATTCCACAAAAACAGACTTAGCGAAAGGCTAATTGAAAGGAAAGATGTTACTCTGTGAGATGAAATTACCAGAACACAGAGCAGTTTCTCATTAAGCTTCTTTCCAGTTTTGAACGGAAGATATTTCCTTTTTCACCATGGCCCTCCATGGGCTTCCAAATATCCCTTTGCCAATTCCACAAGAACAGCCTTAGCTAAAGGCTTCTTGAAGGTAAAGATATATCTCTGTGAGATGAATTAACAGAACACAGAGCAGTTTCTCAGAAAGCTTCTTTCCAGTTTTGAACGGAAGATATTTCCTTTTTCACCATAGCCCTCTATGGGCTTCCAAATATCCCTTAGCCAATTCCACAAGAACAGCCTTAGCGAAAGACTTCTTGAAGGGAAAGATGTAACTCTGTGAGATGAATTAACAGAACACAGAGCAGTGTCTCAGAGCGCTTCTTTCCAGTTTTGAACGGAAGATATTTCCTTTTTCAACATAGCCCTCTACGGGGTTCCAAATATCCCTTTGCCAATTACACAAGAACAGCCTTAGCGAAAGGCTTCTTGAAGGGGAAGATGTAACTCTGTGAGATGAATTGAGAGAACACAGAGCCGTTTTTCAGAAAGCTTCTTTCCAGTTTTGAACGGAAGATATTTCCTTTTTCACCATAGCCATCTATGGGCTTCCAAATATCCCTTTGCCAATTCCACAAGAACAGCCTTAGCAAAAGGCTTCTTGAAGGGGAAGATGTAACTCTGTGAGATGAATTAACAGAACACAGAGCAGTTCCTCAGTAAACTTCTTTCCAGTTTTGAACGGAAGATATTTCCTTTTTCACCATAGCCCTCTATCGGCTTCCAAATATCCCTTTGCGAATTCCACAAGAACAGCCTTAGCGAAAGGCTTCTTGAAGGGAAAGATGTAACTCTGTGAGATGAATTAACAGAACACAGAGCATTTTCTCCGATAGCTTCTTTCCAGTTTTGAACGGAAGATATTTCCTTTTTCACCTTAGACCTCTATGGGCTTCCAAATATCCCTTTTCCAATTCCACAAGAACAGACTTAGCGAAAGGCTTCTTGAAGGGAACGATGTAACTCTGTGAGATGAATTAACAGAACACAGAGCAGTTTCTCAGAAAGCTTCTTTCCAGTTTTGAACGGAAGATATTTCCTTTTTCACCAATGACCTCTACGGGCTTCCAAATATCCCTTTGCCAATTCCACAAGAACAGCCTTAGCGAAAGGCTTCTTGACGGGAAAGATGTAACTCTGTGAGATGAATTAACAGAACCTAGAGCAGTTTCTCAGAAAGCTTCTTTCCAGTTTTGAACGGAAGATATTTCCTTTTTCTCCATAGCCCTCTACGGGCTTCCAAATTACCCTTTGCCAATTCCACAAGAAAAGACTTAGTGAAAGGCTAATTGAAGGGAAAGATGTTACTCTGTGAGATGAATTAACAGAACACAGAGCAGTTTCTCAGAAAGCTTCTTTCCAGATTTGAACGGAAGATATTTCCTTTTTCACCATAGCCCTCTAAGGGCTTCCAAATATCCCTTTGTCAATTCCACAAGAACAGCCTTAGCAAAAGGCTTCTTGAAGGGAAAGTTGTAACTCTGTGAGATGAATTAACAGAACACAGAGCAGTTTCTCAGAAAGCTTCTTTCCAATTTTGAACGGAAGATATTTCCTTTTTCACCGTAGCCCTCTATGGGCTTCAAAATATCCCTTTGCCAATTCCACAAGAACAGCCTCAGCGAAAGGCTTTTTGAAGGGAAAGATGTAACTCTGTGAGATGAATTAACAGAACACAGAGCAGTTCCTCAGAAAACTTCTTTCCAGTTTTGAACGGAAGATATTTCCTTTTTCACCATAGCCCTCCTTGGGCTTCCAAATATCCCTTTGCCAATTCCACAAGAACAGCCTTAGCGAATGGCTTCTTGAAGGGAAAGTTGTAACTCTGTGAGATGAATTAACAGAACACAGAGCAGTTTCTCAGAAAGCTTCTTTTCAGTTTTGAACGGAAGATATTTCCCTTTTCACCATAGCCCTCTACGGGCTTCCAAATATCCCTTTGCCAGTTCCACAAGAACAGCCTTAGCGAAAGGCTTCTTGAAGGGAAAGATGTAACTCTGTGAGATGAATTAACAGAACACAGAGCAGTTCCTCAGAAAACTTCTTTCCAGTTTTGAACGGAAGGTATTTCCTTTTTCACCATAGCCCTCTATGGGCTTCCAAATATCCCTTTGCCAATTCCACAAGAAAAGCCTTAGCAAAAGGCTTCTTGAAGGGAAAGATGTATCTCTGTGAGATGAATTAACAGAACACAGAGCAGTTTCTCTGAAAGCTTCTTTCCAGTTTCGAACGGAAGATATTTCCTTTTTCACCATAGCCCTCCTTGGGCTTCCAAATATCCCTTTGACAATTCCACAAGAACAGCCTTAGCGAAAGGCTTCTTGAAGGGAAAGATGTAACTCTGTGAGATGAATTAACAGAACACAGAGCAGTTTCTCAGAAAGCTTCTTTCCAGTTTTCAACGGAAGATATTTCCTTTTTCACCATAGCCCTCTACGGGCTTCCAAATATCCCTTTACCAATTCCACAACAACAGCCTTAGCGAAAGGCTTCTTGAAGGGAAAGATGTAACTCTGTGAGATGAATTGACAGAACACATAGCAGTTTTTCAGAAAGCTTCTTTCCAGTTTTGAACGGAAGATATTTCCTTTTTCACCATAGCCCTCTATGGGCTTCCAAACATCCCTTTGCCAATTCCACAAGAACAGCCTTAGCGAAAAGCTTCTTGAAGGGAAAGATGTAACTCTGTGAGATAAATTAACAGAACACAGAACAGTTTCTCAGAAAACTTCTTTCCAGTTTTGAACGGAAGATATTTCCTTTTTCACCATAGACCTCTATGGGCTTCCAAATATCCCTTTGCCAATTCCACAATAACAGACTTAGCGAAAGGCTTCTTGGAGTTAGAGATGTAACTCTGTGAGATGAATTAACAGTACACAGAGCAGTTTCTAAGAAAGCGTCTTTCCAGTTTTGAACGGAAGATATTTCCTTTTTCACCATAGCCCTCTATGGGCTTCCAAATATCCCTTTGCCAAATCCACAAGAACAGCCTTAGCGAAAGGCTTCTTGAAGGGAAAGATGTAACTCTGTGAGATGAATGAACAGAACACAGAGCAGTTTCTCAGATAGCTTCTTTCCAGTTTTGAACGGAAGATATTTCCTTTTTCCCATAGACATCTATGGGCTTCCAAATATCCCTTTGCCAGTTCCACAAGAACAGCCTTAGCGAAAGGCTTCTCGAAGGGAAAGATGTAACTCTGTGAGATGAATTAACAGAACACAGAGCAGTTTCTCAGAAAGCTTCTTTCCAGTTTTGAACGGAAGATATTTCCTTTTTCAGCATAGACGTCTATGGGCTTCCAAATATCCCTTTGCCAATTGCACAAGAACAGCCTTAGCGAAAGGCTTCTTGAAGGGAAAGATGTAACTCTGTGAGATGAATTAACAGAACACAGAGCAGTTTCTCAGAAAGCGTCTTTCCAGTTTTGAACGGAAGATATTTCCTTTTTCACCAGAGCCCTCTATGGGCTTCCAAATATCCCTTTGCCAATTCCACAAGAACAGCCTTAGCGAAAGGCTTCTTGAAGGGAAAGATGTAACTCTGTGAGATGAATCAACAGAACACAGAGCAGTTTTTCTGAAAGCTTCTTTCCAGTTTTGAACGGAAGATATTTCCTTTTTCACCATAGCCCTCTATGGGCTTCCAAATATCCCTTTGCCAATTCCACAAGAACAGTCTTAGCGAAAGGCTTTTTGAAGGGAAAGATGTAACTCTGTGAGATGAATTAACAGAACACAGAGCAGTTCCTCAGAAAGCTTTTTTCCAGTTTTGAACGGAAGATATTTGCTTTTTAACCATAGCCCTCTAAGGGCTTCCAAATATCCCTTTGCCAATTCCACAAAAACAGCCTTAATGAAAGGCTTCTTGAAGGGAAAGATGTAACTCTGTGAGATGAATTAACAGAACACAGAGCAGTTTCTCAGAAAGCTTCTTTCCAGTTTTGAACGGCAGATATTTCCTTTTTCACCATATACCTTTATGGGCTTCCAAATATCCCTTTGCCAATTCCACAAGAACAGCCTTAGCGAAAGGCTTCTTGAAGGGAAAGATGTAACTCTGTGAGATGAATTAACAGAACACAGAGCAGTTTCTCAGAAAGCTTCTTTCCAGTTTTGAACGGAAGATATTTCCTTTCTCACCATAGACCTCTACGGGCTTCCAAATATCCCTTTGCCAATTCCACAAGAACAGCCTTAACGAAAGGCTACTTGAAGGGAGAGATGTAACTCTGTGAGATAAATTAACAGAACACAGAGCAGTTTCTCAGAAAGCTTCTTTCCAGTTTTGAACGGAAGATATTTACTTATTCACCATAGCCCTCTATGGGCTTCCAAATATCCCTTTGCCAATTCCACAACAACAGCCTTAGCGAAAGTCTAATTGAAGGGAAAGATGTAACTCTGTGAGATGAATTAACAGAACACAGAGCAGTTTTTCAGAAAGATTCTTTCCAGTTTTGAACGGAAGATATTTCCTTTTTCACCATAACCCTCTATGGACTTCCAAATATCCCTTTGCCAATTCCACAAGAACAGCCTTAGCGAAAGGCTTCTTGAAGGGAAAGATGTAACTCTGTGAGATGAATTAACAGAACACAGAGCAGTTTCTCAGAAAGCGTCTTTCCAGTTTTGAACGGAAGGTATTTCCTTTTTCACCATAGACCTCTATGGGCTTCCAAATATCCCATTGCCAATTCCACAAGAAGAGCCTTAGGGAAAGGCTTCTTGAAGGGAAAGATGTAACTCTGTGAGATGAATTAACAGAACACAGAGCAGTTTCTCAGAAAGCTTCTTTCCAGTTTTGAACGGAAGATATTTCCTTTTTCACCATAGACCTCTATGGGCTTCCAAATATCCATTTGTCAATTCCACAAGAACAGCCTTAGCGAAAGGCTTCTTGAAGGGAAAGATGTAACTCTGTGAGATGAATTAACAGAACACAGAGCAGTGTAACAGAAAGATTCTTTCCAGTTTTGAACGGAAGATATTTCCTTTTTCACCACATCCCTCTATGGGCTTCCAAATATCCCATTGCCAATTCCCCAAGAATAGCCTTAGAGAAAGGCTTCTTGACGGGAAAGATGTAACTCTGTGAGATGAATTAACAGAACATAGAGCAGTTTCTCAGAAAGCTTCTTTCCAGTTTTGAACGGAAGATATTTCCTTTTTCACCATAGCCCTTTACGGGCTTCCAAATATCCCTTTGCCAATTCCACAAGAACAGCCGTAGCGAAAGGCTAATTGAAGGGAAAGATGTTACTCTATGAGATGAATTAACAGACCACAGAGCAGTTTCTCAGAAAGCTTCTTTCCATTTGAATGGAAGATATTTCCTTTTTCACCATAGCCCTCTAAGGGCTTCCAAATATCCCTTTGTCAATTCCACAAGAACAGCCTTAGCGAAAGGCTTCTTGAAGTGAAAGATGTAACTCTGTGAGATGAATTAACAGAACACAGAGCAGTTTCTCAGAAAGCTTCTTTCCAGTTTTGAACGGAAGATATTTCCTTTTTCACCATAGCCCTCTATGGGGTTCCAAATATCCCTTTGCCAATTACACAAGAACAGCCTTAGCGAAAGGCTTCTTGAAGGGAAAGAAGTAACTCTGTGAGATGAATTAACAGAACACAGAGCAGTTCCTCAGAAAACTTCTTTCCAGTTTTGAACGGAAGATACTTCCTTTTTCACCATAGCCCTCTATGGGCTTCCAAATATCCCTTTGCCAATTCCACAAGAAAAGCCTTAGCAAAAGGCTTCTTGAAGGGAAAGATGTATCTCTGTGAGATGAGTTAACAGAACACAGAGCAGTTTCTCTGAAAGCTTCTTTCCAGTTTCGAACGGAAGATATTTCCTTTTTCACCATAGCCCTCTTTGGGCTTCCAAATATCCCTTTGCCAATTCCACAAGAACAGCCTTAGCGAAAGGCTTCTTGAAGGGAAAGATGTAACTCTGTGAGATGAATTAACAGAACACAGAGCAGTTTCTCAGAAAGCTTCTTTCCAGTTTTGAACGGAAGGTATTTCCTTTTCATCATAGCCCTCTATGGGCTTCCAAATATCCCTTTTCCAATTCCACAAGAACAGTCTTAGCGAAAGGCTTTTTGAAGGGAAAGATGTAACTCTGTGAGATGAATTAACAGAACACAGAGCAGTTCCTCAGAAAGCTTCTTTGCAGTTTTGAACGGCAGATATTTCCTTTTTCACCATAGCCCTCTAGGGGCTTCCAAATATCCCTTTGCCAATTCCACAAGAAAAGCCTTAGCGAAAGGCTTCTGGAAGGGAAAGATGTAACTCTGTGAGATGCATTAACAGAACACAGAGCAGTTTCTCAGAAAGCTTCTTTCCAGTTTTGAACGGAAAATATTTCCTTTTTCACTGCAGCCCACTATGGGCTTCCAAATATCCCTTTGCCAATTCCACAAGAACAGCCTTAGCGAAAGGCTTCTTGAAGGGAAAGATGTAACTCTGTGAGATGAATTAACAGAACACAGAGCAGTTTATCAGAAAGCTTCTTTCCAGTTTTGAACGGAAGGTATTTCCTTTTCATCATAGCCCTCTACGGGCTTCCAAATATCCTTTTGCCAATTCCACAAGAACAGCCTTAGAGAAAGGCTTCTTGAAGGGAAAGATGTAACTCTGTGAGATGAATTAACAGAACACA